>NC_056523.1:96786082-96888589 GCF_019175285.1 Sceloporus undulatus
ATTATTATTATTATTATTATTATTATTATTATTATTATTATTATTATTATCCAAACAGCCATTGTGGAGGGCACAAAAAGGGACTGGGTTTTTTTTTCACAGCTGATCTGGCCAGTAAAGGAGTGGATGCAGACCGCTCCAAAGGGGCTGTCTATATACCTCTATAGCCCTATAGCCAAGGGTTTTTTTTAATGAGAGTTCAATGAAGTTATTTTTCAAAAGCGATATAGCAAGAGTGAAACAAGTTAAACAATTTAGGTTTTTTTAATACTTCAAGGGGTATCTTTAATGCATTTTAGCGGGGCTTTTTCAACATTTACATCATTTTGTCAAACCTGTTCCCCCCCCCTCAAAAATATAACAGAAATTAATAGAACAGTAGCAGGGAGGAGAGCAAGAAATATAACCCAGTTACATTCTGGCAGATTAATGACTGGATAGCAAGCTGAAGATGAATAGAGTACAGAAGATAAATGCACTCCATGTAACCAGTTACAGTTTTCAACATTGCAATAATGACAATTGTACTTCTCAAACACTGAAACACTGATTCATTTTATTTGCTAAAGTTTTTAATTCATGTGTTTACTTTCTAACAAACAGATAATGTAGACATTGCACTTGTAAGTGACACAAGCTGATCCCACTCCTGCCCCTGGCCAGAGCAGGTGGTAAGACACCAGTCAGACAATTATTTCCAAGTTGGCTCTGAGGATAAGTTTACATGTCCATTCTTTTATATGATTACAGCATCACCAAGCATTTGCCTTCAGTGTGGATTAACTGTTTCAGTTGCAACACAATAGAAAGTTTCACATTGTGCATAAAGATGCAGGCCTGCATTGACTTCATTCTAACATGTAAGAATAAAGGAGTTGTAAAGTTGCCTCTCCACTGGGTGATTTCGGAAGAGTTTTTGTGGGTTTTTAAAAATATTGGTGTGTTTGGGGTCTTTTGTAGGAGAAAAAAAATCTGCCCAAAATGAGTTTTATGTAAAAAAAAAGGGGGGGGGGTAGTGGAAAATACAATGTTTTGCACAAAAATTATTACTTTTTCAAATAAGAAAATAGATTGTATTTAGTATTGCTGTTATAGATTCATGACCTAGTGTCAGGGATCAGTAACTGCTCCATGATCACCATTTCTAGACAATCAGAGACAGCAGGTGCATTGGGCTAAAGGAGGTCCATTCAACTAGCAATGAGGCTGCAAGGTAGATGGCATTTCCACCTTTCTCCCACCGGTAACAAGGCTGTGGCAATCAGAAGGAGAACACTTGCTGCATGTCCTTGACTCAGCCTTGTCCACTGGCAGGAGTTAGGTGAAAACATCCTCTTCTTTGTGCCCTGATTGGCAGCTAAATGGACCTCCTTGACTGGTGGCTGGCTGTTATAGTGGACTCGGAAGGTTGGGCCAGGAGACATTACGTAGTTACCTCTCCTTAAATAAATAGCTGATCTAGAATAACAGTGAATATTTTTGCAAAAGGTATTTTCACAAAAAGTCACAACATGGCAGTTGACCTTTCTTTGGCAAGATGTTTCGATGTGTTGAAACACCCTTTCTCATCAAGGATGAGAAAACCTGCAAGTATTCTTGGAATCATCAGTAGTGTTCCTTAGGGTTGGTATCACCCAATGTGGTCACTCATGAGGCAGGAGGCAGGACTTATGGAGGTGGAACTTCTGGCACATGACTGCTGGCACACATGGGAGCATGTGGGCATGGCCAGAAATACCCCATACACCCCCAGGGAGCAGCCACAGAGCCCCGGGTGCCTCCGCATGGAGCCTGGGCAGCCCAAAAAGGCCCTGTGATGGGTCCGGGCCACCCGAAAAAGCTCCACACAGGGTCAGAGAGATGGCCTGTTGTCATCCCCCCTTCTTGGGTATCACTCCCTTCTGGGGTATCACCCAGTGCAGCCCACACACCCCAGTGATGCTACTGTGAATCACTAGTATATATCAGATAGAATATTGTTCAATGAAAGTAATTTATACATACTGCTCAGTTCCTTAATGACCTTTATATGAGGTAAACATAGATACAAATGCACATGCACAGTCACCCATGTTTGAGCATGGCATGACTACAGTGATGTTGGATTATGTAGAATCATATACTAACTGATATGATGAAACTGGAAAGACACCCATTACCAAAGAAATTCAATCATAGGTTATATTAAATCATAATACTTACACATAGCTTGGTAGAATCCTCTTTTTTTATTTCCATAGGTATTTATTTACAGATTGAGTATCCCTTATCCTAAATGTTTGGGACTGGAAGCATTTTGGACTGTGGTGAGTTGGATTTTGGAATATTATTCTTAATTATTCTTTATTTATATAGCGCTGTAGATTTGCACAGCACTGTACATAAAAACAATAAATATAAAAGAGCAAACCTGCCTATGGCATACAATCTAAGAAAACCTGTATAGATACATAATGTGATCCCTTGGAGATGAGACCCAGACTTAAACACAAAATTCATTTATGTTTCATATACATCCTATGCATATAGCCCGGAAGTAATTTTATACAATACATTTAATAATTTTGAGTATGAAACAAAATTTGTTTACATTGAACCATTAAAAAGCAAAGGTGTAACTATTTCAGCCACTCATGGGGAAAAATGGATTTTAATGTATTTTAGATTTAAGAATTGCAGATAAGGGATACTGAACCTGTACTACCAAGAAACACAGTGTTTATTATTATTATTATTATTATTATCATTATCATTATCATTATTATCATTGTTATATTGAATATTCCCGTATATCTTGAAAATAACTCAAGAACTTACAAGCAAGCAAAATGGATGATATAAAGTCCCATTCAGGAAAGACTCCCCATTTAATTTAATATCTCTCTCTCTCTCTCTCTAAATATAAATAACAGGAAATGGAATATTTTCAATGAGTGTACAGATTAGCTTAGTCTTTATATACCAAAGCATTTATTTCATGCCCTCTATTCATCTTTAGCTTGCTTTCCAGAGACTCTGTCATTTATCTGCTAGAAACAGGTGTTTTAGCATAAACATATAAATATGCTTGGAGATATCTGTAAGGGAGAAAACATTCTAATTAGCCTGAGTATCAAAGGCATGTGGATTAGTTGTGATGTGGAATTGAAAGCCAATTGAGATTGGAGTAGTACAAAACACCTTTAAAAAAGATGTAGCTGTCATAGCTTCCTCATGTTTCTGGTATTCATGAGTTGGATCCAGATTTTTCCTTCCATGGGTGGAAGGATTCTGTTACAGAAACTGTTTCCGTCTGATCTGGGAGTAAGGGTCAAGGCACATAGCATACCTCATGTAAAAGAGTTCCCCAGACTTCTGTGTAACATTTTTGGGGCTTCTCTGAGGGAGAGGACATAGAAGTCTGTTTCTACCAGCCCAGTTGCATGAATCTAAACCTGAATCCAATCCAAGATCTTTAAAGAACTGAAAGCTCTGAAAGGTTGTTTTTTTTTTGGGGGGGGGGGGAGAATTAGATACAATTAGGGGGTGTTCTCACTGGCTTATACTCCATGTTACAAATCGAATCCAAGGTATAGTGTTCCTATTAGAAACTG
Organism: Sceloporus undulatus; assembly: GCF_019175285.1. Taxonomy (NCBI): domain Eukaryota; kingdom Metazoa; phylum Chordata; class Lepidosauria; order Squamata; family Phrynosomatidae; genus Sceloporus; species Sceloporus undulatus. The sequence goes on from NC_056523.1 coordinate 96,789,676, forward strand.
AATTAACTCTAGAACAGTTCCAGAGTAACCCACAATCATTCCCACTAAAATCCGAATCGTAAAGCAGATTTTTATTTAATCCGTGTTAATGACGTATAATCTGGGTTAAAAAAATAGAAGGGTCAAACCTACAATTTTTCCTTGATTTGGGATAGGATTCGGAGTATTTAAATAGGAACGTTTCGGCCTTTGAATCGGATCAACTGGATGGGAGGAGCGGAGCGCAATGGACTGGCCTGGGGGTGTTACCCTCCTTGATCTCTTTCTGCATCATCAGTGCCATTTTCTTCCATTCGCATAATAGCCTTTCCTCCGATGGATTGCAACCTCCCCTCTGCTCCTCTTTCATAGACCGATGTGTGAGGAGAGCCATTGAACACCATTTTTAACTATTCTTTTTTTTTCACCTCTGAGCAGCAGATGGGCTTTGGAGGAACTATGGGATGGGTTTTGCAGGACATATCCCCACTTCAAGGCTCTCCAGACAGCCCTGGGAGCAATCTTCCCCAAAGATTCTCTCCCCATGGGGCGGCCAAAGCGAATTTGGGGAACCGAGGCTCTTTCCAGAGGAACTATGGGATGGGTTTTGCAGGACATATCCCCTCTTCATTGCTCTCCTGACAGCCCTGGGAGCAATCTTCCCCAAAGATTCTCTCCCCATGGGGCAGCCAAAGTGAATTTGGGGCTACCAAGGCTCTTTCCAGAGGAATTATGGGATGGTAGTGTTTGTTGTGTTTGTGAGACATTTATCCTCCTCTGCCAGAGAGTGCTGGTGCCATAATAAACTACCATTCCCAGGATTCCCTAGCACTGAGTTACGGCAGTTAATATGGGGAGACACAGAAGAGGACAAATAAGCGCCTCCTGATTGGCTCATTTAAAAAAAACAACCACGAAATTTATAACAAATTAAAAACGGCCAGGTAGTGGGGATGCAGGTACAGGCTACATCGGTGTCCTCTGGTACAAAACAATATTTCTTCTTAACTATCATCACACTCACAAGAGAACATGAGTCGGCAGTATAAGGCACAGCATGAACCAGCTCTTGACCTACATGATACACCTCCCCACCATTCAATCAGGCCATAGCACCATAACTTGGAAAGTAGCTTAACAGTTTAATATCTCACAAAAAGACTGGTTAACTTTTGTTAAATTATTCATAACACAGTAACACCTTGGATATTTCCTTTTTTAAAAAAAAGAAAGAAATAAATTATTGGTAATTTGTAGTTACTTCCCAATCTCTGAAATATATACTGGAACAATGGTTAGAATTTTTACTTGTATGTAGCCTATAAAATCTAAGAAAGAAAGAGGTTCTTCCAACCACTGACTTTGCACCACCAGACATGCATAGAAGTGGTTTCCTGTGTGCCCATAAATAAGGACTGGTGTACCTTAGGTGACTCACACTTTCTCAGCCTCAGAGGAAGGCAATAACAAACCTCCTCTGAATAAATCTTGCCAAGAAAGCCCCATGATACGTTCGCTTTAAAGTTACTGTTAATAATAAAATAATAATAAATTTTTATTTATATACCGCCCTGTGGCGAACCAATCCGGGCGGTTTACAACATTAAAATAACATACAGCATAAAAACAATATATTTCCCTCCCCCCTTAAAAAGTTATTAAACTGCAAATCTAAATTAAAACCACAATAACTAGTTAGAACAACAATAAATTAAACAAAATTATACCAACCGATAAACCACTGCAACTTCAGTTCTAAAGAAAAGAAAAGGGGGCTTTGGAGACATTACTGAGGAGGGGAGAGGTCCTGAAATGTCAGAAATGTCTTGAAGGCACACAATAACAATGAAAACACCACAGCGTATATAGCTCTTCCTTCTTTCCAGCTACTGGGGTTGCATGGCCCAATGAGGAAACTCCTGGGAAAGAGAGAAGACTGGATTTATTACCATAGGGGAAGGCTTGGCACAATCACTAATTGTTTGATAGGGCTATATGCATGTATGTTAACATTTGGGCCAAGCCTTTTTAGGCCACCTTGCAAAATGGATTGTGAAAAAAGTGAGAATAAAGATACCAGGCATAGTATTTTAAAATAATTATCCAGTTTGACCCAACCCACTGTGCAGAGGTAAATATGGTCATCCAGGTCCCCACAATAATGCTTGCAGGCAAAAGGGAGAAAGATTTATATGATCTGAAGAGAAACCAGAGTATGGTGGCAGTGTAATAGTGTTAAAAAGTTTTGGAAACAGATACATAAAAATATAACACACACACTAAAAAAGAATATACCATTGAACCCCGAATTGTTTCTGTTAAACATAACTGATGCAATATCTGATAATTTAGTGCAAGATGAGTTGAGTGTTTTACTATATATGATTACAACTGCCTGAGTGCTATATGCCAAATATTGGAGATCCCCAACCGTTCCAACACCAGAGGAGTGGGGTGTGAAATTGATTGAACTAGCTATATTAGACAGGATTTCTGTGTCAAGAAATTAAAGATCTGTACAGCAATACGATGAAAAGTGGAAAAGTGAATTATGGGAAAATAAGAGTAAGAGATAATGTGATAATAATGGAGATTACAAGACTGCATCTTTGTTTGTTTTTCAACTGCACTTTGTTTCATAGCACTGTTATGTAAATATAATTGAAATGAATAAAAAAACCGCCCGGATTGGTTTGCCATAGGGCAGTATATAAATAAATATTATTATTGTTGTTGTTGTTGTTATTATTATTATTATTATTATTATTAAAAGAAAAATTGAAAAAAAAATAATGCTGGCAGACACTTTAGAGCTTGGGAAAGTTTTGGATCGCAGCTCACAGAATCCCTTTTTGTTCTAAACTCTGGGCTGTTCTTGCCTGCAATACATGAAAAGGTGTGGTGCTCATCCAAGAACCATTCAGTTGATTGTCACATCCAAATCAAACTGAATTAAATAATGATGTGAGGCCATTTCACACTACACAATTGTAGTGCTATGATTCTACTTCAACTGCCATAGTAACATCTTATGGTATCCTGGGAATTGCAGTTGAGGAAGGAGTATTTAGAATTCTTATCCAGAGAGATCCTCTGTTGCCTCAAATTCAATTATAAAGCCCAAGATTCTATAGGATGCTGCCATAGAAATTACAATTGCACCACTATGTTATAACTGTCTAGTGTGAAAGGGCTAATGGTTGGTTTCCTGATTAAATTACAGAATTATTGTTTACATCATTTCCATGCAGTTCTAGGTGACAATCATGTGATCTGCTTCTTTCTGGACATTGCACCTTCCTGCATCTTCCACCACATCATTCATTCAAAATATCTTAAGATGTAGGGTAGGTCTATTCTCATGCAAGTGAGCAACAGCTGAATATGAGATAGGTTTGCATTTCTTCCCTTTAAGAATAGTGACTTCTCTTTTTTGGCAGGCTTAGATTTTTCCAAGTAGCAATATGAAAAGTGTGGTTTTTTGCCCTCAGCAGGTTAAGCATATGGAAAAATGCATCTTGAATCTTAAACTGTTTCCAGCAATATTGAGGAACATGATTAAAATGCAAATAAAGGAGGGCAATGTGGAAGAGAAAGATGCTGTATTTCTTTTTCCGTCATTAGTTTAACCTCAGACAATTGGTCTATTTAAACTATTGCAACATTTTTGAGGGAGTAAAAGCAGATAGGAATGTCAAAATCCAGTCATTACCCCTCCCCTGCCAAAATCCTGACATTTTAATGGGAGAGTGTTGACAGTGTAAAAGATGTTGTATGTCATTTCCACTGCTTGGAAAGGTTACTTTTTGAACTGCAAGTCCCACAATTCCCCAGCCAGCCTATATTTACAGACTCTCTTCCTTTGCAGCCAATGAAAGTTCAGTGGACCCTCACAGTCAATGAGAAAAGGAACCAGGGGCAGGTAGGAATATAAAAAGTTTCCTGCACAAATCCTGCCATTTATCAGGCTTCCCCAAGATATAAGACACCTGTTTTTCATTTTAAAATATTATTTCTATTCCAAATGGCAGGATCTGGTGCCCTACAACAGCCTATTGGTCCTCTAGCTAAGCCTTTTGGGCCATTCCTACTCTTAAGACTGAATTGGCAAAGCAATAAGGGCAGCTAAGGAAGCAACCATTTTGATGTAACCCATGATGTCTCAGAAAAGTGCTGTTGGAGCATTCTGGGGAATCAAAACAGGTACCCATTGCAGAGAGTGGGGCTGCTGCTGGTGGTTGGAGACATTTGGGAGGCAAGGGACACCAGATGGCACTCCTCCACTGTGCCCTTCTCACTTTAAATCATTCTACATTGGATACTCCTGCTCCAAACAGTTGACCTTTCCCTACATGAAAGTAAGGAAACATTCTTTATTTTATCATGCTTAACATCACCTGCTCTTAGTCTAATGGACTTCTTATTTGTTGTTTCACAAGTACAGTGATAGTGAAGCAAAGGTGCTCCATAGACCACCAGGATGGTAGTGCCAGATTTCATTCTCCATGCAATGGAAACATGTTGAAGTTTGAAGCCAGGTGAAACTAGTATCTCGGTGGGAAAATACCTGGGAACCTTATGTACACTGGTTTATTTTGTTTTTGTTTTTATTGAAAGTCGTTTTGAACAGCCCACAACAATCCAGAAATCTTTAAATATGTGATAAATTCACATATGTCAAAATATAATTAACTTCCTAAAGAATGATGGGAGGAAGGAGGTCAAAAGGTGGAAATGTTATTGGAACACATAGCTTGCTTGTTGCTATCTCCTTTATCCTCACAACAGTCCTTTGAGGTAGTGTCTGAAAAACTATCCCTGATAGCAGAAAGCTACGATTATGAACATTTTCAGTGTTCTGTTCCAATTCTACTTTCCTTGATGAATGGCTTCTACTCTCGCCCACGCATTTGCAGACAGATTCAGTACTTGACGGCTTTCCAAACATATGGCAATCTGTAGACAAAATAAATAAGTGAAAGGAAATCCAATTTGGCAAATGCATACTATGCATATTTTAGCTCAGGGCTGTTTGGTAAATATTTATAAGCACTTGAGATATTTGAAATAATACTTCTTTTGAAAACTGGCAATGAAAATCAAGATAAGTTCTACTTGATCTTTCACATACATTGAAAGGCTGCTTACTTGTTTTGTTCTCCTTATTTACTGAATTTTAATTAGGAAACTGGTGGTGAAATGCAGACATTTTTGAAATGGGTTGGACTTCCCATTACTGGAAATTGAATGCTGAATACTGAACACTACAAACTCCAATATTTTGTAGGATAGAGCCATGGAAGTTAAAGTGGTGTGAAACTGCATTATTTCTACAGTGTAGGTGCACCCCATATTTCAAGGGAATCACTTGGCTGGAGTTTGTTAAGTTTTGTATCTGTGGAAAACTACTGAGGCTCTCTTAAGTACTTATTAGAAATGGTAATGTTGATTGCAAAATTGGCAGGTTGGCAGAGGCCACTAGTCCCAGCTTCTGGCAGCCTAGCAGTTCAAAAGCATCCAAATGCAAATGCAAGTAGATAAATAGGTACCACTTTGGTGAGAAGGTAAACAGAATTCTGTGCAATCATGCTGGCCACATGATCACAGAGTAGTTTCTGACAGTGTCTCTTCGGTTTAGTAACAAAGATAAGCACCGTCCCCACCCCCATGGTCTGACACGACTTGACAACCTTGACAACGGAGAATATCTTTACCTTTACCTCAACAATCTCAGCCTCTTATTTAAATAATAACAATTGTGTCACTTTGCAATGACTCTTGTAATAAGCATGTTAGCTTTATTCATCTTGGCTCTAACAGTAGGGTCAATCCCCTGCCAGCAGTTCCAGTAATGGGAACGTGCATTTAGGTAAGAAGCACAATAGGAGTAAACCCTGAGTTCTTGATCAGTACCACCTGGTGGAAAGAAGATGGAAAATCTTCCTCCTCATGCAGCTCTGTACTTACCTTTTTGACTCCATGCCACATTGTGGATTAGGCTTGTCCTTGAATCCAATGAGTTGCATTTGACTGTGGAGTGGACTCAGTGCAGACTTGAAATGAAACAATGCTCCACTCCTAGGCTGATTGATCACTCTATGAACTAGAACTTCTTATCCAGTCCACAAGCAAGTGGAAGGTATCTCAGTGTAAAAAGTGTGTGTCTGTATTTTCCTCATTTGTAATACATGGTGTTTTGGATCTGAGAGGAATAATCTGAACAATTTTGGTTGATACTTAATGTATCATGCTTACCAGAAACTTCTCCTTGTACCATCAACCCTGTAGCATCACCAGGGCCCATGCCATGTGGAGGTTATCACATGAGGCTCAAAAAGTGAAATAGAAGCAGGATAGTAATGTCTGTGGTCAAAATTTATCAGATGTCATGAGTGACCTTTAGCTGCTGCTCCCAAATCAGTCTGTTTCTGGTTCCCTTCATTAGCACGGTCATGGTGAGAATGAGACTCATGTGATAATATCCTGTGACATCACCAATTTGGGCCTCAGAGCCTGGGCTAGTCCTGACTTAGCAACCCTAGAGTCTATGAACAGAAGGTGGCTTATACTGACATTAGGGTTTGATCCAGCAGGGTTCTTCTTATCTAAAAGAAGATACATCATGGTAGCCCCTCACCTAAGAATTACTGGCATCAGTTCACCACAGATTTCTCTCAAGATGAGTAAAAACCAGAAAGGGGCACTTGTGGCTGATGAGATATAACCATTTCTTACCTAAACCAGAGGTGTTTCAGTACCCAACTTCCCACTGCTATATATTTGCCACATCTCAGAACTGAGTAGCTATCTGGCCTTAGACTGTTTCGAATGGCAGCATCTCATGCCATTAACATGTTCTTTTTAAAATGTTATTCTCTTATTAATTAGCTACAATAGCTTGGCTGTTTTCATTGTATACCTTCTTACAATTGTTAAAGTAGCAAGGTTATTTCAGCTCCTTCAGAACAGAGAAAAATGTGTGTGGCTTTGAACAGATGTATCAGCATTAGAGAGTTCATTTAGAACATAATCAGCAGATAATTACAAACTACTCAGCTAAATTGCAATGAATGGCAAGTGCCAGTTGCTTTTTTCAAAACAGCAGAATTAGACATTTGCAATCTCCATGGGGTCAAAAAGGAGCAGGAAATTGCTAATTTGAAAACCTTTATATCTGAATTGTGTAAAATTGATATTGTACATTTAGGAAGAAAATGTTTGGATTATTTGTCCTCGTGGGTTGCCCCTTTAATAAAAAGCACTGGTAATAAAAAACTTCCCTGCTATTCAGCTTTTGGAGTCACATCATTCCTTCCTCCATTTTTATACCTCCTTTCTCCAAATCTAATCCTGTTTTATGGCAGATCAGTGTACAAGTGAAACAGGTAGGGTGATGAAATACAGCCTCACCTGACCTCCTTGCCAGTTGAAAATCAGTTTCTCCACACCCTGTCCTGATGATGGTAGCTTGTTGTCCTGAGTACATGTTACACATCAGGACAATCAAATATTGTGGCAGACTCATTTCTTTAATGGTCATCCATGGTTTCCCATGTTCTACACAATCAAAGATTTTGCAATAACCTATAAAAACAGGCTGATTTTCTTCTGAAATTCTTCAGTGCACTCCATTAGCTAACATGTGTAGTGAAGTGCCTCTTCCTTTCCTGAATTCATATTGGACATCTGGCTTTTTCATTCTATATGCAATAAAAGTCCTTGTTGTTGAATTTTGAGTGTCACTTTGAGACTGTACAGCTGGGTAGCTGAATGCCACCCCTTTTTGCTCTGGATGGAGGCTGCAGCAACCGCATGCTGTGTCCTCCAGATGGAGCAAAAAGAAGCCCCAAAAAGGGGCTTCTTTTGCATCTCGGAAGGGGTGCCATAGGTGCGTGATGCACCATGATGATGCCCCTTCTGCACTGCACCGTTTGAGTGCTGCACCCGGCGTGCATCATCGTGGCATGTGCCGTGTAGTCACACACATGCCAAAATGGCACTTGGGTGGCACAGTAGATTTCGAGCATGTGAACACTCAGCTCTCACTGTGCGTACAGGTTGGCACAAGTGCCAGTCTGTACAGCCCTTTTGTTTGCATGAGAAATTAATGCAATGGTCCTGTGGTTTCGCAATCCTTGGTATGCCCTTGGTGAGATATTGGATTGTGTTCAATCTGTGTGCTATTGCTTTGTTTCCATATTGTTGGCAGGTTTAGCTAGATTCTTTCTCTGTGGTCTAGTCTGAAGCAGCTTTCTTTGTGTGTCATCTGTCCCTGGTGATTTATTTCTCCAAGTGCTCTGAGTGCAGCTTCCATTTCACTTTCTGAAACGGAGGTTCACCTTCTTTTGGTATGCTCTCAGTGTATTGTTTCCATCATCATTCACCCTCATATAGTGCCTTTTTGTCATAGAACATTCCTTTTCTTGGTTTAAATTCTTGGTTTAAATTTAAATAATTTAAATTTAAACCATTCTTGTTTTAAATTTTGCTTTGATTTCTCAAATCTTATGGACAAGGTCTCTTGTCCTTTCTTTTTTGTTATCAGCTTGTTTCTCTACATCTCAACAAGTGGGGATGACAGATTTGAATCACATCATTCTAGGGAGGAGAGACTAATAGCAGAGGGGTGTTTACCATCCCTCCTCAGTTTTGGGTAGATAGACCATTCACCCCCTCTGTCAGCGCTGCCTTTGTGCTTGTGGTGTAACCTATGGCCGCATGGTTTTGTGTTTTTTTAAAAATGAAATTGATAGAAGATTGAATTCATTGGTTTTGCAACTACAGTACTTGCCTCACTGATTGCAAATAATTGCAAAACCAATGAAGTGAATCTTCTATCATTTTTTAAAAAATTAAAGTTGATTGATGTGATTCATTGATTTTGCAACTACTTGCAATCAGTGAGGCAAGTAGATGCAAAACCAATAAATTGAATCTTCTTATATAGTTCCCAGGCCAGGCTGCCCAGGCTGCTACTTATGGCACTGATGACGCACAGATGATTGACATTCATTTTGAAGCAGCACAAACTAGTGGGGATGAAAGTCATGCCAAAAAAGAAGGGATTACAAGGGGATAATTAAAAGATCCACTTTCATAGTGGGAACAATGGACCTTTTGGAACTGATTGACCAACACGGAGTGAAGGCAAATCCCAAACCTGTTTAATGTAAGTGAGAATGAGTCCTTGGTTGCTTAAAGAATGTGTTAAGATGAACAAGCTGTTGGCCTCACAAAATCCAATCAGTCAGTTTTTTGTTCCATTTCTTGATCCTAGGCCAAATTTGCATACAGTTTTTAATTCTGCTCTGTTTCCAATTTTTGTATTACAGTCACCTATCATTAACATAATTCTATTTTGGTGTGTTATCAATTTCCTCCTGAACTCCAGCACAGAATCTTTCAATTTCTTTTTCTTCTACCTCTGTAGTTGGAGCATAAACTTGAATTATGGTTATATTGATGGATTTTCCATGAAGTCATATTGATATGATGCAGTCAGACTTTGTATTATACTCTTTGACTGCTTTTGCTACATCTCTTTTTAAGCTCACTATTAAAGCCAACCCATTTCCTCGTGGATTTTCATTTTCTGAGCAAGCACCATATAATCATCTGATTGAAAATGTCCCATCCTGTCCACTTTAACTGAGTCAACTCAAATATTACAATGTTCATACATTCCATTTCTTGTTTTGCTGTGTCTAGCTTCCCCTTATGCTTCTCACACTCCATATTCCTCTATATATTGTGCAGCTTAAGACTTTCCTTTAACCTCTGAGCATGTCAACAACTGAATGTCCTCACCTTATGTCCAGTTGCATCATTAGGCACAGTGCTACTTGTAGTTGTTCTCTGCTCTACCCCAGAAGCTAGATAGTACCCAGGGAGATATTTACTTTGGCATTCATGGTGATACATTCCAAATTTGTAGCAGTAGTTCATATCTGCCAACATTGCACAGATGAAAATTGAGACACATGTGGCTAAGCCACATCAGAGTGTGGTCGAGATGGCAGAAGTTTTGCTAATGAGGAAAAACACACAAGCTGTGAAAAGCTGCAGCTGGTTGCTTTTTTCTGAGCCTACTGGGAAGATCAAGATTCTACTTCGTCCTCTCCTTCCATGCCCAGCTAGTTAATTGAATTAAAGTATTTTGTATTTTGGACTTTGGACTTTTGCAGCTGGGAAAGAGTACTTTGGGGGATTCAGACTCCAAGAATCAGTATGTTTAGTAGGAATGGAAACTTTGCCAAGCTCTGGTTCTATCAACCTGGTTCAGATATGCTTCCTTGTGATGTTCTCCACTCTATTTGCATCAACAAAAACACATCTACCAATTTACAGCATCCATATCAACTTGTTTCATGGGCTGTTGTCACATATTTTATTTTCAAATGTGATTTAAGAAGCTGAGAGCATGAAAGTAGTGCAGCTTGTTAAGGCTAATCTTGGGTCACATAATAACACTTTGTTCCTTGACATTTTCCTGGACCATAAAGGTGCAATCTCTTGCCCTTTCGTAGTTTACTTTCCCTGTAGACACACTGTCAAATGTAATAAACCACTGGCTAATATTTGTAAAGCAGAAGGCTCTAAGGACCATAACAAGAACAGAGACTTTGGGCTGCTGCATATTGCTGCTAGTCAAATGATACTAACAAGCAGCTCAGCATGGTATTTTGGAATCTTGTGAGTTTATAAATAGAGACATTTCTTAACCTCTGTCAATGTTTTCACACTCTGCTTTCTATGATAATTAATTAAGGACTAGACCAATGTTCAGGGCTGCAGGACTGGCGCTGTGTACTAAGATTGCTATGCCAATATAATATCACTGTTTTGTGACAGTGCCATTGTTTCACAACCTAGAATATCGCACTGGTACAAACATTATGGCTCTCTCCAAGGGGGTTTAATTGTGTTTAAGATGCACCTTTATGGTCCAGGAAAATGCCAAGGAACAAAGTGTTATTATGTGACCCAAGATTAGCCTTAAGTGAGCTAGTGTGGTACAGTGGTTTGAGCTAGTGTGATCAGGGTTTGAATCCCCACTCAGCCATGGAAACCCACTGGGTGACCTTGGATGAGTCACACACTCTCAGACTCAGAACACCCTATGATAAGGTTGCCTTAGGTTTGCCATAAGTCAGAAATGACTTCAAGGGACACAACAGCAACAACAACAAAGAAGAAGCAGGATCATGGAGACAAAGTAGCAAGACTCCATTCTTCACTAACATTATGGTATTTAGGCAACCCTGCTGCTTATAAAACTCAGTCCAGTTCTCAACAAGTACTGGAAGTTCTTCCTCACAGTTGTATGTATCCCATGCTATGAAGCAAATGGTGTTATACATCAGCTTCCATCAGCCCTGGCCAGCACAGTCAATAGTGAGGACACTCCAGTTTATACCTAGTAACATATGGAGGGCCCACATTTTGCTGTAGATACATTTCTAGGAGCACCATGATGAAACCTCTTTCCTCTACTGGAATGGTGTTCAGTGCATAGGAAGGATTCACATCTTTCTGTCCTCTGACATGGCTGCTTTGTCACACATTATTCTGCTCTTCCTGGTGTGTGTGTGTGTGTGTGTGTGTGTGTGTGTGTGTGCCATGCTACATAGAAGTGCATGTGAAGAGGAGTGCCAACTTACCTAAAATGCAACTGCAATGTGATTTCAACATTCTTCCTACTTCTGTGCAGTCATGTACATTTCAGGAACAAAGATGTGAACACCTGGGAAGAGGGGAATCCAGAAAACTAAGGGACAATGTTTTCCTTGTTCTCTTCTCCACATCCAAAATGATACTGGAAAAAATGGATTATGGATTATTATTTTTACAATGGTAAATTAAACAATTAAGTCAAGGTGTTTATTTAATACTACCTCAAAATTATTTCTAAAAATTATATTACAGGAAGAGATTTATGTAAGAAAATATATAGTATCTGATCTCTGCTTGACAGTATGGAGATTTAGAAGAGATGCAAATAATTTTTTTGCTAAATGCTGATGCTTTTTTCTATTTTAGGGGGGTGCTTGGCAAACCTAACAAAATCCTTTACAGTTCCGAACCTTATAGTTCTATTTGTAACAATAAATAAATAAACAGTAAATAAATAAATGGGGAAATTGATTTTGACTTACGATCTGAATGATTTATCTGAAAGCAGCAGCTCTCAGACTCTCCCCAGTCTCTGTTCCTGTGACAGGCAATACTGAAAGATATGAGGTCAGGAAACTGGGGCCTTTAGAGAGAATTTTCTGCGAATGCCAACCCAAACCACCAAAGGAGGGGGATCAGAAGAATTCATCAGGGGAGCTTACCAGTTACTAAGGGATCATCACCACCCCCTTCTTACTTATACTGCCTCCTTGAGTCTCTCCTGTTGGACTACAACCAGCAGGACTAAAGCAGAAGCACCTCTCCTCACATAAGCTGTCATTTCATTATCACACCATCATTATATATCTTAGTTAAATTTGAACAGATGCATCTGACTGATGCTTCAGGGGAGAGTGCCAGGACAAAAACAGCATGAACTGGCAAAACAGAATAGTCAACAGCATTTAGGAATCTTTTTTGTTCTAGCAAACAAACAAACAAACAAACAAACAAACCTCTGGAGTTACCTGTGTGAAATTTGGCTAGTTTAATCCCCTCTAAGATTTATATTGGCTCCAAATGTTTATTCATATGTAGGGAGGTTTGTTTTATTTGGTTTTTCAAAGTCATTGCCACTTTTTAAACCTGATGAACTGGATTCTTAAATCTCAGTTTGGATTCAGGTTCAGGATTGGAAGGGATTGGTTTAATTGAATTCAAATTGGACCCAGATCTGAATTGTTGAATTACAAAATGAAATTATTCATAGCCTGAAAATAAATATGAAGGTAGTTATGAAGTTAGTTATATATCTGTGAGTCTGAGTATTTTGTTGTTGTTTGTAGCCCTTTGTAGCCCATCCCATGATGAGAAAGTAGAGGTACTATGAATGGCAGGTTCCAAAAGATGTAGAGTATTCCAAAACCTTCCAAAAATGAGCCAGTGTGATGTAGTGGTTTGAGTGTTGCACTATGATGCTAGAAAGGGTTTGAATCCCCACTTAGGGGCTGTGCAGACTGCCCCTAAGGGGTGGCCCTCAGCCACCCCTTTTATAGCCAGATCAGGGCCGGGCAACAGCACGGCGTGGGCCTGATCTAGCCTTTGCAAGGTGCGAAGTTCTTCACTTTCCCCTGTGGTTTGTCTCCAGCATCTGATCTTTACAATATCTGATAAACTGGCTTCTTTTTGCACCCTGCAAAGGTCAGATTGGGAGTGCAAAGGGCACGAATCGTTGCAAGGGAAGCAAGGAGATTTCCTCTTAACACAAAGGGAGTCCTCTTAAAGCAAAGTCTGCATTAAGAGAAATCTCCTTGCTTCCCTGCTTCCCTTGCAATGATTGAAGAATGCTAGAGGGAGCCTTGTTTCCATGACGATTAAGGAGCGCTCCCAGCGTTCACACACAGGGGCTGCTTTTCCCTTTCAGCTACTTTTGGAGGACACCTTACCAGTGATGCAGGCAAGTGTGAAAATCTTCACTATCTGATAAACTAAACACTGAGAATCCATTAAATCAATTATGAAAAATGTGAAACTCTAGATGTTTCCCATCACCCATTATCCATCACTACTGGCTAGGACTGATGGAAGTTGTAGTCTAGGAAGTTCTGGAGATTCATGCATTCACCATCCCTGCATTAACTTAATCTGTAGGGAAATCAGCTCTGTTGAACATGATTCATATAGCAGTACCATCTAGAAAAGAGAGGTACGAACTGCAAGAAGGCAGATATACAAACAGCAACAGTTCAGAAGTACAGATGGATGAGAGAGATGGAAAACTGGCAGGGAGGCAGTGAATAGAATGAAATGGCTTATAAAAGGGTGTACTTGATAAACTAGAGCCTCAAACAGAATAAATATTCAAAAGTGGAAGAGCTTGTTATGGCTAACTAATTGACCTATCCCCAATGAATTTAACTCATAAAATAGTGGGCTTCAGCAGTTATATGCACTTCATGAAGAAAGGCTCTCCTTTCCCTGTTCTGAACCTTCTGCCAACCAATATATTTCAGCCTGATTCAGTGATTATGATGGAGCAGGGGAGAACCTTTCATCTATTTATTACTCACTGATGGTGTGCCTGATATTAAAACATATGCTTTCCAGAGACAAAATACGTTTTGGAAGGTTGTGTCATTTGCTGCCATACTTCCCACTTTTTGTTTTTTAAAAGATCCAACTAACATTTCACCATGCAGATGAAAATCTTTTCTCCTCCTTTGCTTCAGTATTTTGAAGATTTTCACTTAATTTGTACTAAAAATACTGATACATTCCATCATCATGAGGATTGGGATAATCAAAACAAGTGTGCCTAGTCCCTCATTCCCTCCTCTCCATATGTCCTTTTATTGTGTTTATTTTTTTAATAAAAACAAAACTTCTCCCTTGTTTTAAAGCAGGCTCAGGTGCTAGGAAGGATCCACCTCCCTTCCAAACAGAAACCAGTTAACGTGAGAATGGAAACGGAGGAAATGTTTCAATAACATTACCCTCTGTAGTAAAGCAGGGGCAGCTGAGGGAGTTGGGAGGGGTGAAGAGGGTCAGGTGGCACAGGAGAAGGAGGAGGAGCCAGAAGAAGAGGTGTGGCCCCAGGGGGTTATAAGTAGTCAGGAGGAGAGGCATGTGGAGTGGCAGTCGGGGAAGGGACAGCCCAGGTAACCCACAGCCCTTGACGAAAGGATATACCTGTTTCCCTTCAAGGGAAACACGGGGTGCAGCAACTGGGGCTGCACGAGGAGGACCAGCTAATAGACCCTAGACTGGAAAGAGACTTTGTTTACTCTGGAGAAGGAGACTGGAGGCAGCAGGAAAGAGGTAGTCTGGGAGGCGAGTGGTGGGACCCGAAGGGCGAGTGTTGAGAACAAGGCCCAAAACTGAAGGAAATAGAGAAGGCTGAGAGGGAGCTGCTGGAGAAGTACCGAAGGGAACGCTGAAGGTTGGCGGCAAGCCACAAGGATCCAGCTGAAGGGGCAGAGGGGCTGTGAGTGGAGACTCCCCAGGGGCCAGGTGGTTGAAAGTTTATGTTTGTGAGAAGAGCTTGGGACTAAGTTGCAAGTTGTGTTGACTGGGCATTATTAAAGTTTCTGTTGCAAGCACCCTTGCCTGTGCAAGTTTGTTACTCACGAGGAGTCAGTTTCCTAAGCTAGAGACCCAGGATGCAGCCAGCCACGCCTGCCCTGCCCACACCCTCCATTACCCTTCATTTTCCAAATCTTGTCCCTTTAATGTTTTCAATTCTTTAAACTCTCTCCAGAGCCTTAGTGATAAAGCAGTAGGCTCCTGTTCTGGGTGGATCACCTCCCTCCCCCATTAAATTTCAACAGGCATTGAAGGTGCACAGTTTCGAAAGAGAGAAGGCGGTTGGCTGGTGGTGGGTGTCACTGAAAGCTTTTTTTTTTTTGCCTGAATTCACAGACTGATTAGTATGAGCATATGTGTGTGTATATTCCCAAGCATAGCAGTATATTGCTTTAGTACTAAGAGTCTAGATTAAAAAATTTAAAACATTGAAAGGAGGCATTTTTGTGGAGAAGAGAGAAAGAGCTGAAATAGGAGCAGGAAGAGAGGAATACATCTGTTCATTTATTTCCCATCCAATCTCCCCATCTCTGTTGCCACTACTACCCCTTTAATTCCTAGTCTGGATGAGGAAGGTCCCAAGAAACAGGATATACTGACAGATCACTGCAAAATGCCAGTCTGGAGGAGTCCTCCATTGTTTTCTGTAAACTAAACATGTCCACAGAGCTTTGTTTCCCTGATAATTTTTTGTTGCCCTTCATCCTTTGTGGATCTGTGAAATACGAACTAGAAGAATTTTGTCAGATCATTAGTCCACTCTCTGCTGTGATTACTCTTTGCTTTTCCCTTTGCTACCATCAATTTCCCCTGCTTTTTAATGGTTTAAGGCAGCCATAAAATGAGGCACAGCACTGTATACTTCTCACTGAAAATCCTCTGCTGTCAGAGGATTGAGCCACTTGGTTTTCTTCTGTCTCTGGTAATCTAGGGATGAACTTTTTTATATATATTCTACCCTACTGTCAGAAAAAATGTTGGTATTTGCTTACTGGCCAAGAGAAGAGTTTCTGAACATTCTTCCTTATGGGAAGAATATTGCAGCAGCATGGGTTTTGTGACATTTTCTTATAGTATTCATACACTGCAAAGAAATCCACATGGCTTTTCTGCATAACATTAAAGCACGTGCAAAAACACTTAAAAATGTTTTTATCTCAGAAGAATCACATACATTTCTGTGCAGATGAATTGTTCCAAAAATATGACATTCAAATACCAGGAAAATACTAGCCAATAATATTTGTTTTCTCCCACATTCAGAAGAAAACTGTCCAAACTTTTCATATTTGCATGTGATAATAGGATAGGAAAAAGAATTTCATCCCTAGCCCAGATTAAAATGTGTATGTTTTTTCCTGTGCATTTTTGTGCACATGGAATTATTTATTTCTCCTAAAATGGGATTCAGTAAGGCTTACAATAAAGACAGAACTAAAACATTGTAGGCCCTTCTATATACACTTTATATGCAATGTGTGCACTGATTACAAGCACATTCCCCCTAATACACACCTTTTATTGAAGAATTTTCCTTAATGTACACATTTTTGTACACATTGATTTTGTTGACCCATTTGATGTTTTTGCATAACAGAATACAAAAACAAAACAACAAAACTGGAGAACAGAAATGAACTGGTTCTCATATTACAAATTAAGAATCAAATGTGAATCAAACAAATTTGCCCCATCTCTAACTATAATCTTGATGCAAAAGTGTGAAAAAATGGCATTCTTGTCCAATGATTCTTATATTCTTGAAATAGCCCATCTTCCTTGAGAACTGTTTGCTTGTCTATAGATGTTCATGTTATTACTTTACCAGGGGCCCTTTCACACTATGCAAATATATCACTACGATTTCAGTTTGATTGCCATGGCTGCATCCTGTAGAATCCTGGGAACTGCAGCTTGAGAAGGGCATTAAGAATGTTCAGCCAGAGGGCTCCTCTGGTTCCTCTGACCAAACTAGAAGTTCCAGGATTCCACATAGCAGTTAAAGTGGAAGCAGAGAGCTATTGTGGTACAGTGGTTTATGTGTTGGACTATGACTCCGGAGACAAGGGTTTGAATTCATGCTTGGTCATGGGAACCCAGTGGATGACCCCAAAATTGGTGCCAATTTTCTCTGTAGGTCTATCTTTGCTCCTTATACACGAAGCATTCTGAAATGAGAGAGGGCTCGTTTTCCGTTTTGGTTTTCAGTACCATTTGGTTTTCAGCTTTTTTTTTAAAAAAAATGGCTGGGCTCTTGTACTTTTAACAACCATAGGACCAGCCTCTGCATGCATTGGACCAGCATCGGCAAATGCATCTGAGGAAGTAGACTAAAGTCTACGAAGGCTCATGCTGCCAATTTCTTTCTTTCAGTTAGTCTCAAAGGTGCTACAAGATCTGTCTAGATATAGGACTGGCAGTAAATGAAGAGTATTTCCAAGCACAGACATACAGTGATGGGCAAAGTTTCGTATACTGGAATTTTGCTTGTCAGACAGCTGACAAATGCACAGCCTAGAGAGGAAAAAAATAGCAATACTTCTTATATATCAGTCCTAGTGGTTTGTGAAAGCAAAGGGTTTGTGAAAGCAAAAGACTGAAAGCAAAGGGTTGAATGCAGAGCTCTTTCAGGGATGGTAATGGAAAGGTAATTCACTATCTTTTGGCATCTTCCTACAGTCCCCAATTTTTCATTTCCCTATAGCTTCAAAAATTTGACTGGCCTTAATTAGCATAGTTTTCAATTTGTTCAGAGTTTAAAATGTCAAATGTATTTCATGTGTCCAATGTGTGAATGTAAAGTTACACATGCGGGGGGGGGGGGGGATCCTTAACATTACCTATGTACTAGGAAGAAGGTCTGGGCTAATAGTGACTGTGCAGGAAGTGGACCTTGGGTTTGCAGTTGATAGGTCAATGGTAATGTCAGCCCAGTGTGCAAATGCTTTGGAAAAGGCAAATTCTATGTTGGTCATCATCAGAAAAAGGATCTTGTTTGTGACTTTTCCAAACATCTGGTTGTTCTGGTTTCCAAATATCTGGTTGTATTAGACAGGACCTTTGTCTGCTCTGGCATGACTCTTTTCATGTTTTGAATAATCCTTGCATGTGTGACTTTGTGCAAGTGCTGCACTACAACAACAAGGGTAAACATTTGTTGCCCTCCAAATTTAAGCAATATATCCAATAGTGAGAGAACATGTGTGTTTTAGTATCCTAACGTCCAGAGAATAACACATTCATCTCACCTGGGTTGCAGCATATTGTGACTATACATAACTGTATCTTGGCTAAATTTTATGTAGCTTTTTAAAAACAAGTTTCTTGATGCAATGTTAAAACATTTGTTTTTCTTTGTTTTATTAGAATGATTATAGGAAGTTATCTATGCAATGCAAGGATTTTGTGGTGGGTGTGCTGGATCTCTGCAGGGACACAGAAGAAGTGGAGGCTATTCTGAATGGAGATGTGACTGTACAGTCATGGTCAGAGCATCATCGCCCAAGTCTAAGCAGAATCAAGTTGGCCATTAAATATGAAGTAAAAAAGGTAAGCATCCCTTAGTTGTTTCTGTGTAGTGGAAAAAGTAAATTAACAAACAGTTATTCGTGACAACCAAATATAGGTTATAGCCATCAAATTACAAAAATAATTAAAACCCTTTAAAACTTCCACAAGTCAATTAGTTCTATAACATATAGAGCAATATGTTTACACTAAAATTATAAAAATATTTCATACACTGTTTGTTTGTTAATTTACTTTCCTTAGTTGTTTCTGTGTAGTGGTTTTTATAAATAACATTATGAAATCATTGCATGCAGTGCAAAACTCACATGTAACAAAACAGGAATGGTCACTGAAAACAATGTCAGTAAAGAGTTACATTTAGGAACTACACCAAGAATACCAGCAGTCAGAGGCCTTAAACTTTGGGATTTGTTTTATTATCTGGCTCAAACATGCATGTTCAAAACCTGAAGCATCAACTCTACTATCACCCAGACATAGAATGACATAGATTCTTTATGTAGAACTGTTTTTATGCCATAAGTATTCATTTGACTGGTTGATTTAAGCCAGGGAAGGCCTTGAGTTAGATTACCTCTGATGTACTTGAGTTTAGTACTTTGTGAGCCTACCAAATTTTAATCAAGATACAGTAAAGAATCTGCTGTTCATCGCACTTAAAATGGAAAAAACCCCTACTGACTTCCAATAAATCAGAACATTTTTATTAAGTATTGTAAGGACAGCTTTCAACAGTGGATATAAATTTGTTCTTTACTGGCACAGACACAGACACACACATCATGCTTAATGTGCTAAATAAAATAACAAATATGCAAGGATGATTCTTGAAGTTTTAATATAATCTAGAGGTATTTTGTAAAATCCCCATACATCATGATTGTGCTTATGACACTATACTGTCTTGTTTGGGCTTTTTAAAAATATCTGGTATACTATCAATAAGAGAGGGACAGAAATACTAATTCATGCCTGCTCATCCCTGGTCCTACAAGGCATGGCTTGAAACAAATATGGGAAAGGCTTGGTCCTCCAGATGTTTTTTGGATTTCTGCTCCCATTATTCTGTTCCACTGTGCATGGAAGTTGCAGCCCAATAATATCTGAATATGCTCTTGGACTGGACATATACATTAAGATTAAGATTAGTTGGTTTCTGTAAAATTGATTTGTCTCTACAAACCAGTGTATCCTTCTTGCTTAGGAGGCTCATCTAAGGCAAAGTTATAATGGAATTTTCTTGGCAAGATTTGTGGGGGGGGGGGAGTTGCCTTTACTTTTCTCTGAGGCTGAGAGAGAGTTAGAATTATTAAAATGTTGACCATATTCTGTTCCCATCTGATCATTCTCAAATTATTTGACCTTCTTTCAGGGTATAAATGCCATATCTCCTTTCATTTTTAATAACAGATACTAATCTACATATTTGACATGCAATATAAACCTTACTTAGGCCCAAAACAGATGGGCAAAAAGCACCACCTTCAAGCCGACCCAGGATTATGATGTTCAGATGGCTGGATCAGGTTGAAATTGCATTGCGGCCACCTAAGGAGGCTAACACCCAGTCACAAAAAGAGTGCAAAAAAAGTGCTCCTTGCCAGCAGTCTGTTGCAGACTGTGGCGGCGGCCAGCCTCAGGACCGCAATGTCTGGTTGCTGTAGTCCTGCACCACTCAGGGCATGTTCACAGCTGGAGTGGCCAAAGGGCACTCCAAACCATCTACCTGCTTGAGGCCATCAGAAAAGATGTTCAGATATTTTAATCCTTGTGAACCTTGTGAATCAAAGTAACCTGAAACACATATATGGGACTTGTGTGTAGATCGGAACTTATTCACTGACTTTTGCACTACTCAAATATTGCCACACAGTTCTCTGCTCAAAAAAAGTATCAAAATATATTTCATAATGTGTATTCTGAACAAAATATAGTTTTAATTGTGCATTTTCACATATATTAAAAAACAACAGTGCAGATGGAGACAGGAAAAATGGATTTATGGGTGAACACATGGAAAATAAATGGATTTGCCAGTCCCTATTCCAAACAGTCCTTTGTGCCTCCACTGCAAGGGAATCTTTTAGCTGTGCTATGATCTATTTATGTAGCAAAATACACTACAGGGAAAAGGTGGGAGGGCCCCTGAGAATATTGAAGTGTTCTCTCTCTCTTTGAAGCCAAGGCTTTCCAAGTAATTTCATGAGCCTGAAATTGGCACATATGCCAAGAAAAAGAGAGAAAAAACAGAGAAAGTAAGACATTGTTGAAATAGGAAAAATACTTTGTTTGGAGGTCAAGCAAGTACGCTTCTTTTCTTTGTTTTATTTTTTTCCTCAAAAACTTAGTTCTCTCATTCTCTCACTCTCTTTTGGAAAAATAGTTGCACAGGACTCCGGTCCACATCAAAACAACAGTGTTAATAAATAATAATAAATAAAATCTTTATTTCTATCCCGCCCTTCCAAGAAGATCAGGGCGGCTTACAACAGTGCAAGTGCACACAAATACAAAGTTAAAAATACATAAACATTAATATACATTTTAAAACAGCAATAAAAGCCCCATTAGCCCGTCCTCATGGCCACGGAAGAGGAGGGAGGCCCACAGGATCTTTATTCGGGGAATGCCTGCTTAAATAGGAAGGTCTTGAGATCCTTCCTAAATTGGGCCAGGGTGGTAGATGAGCGGAGCTCCATGGGCAGCGTGTTCCAAAGGGCTGGGGCAGCTGTGGAAAAGGCCCTTCTTGAGGTAGAAGCTAACCTGGCCCCAGGCACCTTCAGCAATTGCTGCCCAGATGTTCTGAGGGTGCGAGGCGGATTGTACGGGGAGAGGCGGTCCTTTAGGAATCCTGGGCCCAAGCCATTTAGGGCTTTATAGGTAATAACCAACGCCTTATATTGAGCTCGGAAGCGAATGGGCAGCCAGTGTAGATCTTTGAGTACAGGTGTTATGTGGCTGGTCCTGGATACGCCAGTGACCAGCCGGGCTGCCATATTCTGTACAATTTGGAGCTTCCGAGTTTGGTATAAGGGTTGCCCCATGTAGAGTACATTGCAGAAGTCCAATCTCGAAGTTACCAGAGCGTGTACAACAGTTTCTAGGTCCCTCCGGTCCAGGTATGGGCGCAGCTGGCGAATCAGCCGGAGCTGGTAACAAGTGCTCTTGACCGTCGCATTCACCTGAGGAGTCAGATGGAGCGACGAATCAAGAAGCACTCCCAGACTGCGCACGGAGTCCTTCACAGGGAGCGTGACCCCGTTCAGGACAGGTGGAACCACCGCCATTCCTGGACCGGGGGAACCCATCACTAGTACCTCCGTTTTCTCTGGATTAAGTCTGAGTCGGTTTTCCCTCATCCAGTCCATTACTGACTCCAAACAGGCCACGAGAGGAGAGACGCCATCCCCGGTCACTGCATCAGTCGGAGACATAGAGAAAATGATCTGGGTGTCATCAGCGTACTGATAACCCCGCGCCCCATGTCTCCGGATGATCTCTCCCAGCGGTTTCATGTAAATGTTAAATAGCATGGGAGACAGAATGGCTCCTTGAGGGACCCCAGTTTTAAGGGCCCGCTCGCTGGAGCACACGTCTCCCAGCTGCACCATCTGGGACCTCCCAGAGAGGTAGGAACGGAACCACTGGAGCGCAGTGCCCCCAATTCCCACCTCAGCCAGGCGTCCCAGAAGGATACCATGGTCTATGGTATCGAAAGCCGCTGAGATGTCCAAGAGCACCAACAGGGACACGCTTCCCCGGTCAGCGCTCAGACGGAGATCATCGACCAGGGCGACCATGGCCGTCTCAACCCCGTGACCCGCCCGGAAGCCAGTTTGAAATGGATCCAGATAATCCGTTTCATCCAAGACCATCTGAAGCTGGAGCGCAACCGCCCTCTCGATCACCTTCCCCAAAAATGGTAGCAGCGAAACAGGCCGATAATTATTATGTACCAGGGGGTCAAGGGAGGGCTTTTTTAGGATTGGTCTTACAATGGCCAATTTAAGATCCGATGGAAATCGCCCATCCCTGAGAGAGGTGTTAATTATCCGGCGTAACAGCGTCGTTACCGCCGGTCCCCCCTGGGCTGCTAACCACGAGGGACAGGGATCAAGAGAGCAGGTTGTTTTCCGAACACTTCCGAGGATCTTGTCCACATCCTCGGTACTCACCGACTCAAACTCATCCAGTATAACATAGTCCGCGGAGGCTCTGGACACTTCTACCCTTGGCTCTGCCTTAACGTCGGCGTTCAGACCTTCGCTTATACGAGAAGTTTTATCCACAAAAAAGTCGTTAAACAGGTCACAGCAGGCCTTAGAAGGTTCAAGGATCTGGTTCAGGGCAGGAGGGAGCTGAGTTAGCTCCCTGACCACCCTGAACAACTCTGCCGGACGCGACTCAGCGGACGCAATACGAGCACCATAGAACGAATTCTTTGTTGCTCGTATTGCCTCTCCATAGTCCTTCAACAATCGGTCTAGGAGAGTCTTGTCGTGTAAGCGAAGGTGTTTCCGCCAACGGTACTCTAGTCGTCGCAGAACCCGCTTCCTCGCCCGGAGATCTTCCGTATACCAGGGCTTACGATTGGAAGCGGGCCTGAGAGGACGCTTGGGAGCGATTCTGTGTATAGCCCCGGAGAGGCCGGTATTCCAGATACCGGTAAGGGCATCAACAGAGTCGCCGTCATTTTCAACCGCGAACCCCTCTAAGGCTTCTTGGAACCTCTCAGGTTCCATCAGCCTTCGAGGGTGGACCATCCTAACAGGTCCACCACCCCCGGGGGGGATCTGGGTAGAAGCCTTGATTTTCACCTCTACCAGGAAATGATCCGTCCATGACAGGGGGGAAATATTAGCTATTTCCACCCACGGATTTTCCACCTCCGAACAGAAGACCAAATCGAGAGTATTACCCGCACAATGCGTAGGACCCTGTATCAGCTGGGACAGGCCCATGGCCGTCATGGTCTCCATGAATTCCCGAGCCGCACCAGATGGAACATAGTTGGCCGTGAGGGAGATGTTGAAGTCGCCCAGGACAAGAAGCCTGGGCGTCTCCAACATCAGCTCAGCAACCAGCTGTGTCAGCTCGTTAAGGGAGTCTGCTAATGCACGGGGTGGCCGATACACTAACAGAATCCCCAGACTGTCCCTAGCCTTTAGGGTCAGGTAAATACACTCGATATGGGTGGTCTGTCGGAGGTGGTTCCTGGTGAGGGACACGGTGTTCCTATGTACCAAGGCCACACACACCCCCGCCCACCTAACCTGCGCTGGTCCTTCACCGAGTACCCGGCAGTGTTATGGCATGTTAACCCTTACTTTAACAGGAAAAAAGCTGCTGAGAGTTGGGGGGTGTCTAAAATCTGGCATGGGAGGGGAGGATTAAACCTCCTGCATCCCAGTCCCAACCACAATTGAGCTTTTCTCCCCCCAAGAAGAAAGTGGCTTGTGCTTTTTTAAAATGCATTTATTCTGCATATGCAGATTATAATTTATACAACATGCTCTGTTCCATATATATCATATCAATTCCATAGTATCTCATCATCTAAGTATTCCATCAAAATAATGGCATTCTACTATAGTCTATATATAGTTTAGACTATATATATACTGCACTGTGTAGACATACATACTACAGTATGTATTTATATCCTATTAATTTAATTCATGTCTAAGATATATATGGTTGCTAAAATGTGTGATCTGTATTGATTTCAGATGTTGACAATTTATCTCAAAGCTCTCTGGAAGCTGTCTCTTCTCCCTTCTTGTAAATGTTTACTATTGGTAATTTTGTTCATAAGCATTGTGTCTCCACATTGTTCCATGTTCTAATAGCCACAGGGATAGCAGATTGTGATGTCTTGTTTTGTTTTTATAATAGGCTTGTATAATAGTAAGATGTGTTAATGTGGTAAATAGAAATGATCCCTATTCACTCATTCTGGAAGTGTGTTGAACCAACATTCAAACAGGCTAACCCAGGCCTCCCCGTCTCCAGCTCCATCACTCTTCCCATGTGGAGATTTATAGGCCTGTGCAGGAAAGTTTTCTCTTTGTATGGTCTACTTTTATGTGTAGATGCTGTCCACACAATTGTGGACTAATGCCATCCACTTAAGCAGTTCAGTGAAACAGGGAGCTGGGCTAACACATTCCTTTCTTCAAGTGCTAATCTTGCAGATTTCCAGAACACTTTCATAGGAAACTTCCAGGGAATTATGGAGAACATGACAAAAAGTGTAGGTTTTTATGTAAAATGAGATTTACTGAGAGAGGGAAGAGCATGGAGGGATAGTGGAAAATGGTGTGATGTGAGAAAACTGGGAGTGAAAGACTATTAATTCAGGAAAAGGGAGGGCAGAAAAGGAGTCTGTGCAATAATCAGGGATTTGGTGTTGATTGGAAGCTGATGTAGGTGCTAGTACAGGTCGAATCTCCCTTTTCTGAAATACTTGAGATTCTGGATTTTTCTGGAATTTGGAAGGTTTGCATATAGCAATAGCAGGTTCTTTTCTATACTGCTTATCAGTGAACTAGCACTCCCTAAGTAGTTTACACTGTGTAAGTCAATTGCCCTAAACAAGCTGGATATTCATTTTACCACCCTACAGAAGGATGGAAGGCTGGGTCAACTATGGAGCCATCCTCTAGTATCGAACTTATAATGTTGTGGATGCATTACCAGCATTAACCACTGCACCACCCAGTCTCCTATATACATAATGAGGTATCTTGGAAATGGGACTCAGAAGGTATAAACATGAAATTCATTCATGTATACCTTATACATGTAGCCTGAAGGTAATTTTATACACAATATTTTAAACAATTTTGTGCATGAAATAAAATGTGTGTACATTGAACCATCTGCAGCAAAAGATGAGTTATTTAAATGTGTGTTGAGAGAGGAAGCCCCTAATCAGGTGTGGGCATCATGAAGACCTGCATCACAGAAACAAGAAAAATGAGCCTGGTGGAGAATTCAGGGTAAACCACCCATGTAGGCAAGCCCTCTGTTCACGAAATGGCCAAACTGATAGGGAAGCTGGATTTCATATTCTATTACAAGCAATCTAGGTTGGAATATATCTTGCCCAATTTTAACATTGTTGTTTTAAAATAACATTAATGTAATTAATGGCCTTTAGCAACATGATTATTCTTTAATGTAGGCAAATATAGCATGAATAGAATCTTTGGTTTTTCATACTGCAGATTTTCCTCAATTTTTTTTTTGCAATGGTTATCCTGGCTCAGGTTATTTTATTCCCTTCTAAAAACCCAGAACAGCTGTTGGACCTTTGTCTTCATCAAGTAGTTACAGAATCCTATTATTTTGCCCCTAAAATGGGAGAAATTGTGAAGAAACTGAACAAATGGAAAGCAATCAACCATTAAAAACAGGAAAAATTATTTTTGTTCTAGTCAGATTATTAGAATCAGTTGCCTATTGCAGACATGTGCTCTGCAAATTGATTTCCTCCCTGCACCCAGACTTAGATGGTTCAGATTAATTATTTGTACAATATACTGTGAAGGAAACTGGGCTACTGTAAGTAGACTGTAGAAGTGTTCCAAATTGTGGAGTGAACATCTGTTTTTCTCTTTCCCCCGCAGCTCCTGCCACCTGCCTTGTTCTGTCTCTCAACAGCTGTGGCCAAAGACACTCTCTTCCTATTATCAAAGCAATTAGTTCAGGCTCCAGTCCTGCAGGGTCCTCCATTTTAATCATCCTTGAGAGATCTTGTATTTGTCCATTGTTTCTGTTGCCAATCTGATGGCATTGCATTGAAATATGAGCAAAGCACAGGAAGGGGAGGGGGTGAATTAGACAACATCACAAATGGTAATGTCACACTGTGACATTACCAAAATGAAAAAGAATGGAAGAAATGCCCTGTGTTCCAGTTCTCTTGAACATTAAAAGGGAAGGAGTGTAGCTCAGAACTGTAGCACATGCTTTGCTTGCAGACCTTTCAGAGCTTAGTTTCTGGATTCTTCAACTGAAAGATCAGATTGGAAGGGATGAGAAATGTTTGTTTGTTTGTTTGTTAGATGTATAGCCTGTCTTCCTTCCTGCAAAGGGGACTCAAGGGAGCTAAGAGTGAAACAAAACAAAATAGTGCTGGTTAAAAAGATGAAGCAGATTAATGGAAGCAACTTAAAGTAGTTAAAAACCAATTCATTTAAGACAAAAACAAAACAAATGGCAGCATCTACCTTCATTAAAAGCCTCTAACAGCAACCCAGCCTAACTACCAAAGATTCAACTGAATAGCAAGGCCTTTGTTTGCTGTCAGAAGGGTTACAGGGTTGCCAGGTCAGCAGCAGACAATTCCCTTGGATTTCTGGACTCACAATAAATGTGATATCACAAGGGCAGGCCTGGTGGTGCAGATGGGCATTTCTTACACCACAGGGTGGGAGGTGATTAAGAACTGTTTTGTGAAAATAGGCATAAGGGGAATGTGTGTAATTGGCTTGAGACTTTGGGGAAGGCAACTAGGTAATAGGACAAAGGCAATAAAAACATGCCAAAGCATCTTTCAGTAGCTGGTGCCAAAATATGCCTAGTACCTGCAGCTTTTGTCACTTTTCCTGCTAGTGCAGTTTTGCTCTACCACGTGCATGAAAAAGGGAGGGTTTTTGTTTTGTTTTTACTGTCTACACTGCAGCTGAGGATTGTGGAAAACTTGCTGCCAGTCCTCAGAGAGTCTCCCCACTGCCTGACTCTGTAGGGCTACTGCCAATGCTTTCCCATCAAGAACATTTATGATTCATAACTCCAGTCCCTACCTTGCTTCAAATGCCATAATGGCCACAAGAGTGTGCATTCACCATCTCTTCCTGCAGCTCTTTTCCTGATTTTTTTTAATATACTGCCACAAACACAAAACAAAAATATTTGCTTTGAGCTAGAGAGCTCTGCCTTCTTGGAGGACGGCTAAAGATAGGAGCCTAGGCTTTAAAGCCACCTCAGGAACAAAAATCAAATTTTTTCTTCATGCAGTGCCACCTGCCCTGAGATTTGAAACACCCTACCTGAAGAAGCAGAAAAATTTCTTGAAACATCAGCTGGTGCCCTGAGATCTGGCATTCTTCACTCATTTCTACTCATTCTTGCATACTTACTCATGCTTATTTACAGTCTTCCCACTCTGTAGCAAATAACTTACCCCAGAGATTTTAAAGTTTGGACAGGCTCATATGATAGAATTGCCTAGACCCAAGTTATATAACCAATACTTTGCACTGTGCCCTGGAAGAAAACTTTGAAACTGTGGTAGAAAGGTGGGCTACGTGCTGTCTGTAGCTATGCTAAATCAAGAGTCTGGTCAGAATCTTTTGGATTTGCAGAAGCTTCTGAAAACTTTTCAAAGGCAGTAATCCGCATACAGTAATCCAAATGGGATACAACCAAAATGCATGTGTCTCCCTCAGATGAGATAGCTCCAGGAAAGGACACAACCTGCACACTAGCCTCAATTGTGTAAATATACTCCAGGCTAGTGCTGAAACCTGGATGAGATCCAGAAATACAGTCACCCCTCCTAACTCATGGATCTGAGATCCGTATACTAGAATATGCAAGGAGGGGCAACCTCCGCTATTTACAATAGTGCACCCCATTCAAGCCTATGGAGGGTCCTGAATGGATCGTCCATGAAAACAGAGGGCGAACTATATACTCATATAGTGAACATGAATCTTCAAGGTGACTTTGACTGTGTCCATTACAGAATGAATCCCTTTTTCACCAATCTGCCTTTTAAAATTGCCAGCACCAGTTCTGTTTTCCATTTGTTAGCGTTCATCCAGTTTATTGGTAACAAAAGG
The DNA here is from genome assembly GCF_019175285.1 of Sceloporus undulatus. Lineage (NCBI taxonomy): Eukaryota > Metazoa > Chordata > Lepidosauria > Squamata > Phrynosomatidae > Sceloporus > Sceloporus undulatus. The sequence goes on from NC_056523.1 coordinate 96,818,232, forward strand.
TACTAATGTAGAAGTTGAATTTAAAAAGCTTTCAGAGAGATAGCCCAGAAAGATACTATGGTCAATGACAGGGAGAATTTCAGAACAGTGCAGCCAACAGCCTGCCTAGCTCATGTCATAGTTTGTCCATAACGGTGACTAAAGCCTTCTCTCCACTATAACCATTCTTGTTGCCAGATTGAAAAGGATCTTGGTAAGCCACGTCATACTGGAACCCCTGAGCCTGAGGTCTTGGCACTTGCTTCCTCATCTTGACCTCAAATAGGCACAGCCATGATCAAATACCATGAGGTTTGAGGAGGGCTTTATCAGCAGAAATTTCACCACCACTTTCTTCTAAGCATGTTGGAACCCTTGATACAAGGATGTGTTTGTTGCTTTGCATACCCACTTAGTACCACTCTGGCTGTTTTTATTAGCCAGGAAGGACAAAGTTTCAGCACACACATGGTGAGTATTACCTCTCCAAGGATTCTGTTTACACCCTCAGCCTGTAAAAAATGAGAAGTATATTTTATCCATGAACAAGTGAAACATCACAGCAGCCAGGTCTCTATCACATGCAACTTCAACTTCAGAATGCATTTCAGTGATTTTTTTTTATTTTATTATTATTATTATTATTTTGCAAAGTGTCATGCAGATTAGAGACATATGAAAACTTTGGAGCCACACAGAATGTCTCCACTAACAAATATTTTCTTGAGAATAGGATCTGTTAAAAATTGAGAGTACTGGATCTTACATTTTGAGTTAATCAAATTGGTACAGCAAGGGGTAAACAACAACCAGTCCCACACTTGCCCATTAAGAAAAAATAAGCTTAGGCCCTGTACACACTGGCCAATAAGGCCAGCATGGGGGCAGAGTCGGGGTGTAGCGTCCTCATGACACATGGCCGACTTCCCACCAAGGCACCCTGATGCCGTGCACTGCTCCACATCGCATGCAGCATCATGACGCTCCTCCAACACTGCATCCATACGACACAGCACTGAAGGAGCACCATTTAGCCACAGCAACACAGCTATGGTGTCCTTTTGAGGGCGCAAAAAGGAGCCGCTTTTTGCAGCTCCTTTTTTCATCCTCAAAAGGCTGGATAAGGGCTGCAGTATGAGGTTGCCATGGGCCCGATCTGGCTAGGAAAAGGGCAGCATCCCATTGCCCCTTAGGGGCTGGATGTACAGTCACTTAGTCTTCTTTTTTTAAAAAAAAAACCCATAAAGTAGTTTTAGTTACAAATTTTTTGTGCATAGTCAAACACATGGTTAAATGAAGGAGAGAGAGAGAGGAGAAAATGGTGCTAGTTAGAGTGATGCAGAAAGAAAGTAGGTGTGGTAAAGGAAACAAAGAGGAAGTGTGCAAGCATGCAAACTAGCAATTAGGCACACAAAAGTGCTATCTCTTAACAAGATTTGTTTGAAGGATTGCAAATTTTGAGGCAATGGTTAAGTTCCCTCTGTATGCCTGTTCTGATTCTGGTAATTATCTGCCTTCTCGGCTGATGCTATTTGCCTTTTAAAATAGCTGCACATTAGATGCAAAGAGCCATCACATGCAGTTTGTCTAACACCATGGAGAACGGCTGCAAACCAGAATAGACTGTGGAGTTTATCAGACAAGGGAAATTGGAAGTATAATCCAATGGCAATCTGAACGCAATCATGGGGTTTAACCTTATTGTGTGATAGCCTACTACACGCAAATACAGGCAATGGGAAGTCAGTCCGAGCGCAATCATGGAGTTTCACGTTATTCCGTGATAGACTACCACATGCAAATTCGAGCAATGGCATGCTATTTTCGGGCAATGGGAAGCCAGTTCAAATGCAATTCGCATTCACGTCTATTCGCTGAACTAGTGAATTCATGTGAATGCATTCTGTCCCCTCTTTCTTTTCTTCCGAAATTAAGAGAAATTCCTCACATGTGATAAAATCCAAATATTCTGCCCTTCCTGATGGCTAGCTGCAACATGAGCTGTTAGGTGAATCTTGTCTATGCAGCAATACAGATTTTGACATGAAGACTAAGTTCTGACAGGAAAACTGTTTTGTGAAATCATAAGCAGTTTCCCTGTGTTAGATTTTTAACTTCTGATAATTCTGAAAACAAGCAAGCTACAGGTTCTGTGTGCAACTTTTTTATTTGCTTGTTTCTGTGTAATGCTCTGGTCTAAGTAACACTGGGAACATTTTTAAAGTGTAGGTTGCCTTACCTTGTCCCACATTTCATACTTCTCTGATTCAACCACCTATTTTCCAAGTCATACTTTGAAAGGAATTGGGGTAGAAGAATATGAACAGATGGTTTAAGGAAGTGAGTAGAATAATATGTTCTAGACCTGTAATTCTTCATCATTTTATGAATTATAAAGCAATAATAATAAGAACCGTTAAAAAGTATTGGGCTAGACTTCACTGAATTCATATAGATTATGTTATATTATTGCTAGATTAAGTGAGGTGATGACTTCAGATGGCAAATGCTGAGAGATGGCAGCAAAGTGTTGGGAGGAGAGAAATGTGTGCCAATCCTACACTTTCTAAGGTAGACTGCTGCCCTCAGGTGAGTGTTGTTCCATTCCCAGTGCTGTAGAAAGATTCAACTACCTATCCAGTTGGCATTTGCACATGAAATGTAACAGGGTGTCACTCTGTCATTTGCCTCAGACAATAAAATTTCTTGATACAAATACACACACACAAATGTTTGGATGTATTTCTGCAAACTTTGAAAAAAATTACTAAATGTTCTACAAGCATAACAAGATTGCACTAAGGACTGTGGTTTGTGTACTTACTTAAATGTCAATTGGCAGCACATTATTCCAGCTAATGAGTATTTTAAAATGGCCCAGTTAATCTGTCTAATGAGGAGTGGCAATCACACTTGGGTTTAATCAGCAGAATTGACTCAAACAAAGAATTCTGGGGTAGTCTTGCAAAAATAGTGACCAAATCTTAACAGAGATGCAAATAAGACAATGTCATACATTCATCTAAGTAAACAGAATAGCATGGCTCTTTCTAAAACCAGGACTAGCTGTGGAATAAATATCTCCCATTTTCCCTAAGCAGAAAGTTTGCCTTTGTAACTCATTGAACCACAAAACAGTGATGTAGTGATCATATTCCCAGTTATATGCAAATTATATATGCTAAGAAGTTGTTGTTTTTGTTTTGAGCCTTCAAGTAATTTCTGATTTATGGCAGCCCTAAGCTGAACCTATCATGGGGATTTCTGGGGCTGAGAGTGCAGGAATCACCCCAAGGTTTCTCAGTGAGTTTCCATGGCTAAGCGGGGAATTGAATCTTGTTCTCCAGTGTTGTAATCCAGTGCTCAAACCACTACACCATATGGGCTCTCACCATGCTAACACTTGTTGTTGCTGTATACCTTCATTTTTGACATACAGCGACCCTAAGGTGAACCAGTCATGTGGTTTTCTTGACAAGTTTCTTCAAGGGGGGGGCTTGCCATTGCCTTCCTCTCAGGCTTAAAGCATGTGCCTTGCCAAAGGTTACCCAGTGGGTTTACATAACTGAGCTGAGATTCAAAGCCTGGCCTCCAGAATCATAGTCCAGTGCTCAAACCACTACACTGTGCTGGCTCACACACTAGTCATCAAAATAAGGCTAAGTGTTTTGGAGATTCCAAGAGCAGAGTGGAGTGATACATACAGAATGATACTGCATCCATGGTGACTATGTGTAAAATTTAGTGAAAACTTCATGGGTAGAGAAGTGTGGCACTATTATAAAGTTCTTATATACTTCAAACTATCCCAGGTGCATTGGTATACTCCTATTGATGGTTGGCACCATTAAATGGACTAGCTTGTATTTGACAGCAACCTCAAGGAGACTATTATTAATTGATAGCCAGGATAATACTTTCAGTATTGAAGACAGTGTGATTCTTGACACAGTTCTTGGAGGAGAACTGTAAATGATGCCCTGTTTATAGGTTTGCCATAGACATCTGACTAACGTGGGAACAGAATCATAGACTAGGCAGGCTATTCTTATGTTTGGCTAGATTGTGTAGGTTTGTGATGGAACCAACAGAGATGGAATTTTAATTGAATTAGATTCACCTTTCCGACTAAGAAAGACATAGTGTTTTTACCAAATTCTGTCACACAGTCACTAACACCAGGCAGTTCTTTCACTGAAATCCTTCTAAGTTCATTTGATATTCCCACTTAATATAAACTTATTGGATCAAGTGGACTTTATATAAGTGATGTCTGACCAAATCCCCACTGATTCAGTGGGTGTAGTCTAGTTTGGATTTACCAATGAAATTAGAGTAAGTGTTCTATAAATTATTGGTGTGTTCTGGCCCTGCCATTTGGCAACTAATTTTCAGGAATTTGGAAATTGCTTCCCACTAGATCTTCAAAAGAGTGATTCCTAGAGGAGTTAGGTGAAGAAACAGCAAATAAAGACAAGGCTTTTTCAACCGTACAACTACTTTTAAAAAAATAATCATACTTGTGTTCTTTCATGCTCTGCAATTTATCAGTCGTTAAAGTGATTCCTTAGGTATATTTTGTGCATTTTGGTAAACATAACTGAAATGCCTCCTCAGTTCATTTCTCCCATCCCCTATTTATTAGGGAGGCTTTAGAAACAGATTGCTAATGAAATCATGCCTTCATGACATGCCTCCAGTTATTGATTAGCTTTTCAGCAGTTATTGTACTATCAAATGAAACCTGGAAAAAGTATGTTTCATTTTATGTGCCATTAAGGAGCAACATTCCTCTTATGACAGCCATGTGGCACACCCCTTTAAATTGTTCCACATTGTACCTATATCCGGGTGGTGAACAATTTCTGAGCAGTTGTTCGCTTTATGGATACAAATATTTTTATTCTGGCATGATAGAGCTGCGTTTGCATTCCATCTCACTTTTCTTTTAAAGCACAAATTAAGTCATGTGATCTGCTTGGTGGTCTCCTACATATGAGATAGCTGAACTGTAGATGTCTTTTTATAGTATGGGGCACTACAGACTGGCACTTTGTGCCAGCCTGTATGCGCACTAGGGCTGAGCGTCCATATGCTCGAAACCCTTATTGTGCCACCCAGGCACCATCTTGGTGCACACCCATCTACACGGCACGTGCCATGAAGATGCTTATTGTGCGCAGCACCTGAATGGTGCTGTGCATAAGGGGTATCATCATGGTGCACGAATGCACCTATGGCGCCCCTTCCAGGATGCAAAAAGAACCTGCCCAGAAGTGGGTTCTTTTCGCTCCCTCAGTAGGCTGCGGTGTGTGGTTGCTGTGGCCTCCTTCTGGGGAAACAACGGGCGATGTGGAGCTGCCTGTCTGTATAGCTCCTATGTTCCTCTGACAGAAGAAAAGTGGACAAAGGTGATGATTGCTTGTCTGAATCTAATACACCCATGTTAGGAAGAAGAATAACAAACTTTGTTCATAAAAGAAAACTTCCAAAATAGACAAGATGGATTTAAATTAATTGGGAAAAATGCATCTAATTGTCAGTTCAGGCATCTGACAAAATAATGTCTCCAGAATCAGCTTGGAATGTGCAACTTTAATGCTTGAAAACCAGCATTTTGTGCCATCATTTAGATTTTAACTATTTCACATGGCACCAAAGTATTGGTTGTTCTTGTTCCCCTGGTAGCTCCCCCCCCCACTTCCATCTAGAATTGCAGAATCATTCTGTTATGAAGCCCACATAATCATCATCATTTAATCATGATACATTAGTTTGCTGAAGCTCATTCAGTAAAAGGAAAATCCTCACTGTCAAAATGCCAAATCTTATGCAGTCTGCATTTGTCTGGGTGAATACTTCTTTTCTTTTGGAAATGGGAATATGCTCACACATTGTAGCTAAGAGCTACCTGAATACTCTGCTTGCTGTTACAAATCTGTCACTCTGAATTTCCATGGGAACTGATCTATTTAATATTCTAGCCACAGTTTGCATTGATTCATATCCTGCATTGGCCCATTCATTCCATTGCTTATTTTCACAAATGTTCTTAAGGACTCCAGAGGCTTTGGGGGTTATAGAAAGATAGGACATAGATTTAAGAAAGACAAGACTGTTAACTCCATTGCCTATACAGATGCACTTCATACACACTGGAGAACCCACTAATTAAAGTCTGCTTTAGCACATGGATCTCATACATTCAGGTCTGCAATATACAAAGGCTGCATTCATGGGTCCCTTGCTGAATTATGGAACCAACTGGCTTAATAAGTAGGACCATTAGTGTGGACCTCACCTATCTGAAAATGTAGGGGATCAAATTGGTCCATCTAGTTTAGTACTGTCTACACTCACTGGCTGTCATTATCCTTGGTTTCTGATGGAGTCTTTCCCAGCCCAATCTGGGCCTCAAGCACACAAGGTAAAGGAGCAGCCAGAGGCAGCTCCTGCCCCAATTTTTGCAGGAGTGTGTCAACTGCACATACCCAGTCCCAATCCACAGTCATGAACTGGCCAGCGAAAAGGAGTATTTAGTTTTTTTTCCTGTTCCTTTTTGCCTCGGCTCTTACAGGTTGGGGCAGGCTCAGCTTAGCTTCTGGCTGTGCTCAAGGAGTGCATCGTGTAAATGCCATGCCCCGACATGACCCGATGGCAGCCCTTCTGGACCATCTGTTTTGGGCCCTGGAGATGCTTGAGATTGAACCTGGGAATATGAAAAGCATTGGTTCTACCACTTCTCTGGGGCCCTTCTGCAAAGATATGATTGCTGTCTTTTGCTACTATACCCAAAGATCTAAGGACAGAAGCCATCTTAATTTGCTTTGTTACAAAAAAAGCCATTGTTTACCATTAGTGTACTTCATGCATGAAGTGCCTCACATTAATGGCCTCTTTTTTCTTGTTCCAGAGAAGAAAGATTATCACTGACACCCTGCCAAAAGTTTGACTTGTACTTGGGTATACCCTGTTCATGCCCAATGGACCAAACATGTTACGACTATGGGGATCAGGGTTCAATACCCTGCTTGGCCATGGAAACCCACTTAATGACCTTGAGCAAGTCACATGCCCTCTGCCTCAGAAAACGTCAGGATAGTTTCACCTTAGGGGCTCCATAAATCAGAAATGGTTTGAGGGCACACAACAACAACAACAACAACAACAACAACAATTATCACCCAGAATTTCTTTCGAAACAACTGCAAGTGGCTTCCATAGGTAGACTATATATGAATCAAAGAAATATGCCACCCAGTGAGAATTTCTATAGTAAACACTCATATCTCAAATTCATATTTTGAAATTCAAAGACAAAGCCATGCTAGTCTGGAATGTCAGTATGCAAAGGGATCTTGTAGCACCTTTTAGTCTAACTGAGGAGGAAAGAAGCTAGTAGCATTTGCTTTTGCAGATTTAAGGGGATATACAGAATGGTGGTATGCAGCTGCCCCTTTTTGCCCCAGATCGGTGCTGCAGCAACTGCACGCAGTGGCACCAATCCGCTCCTTTGAGGGAGCAAAAAGAAGCTGCCCCAAGCAACTCCCTGGAAGGGGCGTCATATTCCTAAACTCATTCTGCCTATATCTCTTTAACAGACAATCCTCTAATTATATCCTTTCCCCCATACACCCTCCTACAGCATTCTGACCACTGGTATGTGCTGGATCTACTATAGATCTACTATGATATGGGCTGGATCTACCCAGGCTTACCCTGCTTTTCACTTCATACTCCAACTACTAAATAACTTGGTGTCAACAGCAAATATCACTAAACACTTCTAATTCAGATTGTTTAGGAGAAAGTTTGAAAGCACCAGTCCCAGTATAGATTTTTCAAAGATGCCAGTTACCATATCCCTGCACGGTAAGAAATGACCATTTATTCTTACTTGCAGCTTTCTGTCCTTTAAATGGTTTTAAATCCATGAGAGCACTTCTCCTCTTACCCTATGACTGCTAAGTGTGCTGTAAAATCTTTGATGGGGGACTACTTCAAAAAAACACATTTTTGTGATTTCCAAGTATATGTACTGGGCCACTTCAGTCTATATGTGGGACTTTATTTTTATTTGTTTGTTTATTTTAAAAAAAATTCTGGATGTCCAGGATTACAGTGGCCAGAATCCTGTTGGTGTCTTGCACTTGTATAAGAAACTCTGTGGAAGCAGCTGGCAATTCTTCAATGTACAATCTCTATACTCAGTTAGGTTCATGGAAGTGGAGTGGTGCATGTGGTGCAGTTTAGCATGTGCCTTCTCAGCTGACGTTCACCCTCCTACCCCTGTTCAAATTGGGTAGTATCCCCTTTGTTGTGCATTCAGTTGTGTATTCAGTTGCATATTTGCATTCAGTTGTGCAGCACTATATTTCAGCAAAAGATTTATGTAGCACAATCAAAGCATAACTCTACTTAGAAACATCAGTGCTATGCAAACACAATGCAGTATTCCAGCCATGGCCTAGTGAAGTTCATGCTTTATCAGTAATATAAATACCTGTGCATATAAAAGCATTGTCACCTGCAACTTTTAAGTATGAGTTTTAAACTTATATTGCTATCACTACTAGATTAATCAGTCATTCAACCAGTGTTTTGATCAACTGATTGATTGGTTGATAACAACTCATAATAGTGGCTCAGAGTGGCTACTTATTAACTTATTAATAAATGGTGAGATGTTTTAATTAGTAAGGCTGAAGGGTTTATTTTATTTCTGATACTGTTTTGAAATGTGATTGTGATGTCCAGCCAGGACTGTTTTAATCTCCCCCTGCATTTTTTCCCGTGTTGGTTCTGGCCATAATATGTTTCAGTGTAGGAAATGTTCATTGTATTAGTTGTGGGAGGAGCTGTAGGATCCCCTGCATTTCTTCCAGGTTTGGTTTGCCCCTTCTCTGCATGCTCTGTTTTTGCTAGAGGCTTTTATTTTGGAGCAGTCTTTGCTGTGAGCTTGCAGAGAGCTGTCTTTTGGTGGCAAACAGGCCCAGGCAGCCGGAAAGGGCGTTTCTTACATGTTAGCCAAATCTATTACTAGGAATTAGTTAGCCATTTTAGTTACCAGGATCAAGTTAGCCAAATTAGTTACCAGCATCAAAGAATACAAAGAAATCAGGAGCTGAAAGACCCTGCACCAGCTCGATTGAATGAGGAGATCAAACCCAGAGAGATAACATCCTGAAGATTGCTGAAACCCAAATTGTAAAGTATCTTTTATCTAGAGCTGGGAAGGAGAAAACTCTTTTTGTTCTTTAAATTAAACTTCCCCCTTTTTTGAACTTTACACTCAGCATCAGAGCCTTTTTGGGTAGAAGAGTTTGATTTCACCAGGGTATCGGCGTTGCACACCCAAATCTGCCACCACCTTTAAGTTGGGTGTGTCTTCAGAGTGATATTTCAAAAGTACATTGTTTTAAAAAAATAGAAGTTCTTTTCTTTTCCTCTCTTGAGCTTTGATTTTAAGAATCAAAGAATCATAGAGTTGGAAGAGGTCATAAGGGTGATCCAATCCAACCCCCTGCCATACAGGAACTCACAATAAAAGCACCCTTAACAGATGGACATCCAGACTCTATTTAAAAACTTCCAAAGAAGGAAACTCCCAAACAGCTCTTACTGCCAGGAGGTTCCTTCTAATGTTTAGGTGGAATCTCTTTTCCTGTAGCTTGCATCCATTTTCCAGGTCCTATTCTCAGAAGCAGCAGAAAACAAGCTTGCTCCATCTTGAATATGATACCCCTTTAAATAATTAAACAGGACTATCATATCATCTCTTAACCTTCTCTTCTCCAAGAAAAACATATCCAGCTCCCTAAGTCGTTCTTCATAGGGCATGCTTTCCAGACCCTTCACCATTTTGGTCACTCTTCTCAGGACATGCTACAGCTTGCAAACATCCTTTTTGAATTGTGGTACCAGAGCTGAACACAGTATTCCAGGTGAGGTCTGACTAAAGCAGATAAGAGTGGCACTATTACTTCCCTTAATACATTGGCGTTTTTAGCTGCTGCATCACACTGTTGACTCATGGCACCTATATTTAAGAAAATACACTTCTATTTATGTTCTGCTACAATATCTCTTTTTAAAAATGTCTGAGGAGCTTAAACGGTCTAGAGGCAGATGATTAATCAGCTTAATGGTTCATTATTTGCTTAATAACCCAACTTCAAATTGTTCACTATGACAACAGTCTCCATATTTCATGCCATACCACACAAATAATGAGATTCTATCCATGACACTACTGTCCTCAATACACAAAGAGGTATTTAGTAGAATGGGGGGAGTGTCTAACCCACTTGGAGAGTTATTACATGCACATCGCTTGGAGAAAAATGATTAACAAAGTAGCGTAAAGCAGCTTTTATACAGTAGCCATTTTTTGTGACCTGCCACTGCTTTGCTTTCTTGGGTTTCCTAGGCTACAAAATCCAATTCATTTTGATTGGGAGTAAGCCCAGTTGAATAGGAAAATGTACAATTGGGATATTAGAGGAAATATTTGTGGCCAAAAACAAAATGAAAAGTGAAAGTGTATTTAATATGCTATTCGTTCTATATGAGAAGCTGCTCAAAGATGAACAAAATACTTCTGTATGGCAGTGCTCAACAAGGAAGGTGTAGTCTTTTTATTTGGGTAGATATCCCAATCTATCATTTCATACAAAATGATTTGTTGCCAAGAAGGTAAACAGATCCATACAATAAACTGAATACAAACTTTATACTTCACCATGTGTCCACGTGGAAGGCCACTCGGTAGAGGCGTTTTGTCCGGGCTTCAAACAGGAATGGAAGATAACGTGTGCAATATATACACAGACTTTATTTGCTTAATAACCCAATAACAAGTTTAGATTAAGCATCATGGGTGAAACAGACAGGCAAATAAGGTGACTTCCAGATGCTTTGAAGGTGAAGTATTTATATGACTCAGACCTCCAAAGTAGATGGAAGTGCACCGATGCTCTATACTGGTGGAGCATTGACACATGTGATGGAGTGTCGGATCAAAGGAACAGCTGATGAAAGGGAATGGCATCTGGGTGGATGTTAAGGGTATTTGGGGATTTCAGGCAATGTGTTTGTGTGATGGTGTGCATGCATGGCAAGGAGGCAACCCCAAAAATTACCCTGTGGCATAGCTTGATGTCACGCCATGCAGTCTGCCCATAGATATTCAGCCCACCTTGGGAGCTGGCCTTATGGACAGCGGGGTTTTGACCCACTTTTGGAAAAATCAGGATTGACCCACTCCTTCCTGTCCATCTGCTCCAGCCCTTGGTTTTTCAATATAACTTTAGTATTTAAGGATGCCTATCAAAATATGCCTTTTTCACAAATAGAAAATGAAGAGTATTTTTTGCTTACCCATTCAGGGTGTAGTCCTGTGTATCCTCCCAAAATCTGGTCCTGAAAATCGAAGGACCTTTTGAATGCCATCAATGGATGTCCTTCAGAAAATCAGCTCTATCCTCCCAGCTTCTGTCCATAGATGAAACAGCCTCATGTGAACATATAGACAGTGTGGGATATCACTCACTTTTTATATATTCTATTACCATATCAATTGCTGGAGTCATCATATGGCAGAGTGTGCATATCTTAAAGCACCTCTGGCTGCAGCTTAATAATAGGACTAACATGCAATAATTGTTACAGTTCATAACATTATCTTTTGTTCTAGAATATTATCTCTTGTTCATTTGTAACTAGAAGAGGCTTAACTCCCCATTTTTCCTCCAGAAAAAGATTACCTAATTCAGGTCCCCTGATAATCTTTCAATTGATGAAAGAATCAAGAGATACTCTTAGATCTTCAGCCAGTGCCCCCTCCCCCGTGGAATTTTGAAGCTCCACAGATTTTATTTCTTAGGTTTTTCTACTGCTCTTGTTGTTCAGCTACAATCAACAGTTGCATGCTGTGCAGAGAAAGCATCTTCTATAAAAGTGCGAAAACTACTCAGGATGCATTACAGAGGTTAGCTGGTAAACTACTACTGTGTTCATATTTCTACATATCCTACATAAGGATAGGATAGGATAGGATAGGATACGATATATACCCATCTCTTTATTTTAGGTAATTTACAAACTGCCCTTCAAGGTGTTTATTTGTTCTGTTGTTGTTGTTGGGGGGGGGGGCAATTCCCAGCAACAATGATCCATAGATAATATTTCTCTGTAAAGTCCAGAAACAAACAAACAAAAAAGATAAAACACAGAAGGAGCAGCAATAAAACTGATAAAATCCTGCAAAGCTATACCTTGAAACTAAAACCAGATAAAACATTTCTTAAATATTCACATGATGCTGAAAGTAGGACAGTAGGATTAACACTAGCTGTGCATCCCTGGGGGGAAAGCATTCTATGTATCAAGTGCCATAGATCAGGTAATTCACACTATAGAATTCTCTGATTCTATTTTATCTGCCATGGCTGTATGCTATGTAATCCTGGAATTGATCATTTAGGAAGGCACATTGAGAATTCTCACCCAGAAAGCTCCTCTGCTGCTCCTTGTCTCTATTTTCCAGTCTTTGAATGGTGTGGGAAGAAGGCCTCTGATTAAATCAAGGAGATATATTGCTTAGTAAATGTCCTTGGGTTTGGTTTGGTTTTAAGAAATAAAATGCAGTAGTCACCTTAAATAATTGTAGAAACTTCCATAGCATTAATAATAAATAAAGGTGAAGATTCCAAATTATACATATGAGTAAAAGTTCAAAATTATTGAATTCTAAGCTCATCCTCATTATTTACATTCTTAACTGTGCTATTTTCACTGTCTAAGAGCACATGTGGGGGGGGGAGGTTCCTGACACACTATAACAAATAAAAACCAAAAGAAATATCATGAAAAAATGACCATTTCAATTTCAATTTCAGAAATACAACTAAGAGAGAAAGAGAGAGATTCATACATTCATTCTGACCTTTGTAGCAAGGATCTGTAGGTAGTCTTGCCTTTTCATGCCCTAACTGCAAAAGCTCTTGGGACAACTGGGAACATCTTATCCACATAGATCTGATCATACTGAATAACAAGCCAAGGAAAATAAATGCTGGCTTTGTTCCCAGCAAGAAATAGCACAGGGACAGCTTTTTGTACAGCCTCAAAACTTGTTGTTCCATTAGTTACTGGAAATAGAAGTCTTAAATCTTCCTGCACCCAACAATGTATCTTTTTAACGTTTCTGTCAAAGACCTCAATGAAGATACATAGGGGATGGGACAACTCAGTAATCTTAAAGATCCATTACAACAGAAGGAGCATCCCACAAATAACCTCAAAGGATACCAAGGCCTCACACAGAACATGATTACACTAAGAAATTAAATACTTCAGTGAGTGAAACATCGTGAAATGGGGTAGCTGTCCATGGTTCTAGTTTTTCCAGTCACCTATAGCAGGGGTTAGGAAACTGCAGTCTATGAGATGTGTGTGTCTCCCCACATACCATTCTTTTCCCAAATTCTCCCCCCCCCAAAAAAAAAATCCTACATTTCTTGGTAAATTCAGTGTTAGTATTTTATTGTTGTATTGATTGTAAATTGTGCTAAGTGTCTTTTAAGGTTGTAACCCCGCCTCAATCCGTGGGAGAGGTGGGAGGTATAAATGAACTATATTATTATTATTATTATTATTAGGGGTGAAACATTGTGTGGTAATGGCTCCCCCACCCATGAAAATTAGACTGAAAGAACCAAGAACAGAATCATTGTTACTACAGAATATGGCATCTAGATTATTTTCAGAGATCGGAAAGATGCTCCAAAAATGTGGCAGTATTTGGTATCACCACCCCAGCACAAACAGATTGACTACAAATGGATGAAAACTAAAAACAGAAGTCAATATAGCCAAGAGTCCATAATCATGTTTTAAGTTCTTCTCTTGAGAGTTTGTGTCAGACATTAGTTGTGGACCAGTTGAGATCCACTGTTGACTAATGGAGTCTGGTCTTATTGCTGCTTCTTTTCCCATTACTACCTCACTAGAGGGAAAAATGCCAGCAACCCAAGTGAAGGAGTTGGGGTGCATCTACCCTATACAGTTAAAGGACCTTTGTCCCATTTTAACTATCATGGCTCCACCTATGAAAATCTGGGATTTGTGGTTTGTAAATTTGTAGTTCCAAGACTCTTCAGTAAACAGGCACTAGAGTTCTCTAACAGAGAATTCTAAGGTCCTCCTCAAATAACAGATTTCAGGATTAAGAGAGAGCCATGGCAAGAGAAGCAGTATGACACTGCTATAACTGTGTGGCATGGATACAAAATGAGCAGTTATCACTTTCTGCTAACCTATGTGCCCTTTTCTCTCTGAGCAATGTCAAAGGGAGGAATTTCACCAAGGAGTGGAGAGAGAACAAGCATAACATTTTATAAAGGTAGGCAGGAGCCTACTCACAGCATCTTGGCCACAGCTTTCCCTTTCCTGCCAAACCTGGAACCAGCAGGGAATAAATGGAACACGAAGGGTTTTCCTAATTTGCCTAAGGGTGAATTTTGTCCTTGGTTTTGCTTTGAAATCTTTACAGTGTGCATGCTGGAACCCATTTTGGAATGAAACGGAGACTTCCCCCTCCTTTTTGGTTTAATGCATTTCAACCTAAAGCTGTAGATCTCCTTGGGAGGTGACCATTCACTACCGTCATCTGAGACAACAAGTATGCCTTTTTCAGTGTTCCTTAATTGCAAGTCTCCAGAGTCTTGCTCTAACTTTCCTCAGCAGAAACACAATTCTAAGCTCACCACCAAAAGCAAAGTACCTATTGGTGACACACAGGACTCAGTTTAATTAACAGCTAGGTGTATAAATTGGGTGTTCGGAGAAAGGTAAATTAATAAAATGTAAATAATTCACTAGCTGGGTTTGCAAATTCTATTTCAAGACAGAGCTGACAGAGGAACTCCCCAATACACAAAATTGCATTATTAATTATTAATATTTGGAAGCTGTTCCAGAGTGCTGGCTGACCCATTAAATTTGGATTTTTGTTGCATTGGTGACACCATCAAGATGTTTGGAAAGATCTGTGGAAGCTTCCTTGCTTGTCCCACCCCTCCTCTCTCAGCCCCTCTGAGACCTAACTCACTCATGAGCTTGTGCCACCTTATCTTCTTTCAATATGTTATCTCCATTAGCATGTGAGAATAATGCAAAGAGATAGTAACAAAAGTGAAAGAAAATGCTGTGGTGTAGCCAAGGAGAGGTGAGGGAAACTGATACAGTGCAATTCTTGGTGAAACAGAATAACTGTGTACATGGAGGCAGAATTCAGAGACAGAGATGTTTATCACACTATGCTCTTAAAGAGCTACTATTCCAGTGTGACTCCTCTAGCAGCCTCCTGTTGCATGCTGGGATTGGCAGTTTTAAGGAGCTGAACTTCTCTGCCTGAGAATTCTAAATACCCCTCCTTAAAACTGCCAATCCCAGCATGCAACAGGAGGCAGCTAGAGGAGTCACACTGGAATAGTACCTCTTTAAGAGCATAGTGTGATAAACATCAGAGTCGTCACCATGTTAATTTGGAATATCAGGATGCAAAGAGATCCTGTAGCAGCTTTGAGACTAACTGAGCAAAAGAAGTTGTAACAAGCTTTCGTAGACTTGGTCTATAAAAGCTTTTGCTCAGTCTCAAAGGTGCTATAAAACTAAGCTGAGTGACTAAATTGGAGGGAACAAATGGCAAATGTTGTCCTCATCTTTAAGAAAGGAAAAAAGAGAACTCAAATAATTACAGCCCAGTTAGCCTGACATCGATGCCACAAAAATTCTAGGGCAAATCATTAAATAGACGGTCTGTAAGCATTTAGAAAGTAATGCCATAATCACAAAAAGTCAGCTTGAGTTTCTCAAAAACAAGTCATGCTAGACTAGTCTTACCTCTCTCTCTCTTTTTTAAAAAATTGCCACCTTGATAGATTGGAAATGCTGTGGATGTAGCATATCTTGATTTCAGTAAGGCCTTCAACAAGATTCCCCATGATATTTTGGCAAACAAAGTAGTAAAATGTGGGCTAGACAATGTAACTATTAGGTGGGTTTGTAATTGGTTGACTGGGCGAACCCAAAGGATGCTCACCAATGGCTCCTCTTCATCCTGGAGAAAAGTGACCAGTGGGGTGCCACAGGGTTCTATATGGGCCCAGTGCTATTTAATTTATTTATTAATGACCTGGGTGAAGAATAGAAGGCACGCTTATCATGTTGGAAAAATCTGTTTGGAAACAGGTGTACTTTTACAATCATGTCCCTCTGTCTCACTGTCTCTTACTTTTGTAATGTGATACAACACTTAATTAGATCCTCTGGAATTCTAGGACTTGCAATTTAGAGAGGGGCATTTAGAATTCTCAGCCAGCGAGATCTAGTACATACTGTGGGGATTCCACAGGATGTTGCCATGGCAGTTAAGGTTCGATATGTGCTACAAGTGTGTAGTGTGAAAGAATCTTTGCCCATCCTCCTGTGCCAAAAATCACCAAGCCTCATATGTGACATGTTCCCAGTTTATTTCTGTCTCATGGACAGCAGTCCCAATTAAACCCACTCTATAATCTATGATAATGATTGCTTAGGCAAAATGGTATATGTTGTGTGTTTTCTTGCCGAAACAGCTATCTTTTTTAGGATTAAATAAATACTACCATTATCTTAAGCAATTGTAAAAATTTATATATATCATGATAATATTGAATACATGCAATATTGAATACAACACAATTCATGTGTTTAGGAAGCTTTAGTTCAAGTCTAAAGAGATACAGATGCCATGGCAGTTCATTAGACAGGGAGCCGGAAGCAACAGTTGGGATAAAATTGCAATGCAAACAAAAGATCTAAAACTGTTGTTTACTGAGGTTAAAATGATTAATGAAACCAATTAATACTTCTTGCTTGGTCTATGACCTCTGCTGCTCCCAATTTCAACTACATATATGTCTCCAGCAGCAGCAGAGCTTTGACTATCTGTTCTTGTAGTGTGGTGTTAAAATATGAATACAAAAGCGGAAGGGGAACATTCCACAGTTTAGAATTTGGAGATGGGAGAGAATTTCTAATCTTTAGATACATTTATCTATATTAAGGGCCAGGCCTAGAGACAGCAAAAGATAGATTACAGAAGAAGGCATCACTCATGGCC
The DNA here is from genome assembly GCF_019175285.1 of Sceloporus undulatus. NCBI lineage: Eukaryota > Metazoa > Chordata > Lepidosauria > Squamata > Phrynosomatidae > Sceloporus > Sceloporus undulatus. The sequence goes on from NC_056523.1 coordinate 96,835,378, forward strand.
TGTGTACTCAATCATGCACTGAACCTATCATTCAGAGATGGTTTCTTGCATGTTTGTCAACAGATTTATAAGTTTATGAAAGGAAGTCCATGGTGCAATAAAGCTAAGGCTTCAATCTCATTGACTTCAACATGAAAGGAATGCATTTATTCTCCCTAAATGCTGGACTGTGGTTATACTACAGTGTGCTCTTTATTGTGTGTGTAAACCTATTTTATCAGACAGTGGCAGTGGGGGGTGTTGGGTTATTGTTATCATAGAACAGGGGTAGGCAACCTTTTTGAGCTGGGGGCTGGGTTGCTGTCCCTCAGACAACTGGGGGGCCGAAGCCAAAAAATAATTAATTTTTTTTGAAAAAATTAAATAAATAAATAGACCGGACAAATGTAGGACAAAATTTTCAAATGGAGGACACTTTTATTAAAAAAAAATGGAGGACACATGAAAAAATTGCTGATTTTTTAAAAAATGTTAAGATAAATGCATGTTTCTGAGGCTACTATAGACAATTGCCCCACCATGCCCCCTTGCGCGAGAGGCCAAAGGCCCCGGCGGCAATCAGTGGCAGGACCGGGCTGGGGTCGGTCCCAAGGCCTCGCCGGGCCGCATCCGGCCCGCGGGCCACAGGTTGCCTACCCCTGTCATAGAAGATTAAAACTGAATTCTTGAGAAAACCAGTTCCACACTAGTTTCTAACTTCTTAGTCATAGCAGGAACAATTTTGTTTGTTTTACACCCTTTGGCATCCCCTTGTTCACTGTATGTATCTTTTATATTCCCCCCTTCTTCTTTTTTTCTTGTGAAAGAAAAAAACATAGTCATTTCATTTCTGGTATTTGAACTAAATTTTATATTCATTTGTCTTTGGTCCTACAGATGTCTGGGACTTCAGCCCCCAGAATTCCCCACCATTGGCCAGGCCATACTGGCTCGGTGTTCTAGTTCACATCCAGAACACCTGGAAGACCAAAGCTTGAAAAGAATTGGTGTGAGCCAACAAACTATTTGAATGGAGGCAAACTGGGATAGAAGGCCACTGCCTTTGCTTTTCCTCAGCCTCCAGCAGGAGGATGGGGTTGGCTGTCACTGTGGCCCTCTCTCCAAAATGCCCCCCATAAAAATTGGACTTATCCACTTAACAAGAAGGGTTGGCTGTTCAGCACCTGCTCCATTAACACTGGGAACCTTCTCATTTGGGGAAAAATTATGACAGCAGCAGTGTCCTCACAACAAGCTGCAAGAGTGTTCACAATATCATTAGTAGCATTAAAAAAACATAACCAAACACTATAAGATTAATAAGGGGGAATCCATATTACTACAAAATTCATTTAGCCATTTCATGTAGCAACAAAAGGTGGAGGGGGGAGCTTTTACATTTTTAAAAATGTTTCCGGTAGACAAATTGGTTCATTTTACACCTGCTTCAAAGAATATTTTGGACCTTTATAGGCTATCATGAAACTTTTCAGATTTCCTCGGAACTATTTTTCTTTGAAATGTAACCATGCCCTCAGTGGTATATAAAGCTAGGGCATTGCCATTCAGTTAGCAATGAAGAACCAGATGAAGTGAGGGATCAGCTGTGACTCTGCATATATGATTCACTTGCTCTTTTATGAATTGATAGAAAATGTCAATTAACATTCTTTGGATCGCTCTAATGTTGTATTTCAGTTGGTTAGGGCAAAGGAAAGAAAAATTACCTTTGAAATTAATTAATGCCTTAAAACTGACCCCAAAAGGGTTCCAGCCAACATTAATCAGAGGTTCGGTTTGTTGATTTCTATACTATTTTGGATATTCTTAAAACATTTAAAGCATTTATAATTTTAAATAAACAGATGTGGGTGTTTGTTTGTTTGTTTTTTGGCTTATACAAGATGAATAAATGAGGATGTACATATCCTAGTATTCAAACTGATTATAGGAGAGATGGAAGGGGGGGACCAAGAATAGAAATTTAATGAGTCATTAAATGAGTTGCAAGTACAAAAATATTAAAACGCATATGGAAAGATGGTGTGGATAAACTAAAAATGCTTCCTACCTGAGGCACCATTTGATCAAGGTCTGTACCTTGGAAAAGTTACTTTTGGAGCATTCTGGCTAGGGAGGTATAGTAAAAAAGTAACTTTTCTCAGCTCTGGATAATCATGTGTGTGTGTGTGTGAGAGAGAGTTAGTTACTGTATTTTGTACTGTTATATGCATTCTGATGATAATGGCTTCAATTCTAACCTCCTTCCATGAGCAGAACAGAGTTCATGTTTCCAGAAGAGAGCTTTGCTCTCTCCCCCTTCCTCTACAGTCCTCTCTGCCTCCTGCCATCTGCTACTGGAGCCTGGGAGATCCTCTGCAATGGTGTAGGATATAGTGTGACAGCAGGGAATTGATGGAAATGCCCTTTCACAAAGAATGTAGCAAGCCAGTCCAGCATTCCTTAGTGCAGATCAATAGCTTGAAAAAGAGGATACTACATATATAGTATGTGCCTGTTTGTTACTATAGGCTATAGCAATTTCTTTATATATGGGGCTACATATACTGAGCTGTTGTACACAAAATTAATTTTGGGCTCTTGTGGATAGGAACAACCAATGGAATGGCATGCAGGAGCACTAAATAAGAAATTACTTATGTCATTTATCATGAAGTACCCACCTATGGCTGTGCCTTTCCATGGTGGTAGGATTGTGTTCTTCTGTAAGGCAAGAGGCTATCCCAATGGCAGCAATGTTGCTGAGGGTTTTCCATGTCAGGCTTTTGCTGAGGAGACAGAGTAAATGTGCCAAACACCAACTGGGCAGCAGCAGTAGTGCAGGGGGGACACTGGCTGAGCATCTTTCAGGAACAATGACTATAGCACCACAACTAACACATGTGAGTACTGCTGCTGCACAGGAGGAGGCATGGAAACCCCCTTATGAATGCCGTTTACCACAAAAACCCTACGATGAGACAGTCCAAAATGAAACAAGAGATGGTACCAGAAGATGGAATTCCCAGGTTAGATGGCACCCAGTGAGCTAATAGGCTACAAGCAGAAGACAACTATGAGTAGCGCTGTGGCTAATGATGCAACTGTACTCAAACTGACAGGACATTCAGTTGCTGACATAATCAAAGGTGAAAGGAAAGTCGAAGCTGCACAATGCATGTCATCAATAGCCCTGCTCAGATCTTGCAGACTTAGGGCCTTGGCTTCTTGATTGAGTCTATCCATCTGGAATGTGATCTTTTTCTAGATCACTTGGCTGCTTGGAAGAAAATCATCTCATCTGAAATGTGTTGGAAAAGAGTTCTATGGATACCATGGACTGCATAAAAGACAAATAAATCAAGCCTGAACTGTAGGAGCCAAAATTATTAAACTGAGACTGTCTTACTTTGGACATATCATGAGAAGACATGTCTCACTAGAAAAGACAATAATGCTTGGTGAGGTAGAAGCTAGTAGAAAAAGAAGATCACATTCCAGATGGATAGACTCAATCAAGAAGCCAAGGCCCTAAGTCTGCGTGATCTGAGCAGGGCTATTGACGATAGGGTGACTTGGAGATATCTCATTCATAGGGTTGCCAGAGGTCGAGGCTGACTTGACAGCAGTTAACAACAAAGTGTTTTTTAGGTTATATGTTATATGAAGCAATTTTGCTTATTTTTAATTTGCTGTGTGTGTGTGTGTGTGTGTGTGTGTGTGCTCATTACCTGTTGACTTATGATGGCCCAATAAGTCATAGGGCTGGAATATGATGAAATGGTTTTGCCAGTTCTTTCCTCTGATAGCTAGCATACAACACTTGGTATTTGTTTACAGTCTCTCATCCAAGTGCTAACCAAGTCTGGCCTGGTTTAGCTTCCAAAATTAGATAGGATCTGGTGCCTTCAGGATATTTAGGCCTTATCTATTGCAACCTAGGGATTAACTCACCTGATCTTTTAGAAATACTCTTTTGTGTAAGGGTGATTATGATTGCCCTGTGCACTCTGTGCAAAAACTGTGATGTTACGTAACTATTGTTATTTTATAATCTAAACTGCTCCATGTCCCAAATTCATTCTGCATTCTGGAGATGAACCTCATAAGAGATCCCTTTCCAGCAACTTCCTCACACCTACTTATACCATCTTAAGCATGCCATAACCAAAAGTGCTTATTGAATCAATGGACTTCAGGCTAAGTTCACTTACATTTGTATAGAATTTTGGCTACATTTATTTGACGTTGTCCTAATAGCCTAACAATTGTTCATTCAGTATGACAATATAGAGGAGCGAAGGTAAGACATGTGTCCCTTTTCAAGATATAACAAAAAATGGTAAGGGTATATCCTCCTTTCTTTCTCTACAACAAAGACAGGTATTATATGGCAATAGAGGCCCTTTCAGATTACCCAGTAATAGCACTATGATTCCACTTTAACTGTGGTGGCTTCATCCTATGGAATCCTGTAGTATACAGATAAAGGGGGGGGGGTATTTAGAGATCTCAGTCAGAAAACTCCTCAAGTGCCTCTGACCAAACTACAGATCCCATAAGATGCAGACATGGGAGTTAAAGTGGAATCTTAGTGCTATCACTGTATAGTGTGAAAAAGCTTCTGGCGTTGTTGAACTACACATCCTAGCAGCTCTAAATAGCATAACAAATGATAAGGAATACCGCATATCACAATTAGTTATCTGGTGGGTCAATTTCCACCCCATTCCACAAAACATCTGTCTTCAGTTATCAGTTGTTCCTATTAAAATGTCAGTAGACAGTTTGCATAATAAAATGTGTGCTCTTGGGGAACGTGAAACTGCCAGTGCAAACTTGTATTGTTGTTATTGTGTGTCTTCAAATCATTTCCAACTTATGGTGACTGTAAGGTGAACCTACCATGGAGCTTTCTTGGCAAGATTGGTTCAGGGGTGAGTTGCTTTTTCTTTCCTCTGAAGCTGAGAGAGTGTCATTAGCTCAAGCCACCAAATACTAAAGAACTAAAACAGATTAAAATATTTGATGAATGGTAACAGCATCAATCACTGAGTACTCTGTTGCCAAAATTCAATAAATTATTTCTCTATTACAATTATTTCTCTATTAAAATAATGATTGGTATATATCACATGCTGGCCCTCAAACCGGCATTAGTTATTAATAAGTAAGCGCCACAAATTCAGTGGGATTGTCTCCAGGTGACTGGGTATAGGATTGCAGCCTTAATGGATAACATTCCTCCTCCTCCTCCTCCTCCTGCTGCTGGCCTTTGACATAACTTAAACACTTTCACAATATTTTTCTATGTACTATCACTTTGTTGACTCCATTCTAAATAAGCCATTTAACAGCCCCTTTTTTATTTTTCTTAATGTCAGTTTCTGAGAAAGGCAAATAGCTTAATAACATAATTCTTTGAAGATCTTGAAGTTAATACTGCTACATGTTGCAGCAGGTGACTGAGTCATTCCATTACTACTTCACTGAGTAAACACAATGGAAAAATGGGCTGATTGCTGGAGACTATATTTTTGCGAACATGTTCTGTGCCTTCTTAATTGATTTTAGCCTGGTTTTAAGAAATATTGTAATGCAAGAAAGATTAGCATTTAGATTTGATTGAAATTCCTTCTCAATTTCCCGTTTTCCTTTTTAGTTGTTCTTATCTGGGATGCACCCACAAATGCTGAAGAAAGCCGATTAAAATGTTTGATGAATGGTAACAGCTTAAATCATTGAGTACTCTGTTGCCAAAATGCAATCAATTATTTCTCTATTACAATAATGATTGGTATATATAACATGCTGAGAGTAGACTGCACACCCCCATTCAGTTAGCTATAAATAAAATTGCCTTTCCACTGTGATCCACTTCAATTATCAATACACTTAACATAGGTTAATAGTAAGTACCACTTTATGTACCCTGAGTACATTTCTTATTTAATATATGTTCTTTTCCAAAGAAAGATGTTGTTTCTAATAGCAAAGGGTATTAAGACCTAAGTATGAAGTGGGTGAAATATATAAAGTCAACCCATTAACTCTGATTTTTAATAGACCACAGCAAAGTATTCACAGTGAAAATCTGTAATGAATGAACTGAGATGCCACCAAACCTGGGCTTCCTACAAAGCAAGGAGTCTCACTCATTTCATTTAATAGAACAACTCCCTCCATGGACCTCTGTATGTGCAGATCTCTTCTGTTTGTCAATTATGTATAAAAGAACCCTTCTGGACAAAGATATGTGAGCAGAGATATGAAGAATCCACACCCAAAGTGAACTGTGTGATCAGAACACGGTTGTTCTGTGTTCTTGTTGTTCTTTGTTGTTGTTGATAACTGCCCTCGAGTCAATATTGACTCATGGGGACCCTGTAGATGAGACATCTACAAGACTCCCTGTCCTCCACTGCTCTGCTCAAGACCTGCAGATTAGGTGCCCTAATTGAATCTAGCCATATACAGTAGTCCCTCGGGTTACGAAATTAATTCGTTCCGCCGCTCCGTTCGTAACCCGAGTAATTTCGCAACCCGAAAAGGCTAGCGGCTAGCGCTGGAAAGCCGCTAGCCGCGCTTTGCGTTTTGAATTTCGCGCCGAAAAAAAATTCGTAACCCGAAAAAAACATCGTAACCCGGAACAGTTTTTTCCTATCTATTTTTTTCGTATCCCGGAAATTTCGTAACGCGATCAATTCGTATCCCGGGGTACCACTGTAGAGTGCAATCTCCCTCTCTTTCTTCTACCCTCAACTGTTCCAAGCATTATTGTTTTTTCTTGTGAGTCATGCTTTCTCATGATGTGGCCAAATTACAACAACCTCAATCTAGTCATCTTGTCTTCTAGAGGCTTGCTCAGTTCAAGAATGCATTTGTTTGTTTTTCTGGCTGTCCACAGTATCCTCAAGACTCTTCTCCAGCATCACATCTCAAAGGAGTTGATTTTCTTTTTATCCCTTTTTTTCACTGTCCAGCTCTCACATCCATACATAGTGATTGGGAATACCATGACTTGGATGATTCTAAGTTCAGTGCACAGTTGTATATACTCTTATCTAATTCTTTCATGACTGCCCTTCCCATTCCTAGTCATCTTCTTATCTCTTGTCTGCAGTCTCTTTTCTGAATGATGTTTGATCCCAGGTACAAGAAATCTTTGACTATTTTAATTTTCTAATTGTCTAATTTGAATTTATGTAAGTCCTTTGTGGTCATTATTTTTGTTTCTTTATGTCCAGCAGCAAGGGTGTCTTTGCTTTTTCTTCCTTGACCTTTCTTAGTAAGAATTCCAAGACCTTGATGTTTTCCGCTAGTATTATTGTGTCATCTGCATATATTAGATTGTTGATGTTTCTTCCTCCCGTCTTCACTCCTCTTTCTTCTAAATCTAACCCTGGTTTTCATATTATGTTGTTTGCATACAGGTTGAACAAGTATGGTGATAATATGTAGTTTTGCCTGACATCTTTGTTTATTGGGTATCATTCTTTTTCTCCATATTTTGTGGCCTCTTGTCCTGAGTACAGCTTTCCCAACAGAACTATCAAATATATTGGCACTCCAATGTCTTTAAGAGCATCCCATAGTTTTTCATGACCAATGCAGTCAACAGCTTTGCACATGCAGATTTTCTTTTGTAATTCCTCAATTAGCCACCATATAAAGGCATCTTTAGACAACCTTTAATTATTTGAGTTTCAAATTAATCAGCCTTTCCCCCCTTTTTAAAAATTTTGAAAGTCTTTTTCCATTGGAAAACAACAATATATTAACCATCATTCTGCAATTAGAAACAGCTATATTTTAGATACATATTATCTTTTCAGAGTGATCTGAAATCAAATTAACTGAAGGTACAGTACACAATGAATTGGATCCAAAGACACAGGAGCATAACTCTAGTCATGCACTCAGATTTCTCTACCTTCTGCTTCCTATTGCAGCCCCCTGGGATCACTGCAAAACTATTCCTAAGGATCATGAGGTCCTAAAACATGGTACTGGATGTAATTGCATTAGGAAAAGGGAATGGTTATAATTCAAAGAGATGGCTTTGTGTAAGTGAATGTGTCTTTTCTATATATATATATATATATATATATATATATAAAATTTTGTTGTTGTTACATGTATCCAAGAGTAGTCTTATCGAAATTTCCAAACCTCTGCTGCGAAAACCCTTTTGCCACCAGCCTGGCCTTATACTTCTGGCTATTATTTGGCATTTCCTTCTTCTTGTAGACCCACTTACAACCCACAACTTTGTGGTTTTTAGGTCTTTCCACCACATCACCACATCAAACACCTGCTTTTCAATCAAAGACAAGAACTCGCTGTCCATTGCAGAAAACCACTTCTTTTTCTCCTTCTCAGGAAAACTTTGCAAATCCTGAAAACTCTCAGGCTCACCTGCAACTGCATTACAAGCACTCACACTCTGAACAACAAACCGCTCTGGAAGTCTCCTCACTCTCTGAGTCCTTATAGGTATCACCACCCTTGTGCTACCTCTGTCATCCTCACTCTCTGAGCTGTTCATCATTTTTATTTATGTATATTAAATTTTGAAATTTAGCTTTTTTCAGATAGGAATTACAAATGTAAGAGCCAGCATGAAATCGTGGTTTGAGTGCTTGGCCATGGAAACCTACTGGGCAATCTTGGGCAAGTCACATTCTGTCAGCCTGAGGGGGAGCCAAAGGCAAACTCCCCTCTGAACAAATCTTGTCAAGAAAACCCCATGATGGGATTGCCTTACAGTTGCCATAAGTTGAAAACAACTTGAAGGCACACAACAACAACAAACTAATTAAATTTATTTTTATTTATTTAAAAACAAATGAAGCTGTAAATGCAGTTTTTGCTAATTAATGAGGAGCATGCAGAAAGATAGCTGAAAAGAGAACCCATAAACATTATAGTACATTGTAGGTAAAAATTCAGTAAAACAAAGTTACATGAAAGTGTTCAGCAGACAGAAAGAGCATATACTTTCACAGTCACTCACAAAATCTGAGGGTGAAGAAAAGGAAAAAAATCCAAGATTCATTGGACACTAGTTTTGTTTCATGAAACTTTGTGTTATTTTCTGAATCTGGGCAAACCTTTTTTTAGACATCCATGTTTTAAAATGATAAAAATGAAGCAATCAGGAGAAGCAGGAGCTGAACTGTCATCACTATCAGCTTCTGCTTCTCCTGATTGCTTCATTTTTATCATTTTAAACCATGGATGTCTACAAACTGAAGATTTGCCCAGTTTCAGACAATCTTCTTTACTCTTTCACAGGTTAGTTGTTTTTTTTTCTTGGTCTGATGTATTTCCAAACACGGAGCAGTTTCTTTCACATGCTGCTGCAGATGGAGGCACCTGAAGTAGATAAGTTTATTTTTTAAAATTTAAAGTTAGAAGCTACATGTACATAAATAAGTTATTGTCCAGGAAAGAAGCCAATAGTGGATAACGAGTCCAAAACAAGAAGACTCCACACAGAATTTGTGGAACCAGAGAAGTCTTGAAAGGCAGACTTACAGGCAAAGGCAAACAAAGTCAGGAATCAGTCCGAGTATAAGCCAAGGGATCAAGCCAAGCACAGGTCAAGGGTTCCAGAAAAGGAGTATGGTCAGGTCAATCAGTAGTCAAAAGGTTCAAGCCAAAAAATCAATACAAAATCAGGATGCAAGATGCTTTCTCCAAAGAAGTGAAATAGCTTCGGACAAAAGCCCTGGCATCCTTCCCAGCCTTTTATTATCAGCCCTCATTAATGCAGGTGGTCTTGATATGCTGGTTTTTTTCATAAAACCTCCTCAAGCACCAGAGGCACACCCTTTCAGATCATCTCTGGCTAATAGGTATATGCTTGTCCTCCTCCTCCATGTCCATAGTGTTAGAAGGCCCTGCTGCTGGGAGGTTTGGCTCCTGATTGTCTTCAAATGGACGCTGGATGGCCATCTGTCAGGGATGCTTTGATTTGGATTTCCTGCATGGCAGGGGGTTGGACTGGATGGCCCTTGCGGTCTCTTCCAACTCTATGATTCTATGATTCTGAAGCCACAGCCTCTGCTGGAGCTGTCAGAGAAGAGCTAGGACAAAACTGAGGCTCAAGTTCAGGCCAGGGCTCCAGCTCAGCCTCAGCTTCCTCATCTGAGTCCTCAGCCAGGCTGGGCCTGACAGTTATTCAACATTTCAAAGTTCCTTTGGAACATCAAATCCTGGGTATACTTAGAAACTACTGGCAAGAAGGAGGAACTAAAAGCCAGGTAACTAAATATGTTCTGACTCACCATTCAACAATGAATTTAGTTAGAACTAACCAATGGAATTGCAGTCGATATAACAACACCCCTCCCCCAAAAAATAGACTAACAGCCATTAGCTAAATTTAAAAGGTGTGACTCCTGAAAGTTAAGATAATAATTTCCAATTGTTATTCTGAAGGAATTGCATTCTGAAATCTGGAAGATTTATAGGAATAGGAGATATCACTTTTCCTTCTGCTTGACAGGTAGGCAACCAGTTCCCATCTAACTTTAGCAATAGCAAGTTCATTTCTATACCACTTATCAGTGCACTTAACCACTCCCTAAGTGGTTTACAATGTGTAAGTTAAGTGCCCCCCAAAAGCCGGGTACTCATTTTAGCAACCTAAAGAAGGATGCACGGCTGAGTGGACCCTGGAGCCCTGCCTGGGATCAAACTCACAACCTTGTGCCTGAGAATGGCTGCAGTCCCAGCATTTAACCACTGCACGACCAGGGCTCCTTAGTAGCTAAGCAAGGCCAGACCTGGCTAGTACTTGGATGGGAGACTACCAATGAATACCAGGTGTTGTAGGCTATATTTCAGAGGAAGGAATTGACAAAATAATCTCTGAGAATTCATTGCCTAAGAAAACCCTATGAAATTCATGGGATCGACATAAGTCAACAGGCAACTTGAAGGCGCACACACACATATACTACAATTTTGTGAATGTTTTATTTATCATTATAAAATAAAACAATTAACTCATTTTTTCAATATAGGGGATAGGCTTGGGAAATTATGTAGAAATGGTTTCCTTACCCTGCATATTTTCTGAGGGCTTCACCTCCCTAGGTATCGCTAAAGTATCTACAATAGATTCACAAGCTGGAATTGCTGGGTTTCTCCCCCTCCGCTCCCCAGTGTTCAATGTCTTCTTTTCCCTCTAAGATATCATTTTCATAGAGATATGTCATACTATTCCTGTGGTTTGCATTTATGAACACTTCCTTCCAGCTTTTTTTAAAAATGTATTTCCTCTTGAAGAGGCTTAATCTCCTTTTACTCTACCAGAAATACAATAAACTCTGATAATAACATTTCCTTTATCTCTGCTTTTCATTATCTTTATCTTTAATCATGTTGAAAGATTATTAACAGACAGAGTCACATTATATGTGGTGTACAGAAGCAGTCACTCTGGGGAAAATCAGCCAAACCAAAGAAGCTTTATCTCGGGTAATAAAACTCCTTTGTGAAGCTGCCACTGACTTTGTCAGTAGGAAGCCATGTTTTTGATATCAGTCGTTTTCATTTCTGTCCAGTAGACTGAAGAATGATACCAACTTTAGGAAGGATTTTTAAGTACATTCTTACTGGTAGGTTTTTTTTAAACAGCAGCAGCAGCAACAACAACTACAACATGCTTACCGAACATCAGCCAAAAAAATATATCTTTGCACCTCATTTATTATTATATCTATTACTGGAAAAGGGAGATGTTAGGTTTTTAGGGTAAAGTCAGTAGGGAATGGAAGTATTAAGCATTTTCCATGACTTCCTGTTGTGAGTAGACTCTGCTTGGAACAGAAAGTTGGAAGACCTCACACATCCCCAGTCCCATTAGACTAGATTAAATTAGATTAGCTTTTAAATTAGATCAGTTTGACTCCCTGGACAATCAACAGTAGCTGCACCAAAACAATCTGCCGTGATCGAGGCTAGCAGCACACCTTTCTTTTTAGGACAGTGCTTTCAATTTGAGAATCCTCCTTTATCATGAGGTATAGAAAAGAGAGGCCAGGCTCAGAGATTCAGCACTCTACTAAAAACTATTGTTATTATCTGGACAACTGTAACTTCAAATCTGTTATGGATCACTGTGTTCCTCATAGAACTTCTTTTCTCCCAGGGAGGGGGGACATAATCCAGAGATGATGTTATGGGAGCTCCAAAGTATGATGGAATTCAATAACTGTACAATTGACACTTGTTCTGGGAATGAATTCTGACTATAAGAATATTTGCTCAATCCAGCATCTTCTAACAATGGTGCAGTATTCTTAGTGCTACAGTGCTGTTGTAAATCCACAGGATTTTTTTAAAGGTGAAATTATAATCTTGGGATGAGGCCAAGACTTCTCTCCATCTACACCTAGATGTTATCCAAGTCCTCTCCCTCCATGATTCCCAGAACTAGTCAGAATAGGTAAGGCAAGTTCATAGAGTATAGAATTTGCTAGACATTTTGAAATATGGGCTTGTAGCCTCCCAAAGGATGGAAACAAACGGGATCTGAAAGGGATTTTTTTTTGTCTTGCTAATGGAATTTAAATTTTATTTCTTGGAATTTAAGAATCTCCCAGTACCCACATGGCAAGAAGGAGGAGGAGGCTGCTTGCATGAATAGATCTCCGTACCATCTGAAAGGAGGACAATAACCAAAACATCTTGACAAAATGCAGACCTATGAATAACATCATCATATATTTTTCCTCCTGTATGATTTTTAGCCCCTTTGTCTGACAAAGAAGTTAGTAAAGCATTTGTGCATTTGTGCATTATTGTGCATTTTGGTTGGCCAAATAAAAATAGCTCTGTTTTGTGGATTTTGGATGTTGAAATGTGAAATAAATTCAGCATCCTTGTGTAAACCATTATTGATCTAACAATTGTACATACAGCACTGTGTAAATTTACAGCACTTTATAAATAAAGGTTAATAATAATAATAATAATAATAATAATAAATGACTAAAAAGTACAGATCAAACAAAATTCTTTCACATCCTTGTATGAACAGACCTCTCTTTATGAAAGTCTACAAAGCTGCATGGAAGTGTGAACCCTAGGAATTGATACTGTGTATGTTCCATTTCAATGAAGATCCCCCCCACACACACACACACACACGTTCTACCTGTAGCATCTTAAAATGTTTTCTTGGGAAACTTTCTGAATGTTGGATTTCACGCTAGACCTCTGGAGTGAAGAATTATAAGAGAGGATTGAGTATGTTTTGAAATTGACACTCCACAAGAGTTGCATTTGAACATAGGGAACAAATGGGAATACTTTGGTACTTGTGTTTCTAAGACTGTATGTTTTCAAATGGTGAACATCACATAAGATGACAACTCAAACTTCTGTTGCTATTGACACTGACTGCTCTTCGGTATTAGAGACAAATGGGTTGTAGTTCTGAACTGTTGGAATGATTCATGTTTTCTTTGATAAGGCACAGATGATGAATCCTGAATGCATGATGCCAGCCAATCTGCTTTGTCTACACTTTACTGGAATCTGTAAATGTTTTGAAAGCACTTAGAGTCTTTCTGTTGTTTTGGAGCCAAATAGATTATCTTGTCTTCATGCTGTCTGTCTGACATAGAGCTAGTTTCTTATCCTTTATATACTTCAGGCTATGCTTACTTTTGTTTCCTCTTGCAGTTTGTTGCCCATCCCAACTGTCAGCAGCAGTTGCTTACCATGTGGTATGAGAATCTCTCAGGCTTACGCCAGCAGTCCATGGCTGTGAAATTCCTGGCCGTCTTCGGAGTCTCAATAGGCCTTCCATTCCTTGCCATAGCATATTGGATAGCTCCCTGCAGCAAGGTACAGATTGGTTAAGGTGCATGTTTGTTTATCATTATTTACATATATAGATATATAAAAACCCCGTGGGCTTGGCACAAAAGCACATTTGTCTTAACTAAGATCACAAATGCATATTTTCTTATTAGAAGGTATAAGCAATAGAATAACATCTTAAGGGCTTCTTGGCCAGTTACCAAGGGAAAGGAAGAAAACCATCAACCCACCTGCAACAAAACTGTTTGGAAACTTATTCTCCTTCAAGCAAGAGATATATAAAAGTACAAGATTTAGAAACAAAGGTGCAAGTAAAAATAGTAAATGAAGGAGGACATACTGCCACTTCTACCAGTTATTCAGTGCTGTGTGTAGATATAAACATCCTTAAGGAATCTGTAGGTGTTGAGTGGAATACCTTGGAGAACTCTTTGCCAAAGCTGCAGTGAGAGAGCATTACTTTCAGTGTAACCATGCTCATCCTCCCAGTGTTTTCAGATGAAGGATATCAGGAAGCTGCCCTAGGAAAGACTACTGGGAAGAAAGGCAACACTCATGATCTGAGTTAATTCAGGCCACATGTATTATTAGGTAAGAGTTTTGAGAGCATAACAACATTAGCAGCAAGTATGCAACTCAAGTTCAAAGCTCTTTGTGATTTTTTCCCCTTCAGTACCAACTCATTTGGAGAAGACTACTTTCTCTGGATTGGAGTTGACGTATTATGTGTGTCTATGCTACTATCCACACCTCAGATGCTGAGAGACTACTTCCCAGATCATTCTCCTCCAAGCCCTAGCTATTAGGTGCTTAGTGAATCTTCTCTGGGTTTTAGTCCAAACAGCAATAATAATAGTGTTTATTTATAACACCCTTTGCGCCAAAGGATGAAGCATCAAACATATATAATAAAAAATGGACAATAAAACATAACACTATAAAATGTTAAAATAATATTATATTAAACTAAAACAAATTCCATATTAATCACTACCCAACGGAGCAACCTTAGCCACACACAGCAAACCTTCAGAGGAGCTATCCAAGGTGCTTGGCTTATTTGGGGAAAGTGGTTCATCAGCTTGGGACATTATCACACAAGCTCCATTCTCTCTGGCCATCATGTTAGCAAAATTAAACAGATACATATTGATTTGGGAGCCCTTACCATCACATGCCTTTTCAATAGGACTCTTTCAGCCACCACGGTCCCTTGGCTCTCTTCCAGATTCTCCCTTAAACCTTTCCTTTGCCTTATTGCCCCACCCACCACACCTTTCATTATTATTATTATTATTATTATTATTATTATTATTATTTGTTGTTGTTGTTGTTGTTGTTGTCATAATTGTTGTAATTGTTGTTTATTGTTGTTGTAATACAAATTCCCAATTTAGCAGTTTGATTTAGTGAAACAAAGAAAAGGAAAGGATAGGGGGAAACTGGCCTGTTTGGGGAGAGAAAGGAGGAGGGGGAAACTGAGACCGTGTGACTGCCCAATCTTGGGACTACAGCTGGTGAAAGTTATTGCACCAGAGAACTAATGCCACAGTTTGAGGGCCTATTGATGGGTGTTCCCTGTCAGTGGCAAGGGATGTCCTAGTCATGCTTTGGAGGCACAGTAGCAATGATTTGGAAGCAACATCGTGTAATAAGCATCTCCAAGGGTACTATTATCCAGCTTTAATTCTGATTAAAATGGCTTGTGTGATAAAGTCCCAAGATACCTGTTTAAGAAGTTTAGATTAAAACCTGGACCAGATTCACCACCTCAGTGACATGGAAGCCACCAGCCACCCCTGCTTCAATGTGTGATATGGCCAAGCCTCACACAGCCTTCTTTGCCTCTAGAATTCAGACCTCAAGGGGTAAACCAGGCTACTTCAAAACCCCAATAAATATGTACCAAGGTGCTTCTCTGTGCTTATCTTTCTGTCAATAATGTCCTTCAAGCATGGCAAAGCTAGTCAATAGCCATTCTGGTTGAACCTTGTTCAGTAGAGTAGAGTGACGACTAGGCAGAAGCCAAGGATTTTTAAGGTATTCAATAATAATAATAATAATAATAATAATAATAATAATAATAACAACAACAACAACAACTTCTTTCCTGTTTCTCCTGAAAGTTCGAGGTGGTTACAGGCAGGAAAGCAGGAACAGGCTTCCTTAGACAAATCTGAAAGTCCAAGTGAGATGAAACCACCATTGATTCAACTCAGTCTAAGGTATCCCCTTTTATTCAGGAAAAAGTTGAGAGTAAAGCATGAAATGTTTTTGTAATCCTGTTGGAGAAAAAGTGGTGTTTCTAAGCGAAAAATAAGAGGAAAGTTACAGATAACTAAGGGTGTAACCATACTGCAGAATTAAAGCAGTTTGACACCAGTTTAACTGCCCTGACATATCTTACAGAATCCTGGCCAGGCTGATTACCACACCAAACTACAAATCCCTGGATTCTAGGATTGATCATAGCAGTTACAGTGGTGTCAAACTGCTTTAATTCTGTAGTGTGGCTACTGCCTAAGACAGTAATGAATTACACACCTACCTATGAATAAGCATGTTAACATCAGTGCAAATTACTTTTGAACTGATATGCAGAGGATTATGCTTTAAATATAATTCAAATAGCTTACAGATAGGCAGGCTGCTAAGCTTTCAATGTGCTTTATATATGTATGATATTACAGTTATGATTGTGATTATGATTATTTCTTTATAAGTTGCCCTGAGATCTTTTTGATATAAGGTAAGGTTGAAATATTTTAATAAACAATACATATTATAAAATATTTTATCCTGCCATTTATCTTGAGGTCTCAAGTCAACAAACAGATAAAACCATTAAAACAATTTAAACAATTCCAGATGAAAATCACTGAACAATGTAAAGAAAATTTTAAATTTATTGAACGACTCAACAGATCAAAACAGCTTTACAAGTCTGAGTGGGTTTTTAAAAAAGTACATGCTTAGAAATAAATTGGGTCCCCAAATCTTTATTAAGAAAACATGCCCTGACCCAATACCAAAAAGAAACCAATTGCATGTTCAAGAGGACGGCATTTTACAATTGGAGTGCACAGTCAAGAAGGCCCTATACTCCATCATAGTGCTGTTACTAATGGAACATAGAGGAGGGCACTTATGGCAGATATATATGCACTAGAAGCACCAATGAGGAAAGGGATTGGCAATATGAACCTTGACTATGCAGAATAAATTACAAATATGATCCAGCATACTTTTAGTGACATACACAAGTGAAGCGACATAATGTGTGTATGTTGTTGTTGCAGAAGAGGTTGGTATTGTCTTCCTTCCTCTGCAAATATTAAAGCCCTCTGCTGCAGACTCACTGTATAGCTGCTGCAGTTCTCCACCATGGTCATTCAGTGGCTGGTAGAAAGTAAAGTGGGGAAGGAAGCCCCCATAGCTAGACACAGAATGATTATATCATCTGCTGACCTCTGGAGGACCAGTAATTCTGATGATGCTTCTCTCATCTTCTCCTGCTCTCCACCAGTCACTGAATGGCTTTTGGGTGGCATATGCAGCAGCCACACTATAAGGGGGAGGGTTGAGAGAAGAGATGTTGTGTGGTTCCGCATGCTGGACATTTACACTATGTTCTGCCCTACCTTGGACATGGACTTAGGGGGAAAGTATAACACCCAGATTTGAAAACATTAATCCTTAAAAGACCAAGGTCCAAAACACACTACAAATATAATCCAGTTTGAGACCACTTTAACTGCCCTGGCTCAATACTAGGGAATTCTGGAAGCTGTAGGTTTATGAGACACGTATTTTGGGCAATGGGAAGTCAGTTCGAATGCAATTCGAATTCACGTAAATTCGCTGAACTAGCGAATTCACATGAATGCATTCTGGCCCCACTTTTTCATTCGAATTTAAGAGAAATTCCTCTCATGTGATAAACTCCCCTGACTTCTGTTTTCTCCTAATGGTAATTCTTCAGTTAACACTCCCTCTGGCTGACAGCCTTTATAATGTGCCACTTGCAAAAACATGTATGGTATGTTTTGTGTTTGTTTTTGTTTGGTTTTTAAAAAAAAATAGCCATGCCTTAACATCAAGGCAAGAACAAGTTGCTAAACCCCAGAAGTCCATCGAGGACATGCTGGAGAGCACTAGCTGAGCAGACAATGATTAGAGACAGAGAGATCAAAATCTTCAAATAAATTAAGATGATTCAAAGTTCTGAAGATCTGCATTATTCATCTATCTATAAATTAGATTTTTATGAAGACCTGAAAGCTATCACTCCAAGGACACTTTCTACTGTTTGGAAATAAAATATTGATGCTAAATTGATTGAATATGGAATTTTTGACATCTGTGAAGGGAAGGGAAATAACACTGGCTTCTGTGCTAGTTCAAGATTATTTTAGTTACAATGGATGTGAATTGTTTAACTGTGTAAGGTAGACCTGGGTTTACTTAAACTTGGATCTCACTAGGACTAAACTAGAATTTAACTACAAAAATTTTCTCCATCTCCAAATAATTGTATGGCAATATTATATCAGTCAAGGAAAAGACAACACTGCATCCCATCTCTGTGTTGCAAGCAGGAAAAATACAACATCTCATGAAAAATCTGGCCATAGAAACATAATGTTATAAACACATAAAGAATCCCACTGTAGTTGCTGTTTTTCCTCCAAGTATCACAAGATGCCTAAGAGGAGAAGGAAGAAACTGCTATTAGAAAAACAGTTCGGAGAACACAACATGAAAATAGCTAGAGAATGGAAACAGCTACTATTATCAAATATTTTGCATTTGCTGAAGGTTTTTTGGTGTTTTTTTTTAAATTGTATGGCATTTCTGGTGCTTTTTCAGTACAATACATAAGGGGTGTTAGACCTGGAAGAGATGCTTTCACCCTGCCTTTTAAGAGAAAAGAGGCACTTACCCGAACAGCTTGAAAAGAGGGGAAATACAGTGGGAGCCAGTGTAGTGTAGTGGTTTGAGTGTTGGACTATGACTCTGGAGACCAGGGTTCAAATCCCTGCTCAGCCATGTAAACCCACTGGGTGACCTTGGTCAAGTCACACTCTCTCAGCCTCAGAGGATGGCAATGGCAACCCCCGTCTGAAGAAACTTGCCAAGAAACCACCACAATGTCTTTCCCTTAGGGATGCCATAAATCAGAAACAACTTGACGGCACACCAGTTTTCTATAATGAGCTCCTGAGACTGGGGCATGGATATTCAGCTAGATGCATAACCAGGCCTGAAACTTCTTCTGATAGTGTTTCTTAGCATGGCAGCACCATAGTGAGACTACATGTATACTTCAGTTAATGAAGTAGATATGTTCCTGGACATTACTTCAACAAATCAATTGATACTAGAAGGAGAAATAACTAAGACAGACTAGAGAGAGTTTCCTACAAAGAGAACAGTTCAACATGTTTCAGGATACTTTTTATTCAAAAGTAACATTATGCACATGTCAAATGAAACAACCAAGTCAGATAAGTTTTGCAAAAGTAAACAAAAATATATGGAAATTTCTAGAGACCGTTTAAGGAGCCATGCTGGCATTGGACTACAACTCTGGAATTATTTCTCAGGATTTTTACCTTGGACTATATCGTAGACTGTAGAGACCCAACTCTGCCATGAAACCCGCTGGGTGACTTTGGGCAAGTCACATGCTCTCAGCCTCAGGGGAAGACAATGGCAAACCTCCTTTGAACAGATCTTGCTAGGAAACCCCCATGATAGATTTGCTTTAGGGGCACCATAAGCCAGAAATTACATAAAGGTACAGCATCACCACCATGATGGATGTCCCATATCTGTTTTAATTTCTTCACCCAAACAGAGCTTCTTGCTAATCATAGGCAAATGAAATTTTAAAGGTAGGAAAGAGGAAAATTTGTCCTAGGATCAAAAAATGAAGCAGGAGAGCAACTGATTGAATCTTACAAGGCCAACAGTTTGCTCATCACAACCACGTTCCTCAAGCAACCAAAGTGACTGTATTTTTTTTTAAAAAAATTATTAGACAAAAAATAACAACATACATACATACATACAAATGACATAAATAATGACACAACATAAACATCACCGAGTCAGAGTTATATAAAACTTTACATTATCCGACGTCTTATATCTTCTTGCTTTACTTCCTTCCTGGAAGGCAACTTAACCCTTCTTATGTATCATATCCCGTTTGTTTCCTCTCTGTTGTCTTGCTTTAGCCATAATCTATTCACAATATTTCATTTTCCTTCCACGCAGCACGTCACTTAACTGCAAGTCTATTTAAATTTGTATTTCCTTTCCTACCATACAAAGAATTGACTGTTTACAGGGTCATCACCTTGTTAGAGAGGAATACAAAAAGACACTATCAGCAGCCCATCTGCAGCCAAAGAGAACAAGAAGCCTCAATCAATGACAGATGGAATTCTTCAAACAGTTCAGGACAGATGAGAATTTAAAAGGAATGCAACTGTTCAATGACAATGACTTGTGCGCAGGAACAAAGGGAACTATTATAAAAACAAATGGAGAGAAACAGAAAATGACAACAAAAAAGGAAGAATAAGATACCTCTTTTACAAGATCCAAGAAACCAAATGGAAATTTAAACCAAGAGTAGAGATGCTCTACAATCAGAAGGGGACCACGGCAGGTTACAAACTGCCACTTGGGACGTCCTCAGGACGTCCCAGTTTAAAAAAGGGGCATCTCTTCCAGACGCACCTCTTCCTGTTACGGACTCTGTCTGTAACAAATGGCGGTGGCCGTTCCACACGGCCGCCACCATCTTGACGTAATGGACGCTGTGTGTCCGCACGTCGCATGACGCTAATGACATCGCAAATGTGCCATTGCCACCTCGCGGCATCATGAGTGCAACGCCAGAATAAGCTCCACTTTGGAGCTTCTTTTTTTGCTCCATAAGGGAGCCGCGCGGTTTGGCTGCGGCGGCTCCCTTACGGAGCAAACAGCAGCGCCGGGAGACCACCGCAAAGCGGCGGTTTGTAACGCCTCCACATGACCAAGTAGTAATATAAAGATGGAAACAATACACTGAAGAACTATCTAAAAGATTAAATGATGCCAGATTCATTCAAGGAAGAACCATTTGAAGAAGCCAAGATGACTACATTG
This sequence comes from Sceloporus undulatus, assembly GCF_019175285.1. NCBI lineage: Eukaryota > Metazoa > Chordata > Lepidosauria > Squamata > Phrynosomatidae > Sceloporus > Sceloporus undulatus. Next base: position 96,856,360 of record NC_056523.1, read on the forward strand.
GAATTGTACTTTGCACCTATCATGACAAAACATGACTCAATACAAAATACAATAATGCATGGTAAGGTAGAAAGCAGTAAGAAAAGATGGACACCCTATTACAGATGGATATACCTAGTCATGGAAGCCACAGCTCTGAGTCTGCAAGACCTGAGCAGGGGTATGGATGATAGGGTTTCTTGGAGGTCTCTCTTTTAGGGTCTTCATAGGTCAGAGTTGACCCGATGGCAGTTAACAACAGCAACGCAGCCATACTTAACTTCAATGGGCTTTACAACATCTTATTTGAATCTGACACTTACATTGTCAAATGTAAGAGAAATCTCATGCTGGAATACACTCAAGAGGTCTGCTTTATATTTCTCTGCAAATTGTGTCAGAATTGGGTAAGGAGAATCTTTCCTTTATCAAATTTTACCTACTCCATACATAAATTAAAATTATCACATCTTTCCTTAGTGCCATCCTTTCTATTATCAGCTTTGGAATATATAAGCATAGCTGGTTTGACCTTTATATGTAAATTCCAAAGCAAGTAATGTGCCCAAAATTACATCAGCACTTTGAAAACTTGCATGCTAGTCCTGTGAATGCCGAGTTTCAGATTTAGCAAACATGTTATGTATGTTTTTAACTTTAAAGAGATCTCCTGGCTTCAAAGAAATCTGAGTATGTATGATTAAAATGAGTGAAGAGGTGCAATGAAAAACTGGAATGAGGACAACTGATTTTGCTCTTACATTTGGAGAAAATCATTTCCAACTTTTGATGTCACATAGGTTTTTTCAAGAGTCTTCCCAGATCTGACAAACCTGTGCATTTATTTATAAGAATTTCTTAGCACTGCTACAAGTTTAAAGTATTTCTTCACGGTGGATATTTGTTGCTATATCGAGAAGTTGGCAATGGTTTACGGTCCATTTACCTTCAAAGACTGCAGATCCATTTGTTTAAACCTAGGACTGCTCTGGCCACTTGAAATAAGAGGATTAAAGTACCATTTTATCGGCAAAAATAGGTGAACAGTGCCAAATCCTCCACTTATCCATTGCTTGCATCTTTCAACTTCTCTCCTAAGCAACCTCATTTTTTGGAATGGGGCTGAACTGAAAAGTGCCAGGAAGAATGGTTTACAGAAAGGTAGATCTTTAGGCAACAGGAGCCTCCTCCTCTCCACTTACCACTTTGGTTCATTTTCGCCTCCAATAAAAGAACGTTCTGTATTTCACTATCATTGGCAAATTTTACCTGTTATTACATCTGAATGTATCTCAAGATAGGGCAGTGCAGAGGTTTCTTCACTGTACTCTGCCTACAAAGTGGTGAAGATCTCAAAGGGAATTACAAAACTGCTGCTAATGGATAAGAAAAATTTACCACAGTTTTACTACCTTTGTCCTCAGCTTTCTTATGACCAAGAAAGGGTAGGGTGAAGTCGAAGGCTTTCATGGCCGGCATCCATAGGGTTTTTTGTGGGTTTTTTGGGCTATGTGGCCATGTTCTAGAAGAGTTTGTGGCATGTTCTGCTACTGCTGATTTTTCGGGCTGGCTCACAGCCGCAGAAGTTTACCGCATACCATGCAGCTGCGGAAAAGTCTACATAGGGACCACCAAACGCAGTGTGCAAACAAGAATCAAGGAACACAAGAGACACTGCAGACTGGGCCATCCAGAAAAATCAGCAGTAGCAGAACATGCCACAAACCATTCTGGGCATAAAATACTGTTTGAAAACACTGAAATTCTGGACCATGCCAACCACTACCATGTCAGGATGCACAGGGAAGCTATTGAAATCCACAAACATCTGGATAATTTCAACCCGAAAGAAGAAACCCTTAAAGTGAACAAAATTTGGCTACCAGTCCTGAGGAATAGCAAAATAAGGACTCAGCAAACGCAATTGGGAAACCACCAGAGTCAGGGGCTTTCCCAGCAGACAATGATCACCAAACCTCCCAGCTTGAGGCCTGCCATCAGCACAAAACAATACAAATGCAAATCACTCCTGCATTCCCAGCCTCACACAGTGTGTGTGTGTGTGTGTGTGTGTGTACACACACAGAGACATACATACATACATACATACATACATACATACATAGACCCACTTTTTTCCAGGCAAGTATTCTCTGAAGATGCCAGCCACAGATGCTGGTGAAATGTCAGGAAGAAACCCTTCTAGAACATGGCCACATAGCCCAAAAAAAAAAAAACACAAAAAAAGGGATGGTAGGGTGTCTACCAACCTCAACCCTCCCAAATCAACTTAAGCAAACATGTCAAACAAGATGCAAGCCTGTGACATTAACTAAATCATCACTTTTATTCCATTGTATGCTTTTTAATATCTTTGCCTGATGAAGGCAGTGGCCCATGAAAGCTAGCACAATGTAAGATATGCATTTTGTTTCTCCTAGGAAAGGTATCACCACCATTTATTTTTTGGATTTTGTTGTGGTTTAATTTTGTTAAAATTTGGTGCTCCAGTCCATCCGTCTCTCCCCACTCCCTTATATAGCCTTCTCTGGGTTAATATACATGAGTTCTTGGGATGCATCTATGCTGTAGAAATCATTGAGTTTGACATCATTTTTAGTGCTGTTGCTCCATCCTATGGGATCTTTAGCCTTTTTTAGCCTTTCTTGCCAAAGAGTGCTAGTGCCTCAGAAAACTACAAATCCAAATATTCTATAGGATGGAGCCATGGCAGTTAAACTGGTATCAAACTGCATTGTTTCTACAGCGTTAATGCACCCTTGGCTAGCCTACCTAGCTGGATTCATAATAATGTTTCTGGCAATTTTTGTTGTTTTGCACCTTAAAATAAGTCATTTCTGACTTATGATGACCCTAAGGCAAACCTATCAAGGAGTTTTCTTGGAAAAATGTGTTCAGAGGAAATTTGCCATTGCCTTCCCCAAGACTGAGAGTGTGACTTGACCAAGGTCACCCAGGGGGTTTCATGGCTGAGTGGGGAATTGAACCTTGGTCTCCAGAGATGTGGTCCTGAAATGTATTGAAATACGTAGGCATTGAATATTATTGATTGATTGATTGCCATCACAGTACATGTTACTGTACAAGAAAAATCCGTTTCTTGCCCTCATATTTACAATCTAAAGATGCATACCACACAAGAAAAGGGGATGGCAGTGTGAGAGGGGATTGAAATCAGTAGAAACTGCCTCTTTTTCTCTCCTCCAAGGCCAAGGCAGTGGGAGTTGGGATGGAGAGAGGAGCTTTCATCTGCTTCTTCTGGGCCTAAGCATAGTGGGTCATTTGATCACACATACTGAAATGGAAGGAAAGTTCAAGTTTGTTGAGGAGGGGGAGTTTCAATTTCACCCCATCCCAACAATCTTGACCAAGATCAGTGGTGTACAGGGGAAAATGCCTTGAGATTGCTGAGGTCAAAGGATGGAAAAGCCTTTTCCTGCATCACTGTTACCCAGTTGTTAGGGAAGGAGACTTAACTATCCTACAGAGACTCCCCCTAGTCACCATCCAGATTGCTGCTTCTGTGCTTTCTTTAGTAGTTCAGTCAAGAGAGAGAAAGTAGCAGCAAAGAGGCAAAAGGATCACACAACAGACCTTGGGGTCACATATAGTATAGATACATGATCTGGTTTCCTATTTCAGTTTGGACTTCCACTGGATGAAACAAATATACAGTATTTTCTTTTTGCACAGTTGACCCTTCGTATCTGTGGGGGTTCTACCCCCTCTGCAGATAACAAAAAATGTGGGACCTCAAGTCCCATTGTTCCCAATGAGACCACACTGGTATAGCCGCATACATGCAGCACCATTGGATTGAATGGAACAAGACTGCTCAGATCTATGAATGGCAAGATTAGAGATGGCAAGAGCCAACTGTGTTTGTCTCAGGAAAGCCACAGCTATCTTACATAGCAATTCCATAACTTTACAATGAACTGAGTGCTTTCAAATTCTTGGCTGGCATCCTGTTCATTGGTCCCAATTAAAACAAATTAATTGTCGAACAGGGAGGCAACCTGTAGATAAATCTAATAGGTCTACATCATGAGTAAAAGAGAATTTGGGCCTTTATTTCTGTTACACATAAGGTCCTAATATACATTTTGAGTAGTTAATAAATAGTCACTTACAAATGAGATTTCTTATGGTCTTAATGATCTTTCTGGATCATCCTTACAATTTGGAGGACCATTGATGGAAATGTTGCAGAAGTGGTCCTATGGTTTTAAGGGCCATTTCTCTTTTCTCCAGTTTTTAATACACACACCAAAGCATATAGACAGAACTATAGTTATAGTTTAAAAGCACCATTTTACTGATGCTCTATAACACTGGAATGCCTAAAAATAGATTTAAACAGAAATTAATTTTAAAAAAAAAAGAAAGGAGGACAAAAGAAGGGAACAAATTACGGTATGTCTCAAAATTAAAAAAGAAACCAATTTCAGGGTAGGAATAAAATGTTTAAGGAATAATAATAATATGATTTATTTATAGTCCACCTTTTCACGGGGAATCAAGGCAGGTTAGAATATGTAAAAACAGTGTGTTACATATCAAACCCAATTGAGAAAGTACTGGAAATGACAGAGAAAATAATCCAGGCAAGCAGAAATGTTGTTTGAATTTTTTAAAAAGACACACACACACACACAAACCTACAACCACAAATTTCACAACATCCCACCACATTTGCCAGAGAAGCCCTTTTGGTATTGTTGCTGATATTAATAAGCTAGATTTTCTCGTGAGAGAAGCCTGGTAATTCTGAAAATCTAAAGCAATAAAGTTTTGTATGTGTTTCATTTTCAGCTGGGACGTACACTCCGGAGCCCCTTCATGAAGTTTGTGGCACATGCTGTGTCTTTTACAATTTTCCTTGGACTGTTAGTTGTGAATGCCTCAGACCGATTTGAAGGAGTAAAGCTCCTTCCCAATGAAACTGCCATGGACCACCCCAAACAAATATTTAGAGTAAAAACAACACAGTTTTCATGGACAGAAATGCTCATAATGAAATGGGTTCTAGGTAAGTGGAACTGCAATGATTAACCATTCTCACTAGCACAAATAAAGGACCCCAGATTGATGGACACAGTGGCAATGAGAGAATTAAGGGAGATGTACCCCATTGTGGGGTTGTCACATGGATGGTGGTGGTAATGCTTTCCATGCTAAAACTCTTCTTACTATATCAATAATGCTCATCAAGTTACTTTTGTGGCTACAGTTCCTCAAATCCTGTAAGTAAGGACTAGGCATTCTGGCTAGAAGATTCTAAGAGTTCTAGTCCAAAAAGTAATACTCTCAAGCTGTGGGGCTGAGCTTCCTCACTCCATAGTCTTGGAGGCCACTTGCCATGATTTGGAAATTAGTTTTGTTTTCCATATTAAAGATGCCAATTATTTACAGCTCAGGTAGGGATAATTTACCACTATTCATCAATCTACTTTCAATGCCTCATGTAATGTATGCTTCAGCTTTAGTACTGAATAAAAGCAGGTATAGATTTAATTTCAGTTTATTTTTTATAATCATTTCCCAAAATTTTCCTATTTTGTTTTCATATTTGGAATGTAAAGAACATGAAAGATTTAAAAAAAAAAAAAAGAATGTGAGAAAAATGTAAATGGACAGATTCTTCCATTCAGACCCAGTGCTTTGAGTGCTTAATTCTTAAAAATCTAAGTTTATATATTCAGTTAGGTTAGTTCTGCATTAGAGTTTTCATTTCTTTTCCTGAGAGGTCTCATATGTTTAAGTCATTCTTGGTAGGCAGTATTATTGTTATTTTAATTTATTAAAGGGATAGGGATGTAATTTAGATATTGTTTTGTGTATTTTATGTATTCCATTTTAGTTTTATTGTAATCCACCTTGATTCCTTCAGGAAAAGGCAGAATATAAATAAATTAGATGATGATGATGATGATGATGATGATGATGATGATGATGATGGGAACATAGGGCCCATGTAGACTGGCAAAAAAAGTCAGCTTCCCGGCGGCATGGGGGCATGGCATTCAGACAACAGCATGCCCCCATGTCACTGGGAGGCCACACCGCTGACCACATGTGTGGCAGCTTCACAGCTTTTCTGTGGTGCAGCATTTACACATGCTGCACTGCAGAAATCTAGAAAAAATGCCACTGCAGTGGCAAAGGCGCCTTTTTCCTGGTGCAAAAAGGAGTTTAAAAGTTACTTTGAAAGAGCAGCTTGGGAGTCATTTCAGCAGGAAGTTTTCAAGTTGTGCAGCACTCCCTTATAAATCCCAACGTTTATTTCTTCTCCCAAATCCCCAAAGCGTGAGTAACAAGGGGTGAAACGAGTAACATAACAACTTCCCTTTTCAACTTAGCAACAAGTAAAGGTAACTGGCTACTTCTGAATTAAGAGATATAGAACTTTATCACATGGAGGAAATCAGGCAAAATCAGGGGTTTAAACAGTGATTAACCCATGCAAAACGGATATCACACTTAAGATTTTCACATAACATCACTATTAAACAGGCAACAAAAAGTCAATAAACAGCAACAAATCATTCACAAGGAAATCTCAAAAATGATTTGTTGCTATTTATTGCCTGTTTATTGCCTGTTTAATAGTGATGTGTGTGAAAAGTGCGATATCAAGTTTTGCATGGGATAATCACTGTTTAAACACCTGATTTCCCCCCAGTTTTCCCAATGTGATAAAGTCTATAGACATGTTTGTCTGGAAAATTAGTATGCAAAAGAATCTTGTAGCTCCTTTGAGACTAACTGTGTGAAAGAAGTTGTAGCATAAGCTACAAACATCTCTGCAGATTTATGCTACAACTTCTTTTGCACATCTAGTCTCAAAGGTGCTACAAGATCTCTTTGCATGTTGGCTCCTTTACATTTTAGCATGTAATGGGAATGAATCGTTTTTAGAAAGTAACTTTCCAAGATCTGGAAGTAACCTAGAGAAAGCTAAAGATTGCTGTTTAACAATGTGTGGGTGTAAATGGGGCTTGCCAAATTTGATACAGTTTGATAAGTATTTCCTAGTGCAGGTAAAAATGGTGGATAGCATGGCCAAGAATTCAATAGCATTTGTACTGAACAGCACATGAAGTTTTATCAGAGAAAAATATTTACCTAAAAGATTGACTGCAACCTGTTCTTTGATAAGAAAATTATTTTACCATTCACTCACTAAAGTTATTTCTGCATTTCCTCCCAAGGGAAATGTATTTCTTAAACTTAACTGATCCCTCTAAGTCAAATGGCACTGCTGTGCAGCTTTCATTGATTCCCCTATGAATTTTGTGTCTGAATTGGTAAACTTATACTGTTTAACAAATGGCAAATGTCCATGGGAGAACAAAGCATGAAAGTGGCAGTTGATCCCAGATGCTGCTGCTTTGGGTATTATCTCAGTAACCTATGACAAACATAGGGAAAAAGTATCAATACTGACTTCCAACTGCAGAAGGAAGCAGTTATGAGAATCAGCAGACAGGTAAACACTTTAGATCAGATGTTTAATTTGAGCCACCACTGTGTGAATGTCACATGGCAAGCACTTGCAGTAACATGTGTCAGCTGCTTAACCAAATAGGGTAAATTGCAGAGCTTGGAAAGATTATTTGTTGTGCTATGATCCCATATCTCTCTGCCAGTATGGAAGATACTGGAAGCAGTAGCTCAAGTGTGTGTGTGTGTGTGTGTGTGTTGGTATCAATTTCCAGAGGCTGGAGAAAATATATATATATATATATATATATATATATAATATATATATATATATATATATTCTCCAGCCTCTGGCAAATTCTCAAACTGTTATGCAATTCAGTGATGTGCCAGCTGAGGAGGAGAAGGCTATTTTCTAAAATGCCATTGGGCCAAAACATACTGCCAGAATAATCCAGTTGAGACTGCTTTAACTGCCTTGGCTCATTGCTAGGAATTCTGGGAACTGTGGTATATAATGACACCAGAGCTCTCTGCACGAGAAGGCTAATGTCTCACAAAACTACAGAATTTCCTAGTATGGAGCCAAGGCAGTTAAAGTGATTCAAACAGAATTTCTGCAGTGTGTTTTGGCCCATTATCATTCAGACAACTGAGCCACGAATCAGTTATTGTCACTTGTGATACAAATTAACAACTGCACTAGTTCATGAATAAAAATATTCTCGCAGAAATGTTACAGTTTGAATTTCCTTGATTGAAATGCTTGTGAATAAAAGTGTTTTGGATTTCAGAATACTTATATTTACATATGCATGCATATGAGTTATCTTAGAGGTGGGGATACAAATCTAAACACAAAATTCATTTATATTGCATATACAGTTGTTATATAGTTTGAAGGTAATTTATACAATATTTTTAATAATTTTGTGCATAAAACAAAAAAGTTTGTGTAAACTGAATCATCAGAAAGCAAAGGTTCACTATCTCGGCCACCATTGAAAAAAGCTTTGGTTTTTGGAATGTTTTTGAATTTCGGAATTCCTTATAAGGGAGGTTAAACCTTTACTAAAATTTGATCTGGCAAAAGATGGACAAATCTGGCAAATTACAAAATTCATGAATGAGAAGATGAATTATTTATTTTTAAATCAATTAAAAAGACTTCAAAGAGATGATTGGTTTGAAACAGGGATGCTTATAGGCTATATAAGTGCCAGCTATATTCTGTTTTGCCTCTGTTTTGAGGCAAAACCTGTTTAGCTCCCTAATCACCCCCTAGTATATTAAAAGTATCAAAACTGTACAAATGAAATTAATATTTGAATTCAATAATTGACTGAATTTTCTAAAATAATCAAAAGTTGGTGTGAAAACTGGATTATAAACCAGCCCAACTCTGAGATCTGCTGGGGAGGCCCTTCTATCTTTCCCACCACTCCTACAGGTACATTGGTGGGAACACAGGAGGCTCTTCTCAGTGATGCCCCAGGCTCTAGAATTCCCTTTCCAGAGAAGTTTACACTGGCACCCTCCCTGCTTTCTTTCACAGTCAAGAAAACACAGGTATTTGATGACAGACTATGGCCCCATTCATACTGAGCTATTTGTACTGGTTGAGACTGGGTAGAAACCAGATGCCCTCCCCCCAAATATAATAACAAATAATAATAATAATTTTTATTTCTATCTTCCTGCCTCTCCCAATGGATCGAAGCGGGATCTCTCTGGAAGCTAGTGCCGACTATTTGCATCATGGTAATTTAACCCTGAATGCCATGCAGCTCGGGGAGAGTTCTCATTTGCCGAACCAGTTAAAAAAAGGCTCCTTTGCTTTCAATCAAATTCTCTTCTGCTGTTGTCAAGGGCGACATTTCTACAGCTATTGGGCCACCAGGATGGGTGATTTCCCACCTTTCCCCCTCCTTTAAAAAAAAAGGTGTCAGTATGCGCATATTTCTATTGTCAAAAAAACCTCTGTGGTGTGTGTGTGTGTGTGTGTGTGGGGTTTGGGTCATGCAGGTTATGGATCTTCCGGTGGCCCCATTTTCAAACCCAAAAGCAATCTAATCCCATCTTGCATCTGCATCCTCCCTCCTTGCCACCACACGTTCCTCATACACATGTAATAATAATATAAAATAATAATAATAATAAATAATAATTCCTCACCTCGAAATGCCAGAAAAGGACGCCACGCATCCTTTGCTTTCTCTAGCTACCTTGAATGCTTACAGACAGTAGCAAAAGCATTCTGTATCAATTTGCCAATTGGAAAGAAACATTTGAAACATTCGCATTTGTAGCATTCGCAAAGAAAAAAAGCTTCCTGCAAAGTGCTGCGGGAAGCAAGGAAATGAAAGGGAAAGTGAACAGGCAGGCAATTCTATTTATATACCTATCTACCTGTAGCAAAAAACATGTGCATAGTCTGCCAAAAATAATAAGAGAGAGAGACGGGGGGGGGGGGAGAGAGAAAGCTGCCTGGTGCAAGAGGGAAGCTTGCTCCATTGGTGCCTTCCTCTGACCTGACCTGACTTGACCCTTCGTCCTGCTCCTTCCTTCCTCATCCTCCTGCTCCATTACCCAGATTTCCCTCCATGGCCCCCTTCTTCCCCCCGGCTCCATCCTCCTCCTCCTCCTCCTCCATCACTCTTGGCACCCTTTTCCCAGTTCCCCCTCTGCCCTCCCTCTGATGCCCTTTGCATCCCCCGTCAGTCACCACATTGCCCTTTGCATCCTGTCACCCCAATTGCCCTTTTCTTCGCATCTTTCCTCCAGCTTCTTTCTCCTCCTCCTCCTCTCCCTCGCCCCCAATGAAGGGGAGGGGAATGTTCTGCCCACTGCCCCTCCCTCTGACCTAAATCCCTCCCTGAACTTGCCCTGACCATGATCGGGGCAAGTTCATATTTGCCGAACCCGTTTTTTTCAAAAGATACAACTTTTACCTGATTCCAATGACCCCCCACTAGGGCATTTGCCCCGAAATGGTTTTGGAAGCCTCCAGATTAACTTGTGGGAGATTCGGGGCAAATATGAACTTCACATGCAAAATTTGGTTCCTGATCCAGGGTAAAAGGTAGTTTATGATGGCCCCTATATAAGGCCCATCTCCCTTAACAATGTGTCAGATCTTACTAATTATGCTGAGGGTGAGCACACTAATGATGTATATTTTTTATTGTTTAATTTTGTTTCAACTTTTCTATCTAAATTTTATGACAATTTTTTTTAAAAAATGTTGTAAGATACTCTTCAGTTCCAATCCAGGAAAGTTGAGAAATAAATAAATAAAAAATATTAGGGTGTGCTAAATTTCCTCATTTGGACCTTTGCATGGCAGTATGCTGCTAGTGAATAAACAAAAAAAAAAGGAGGAGCTAAGAAATTGAAGGTTGCTCCCAAGACCATTGCTATCTGACCCAGCATAGCAAGACTATTGCACCTGATATTTTCTATTCCTTCTCAAACCAAGTGTCTAAAGGGCCTAAAGCCAGTCAAGTCATTTTGGCAAATGAGACATAAAATTGTACCTGGGACTAATAACAAAGTAAATAAAAAATTGTTGCCTCTGATTGACCCTCAAAATCTGCTAGTTCCTATTCTTCCAGGTGGTCGGCTAACTTTGACTGAATGACAAATCAAGAAGTTTCAAGTTAAGAATCTTATTTTTGCATAAAGTCACTAGATGATCTCAAATGTGTCACTGTCGCTTCAGTTGACCCATCGTAACATTGGAGATTGTGATAGCAAATCACCTTATGTGCTGAGTTGAGTATGGCAAATAGATATTTAAAGATTGATAGTGCTATATAGGTAGAGTCTCCCTTGTCCAGATTCTGAAATCCAGAATTTCCCAAAATCAAACATTTTTCATGGATGGCTGAGTAGTGCATCTTTATTTTTGACATTTCAGTGTACACAGACTTGTTTCATGCACAAAATTATTTTTTAAAAAAAAAATTGTATAAAATTACCATCAGAGTATGTGCATATGTGTATATGAAACATAAATTAATTTTGGGTCCCATCTCCGAGATATCACATTATGTTTTTATATATATAATATTATATATATTATAATAATATATTCTTATATCACACACACACAACACAATACAGGTACTCCAAAATCCAGAACAAAATCCCATATCCAAACCTCTCTGCACCAAGCATTGTGATAGAGAGACTGAACCTGTATATAATTACATTCTTGATTATACTAAAAATCTATGAAATTTGGTAGAGTGGTTCCTGTGCACAGCAATGTAGAGTAGGCCACTCTACCTAATATATCATACATCCACATTTAGGCAGAGGTGAAGAAATCTTGATCTTGGAAGGGACTACAGTACAGTATCCCAAACAAGTAATTTTTCCAAGTTCTGGTGAGGAATGTTGTATTGTAATTGTGCCAGTGTGCATGAAATAGATACAAATGTAGAGGAAGTTGCCTACAACATTTGGCTAGAGAATATGACTGGAAAAAAAATGCATCAATGTGTTTTATGATACTAAAAATGTTTGTGTACCTCTGTAGGACATGATATGGTCTGAATGCAAAGAAATCTGGGAAGAGGCCCCCGTGAATATGTCATGCATCTTTGGAATTTGTTGGATTTTGGGCTTCTCTAATCTTTGTAGCTTCCTTCACTGCCAGATTCATGGCTTTCCTCAAGCATCAGAAGCACAACAGTATGTGGATCTATTACGTTCAGGATGATGACCTCAATATGTTCCCTTCCTCCTCAGGTTGCCTACTTTACATATGGTAAGGCTGCATACTAACTTAATTGAGCTTTCTTTTTCAGCCTAAAATCCTTTCTGGGGATGGACTTCAAATTAAGATGTTTTGCAGAGTATTCCTTTCCAGTGCATCAAATCAGTATGGTGAAAGTACTCAAGAAACAGAGATCCACTCTGAAATGACATTCTGGATTTGTATGGAGATCAAACACAGTTCAGGTTGGGTGGTGAGACGGAATAGCCTGAACAACACACAGGAGAAGATTCTGCTCCCAGTGTGTTGTTAGGTTCATAGTTCAAAAGGCAACCTACAGACAAGGGATCTGTTTGCTTTCCCAAAATAAAATGAACAAAAATGGCATTCATTGTCCAATTATATGCACCTTTGGTAGGAGATGCTCTGAGGCAGTCACAGCATTTGACTCATATGACTCATTGTTGGGGCAAAGATTCTTCTGTATTATTCAAAAGGTCAAATATATGAACATTCAGTTTACTCTAAGACTGACAGTCCGCTCTTGGTAATGGTGTGTGTGACTATATTTGTTAAATAAATGAAATAAATGTTCATGTTGTCACTCTCTCCAGCTCTAAAGCAAATCAGATTTGGAAAAATCCCAGCTCACCTCAGTCCTTTCCACTTATTAGCTCCTTTTTAGTATTATTTATACAGAGAAATTCCTCTGATGAAGCAGGAGTGAGTCAGAACTAAGCGATCAGGAACCAATTGCATTTGGGAGCCCACAAACCTTTCTATGTACAAAGCAGTGGTCGTGGTGCTTTGAAGGTGAAAGATGCAACTGACATGCTGTACCAACATTTTGTCCACGGAATATTTCCAACATGCAGCCCTTTCAGAAAGGCCGTTGTGGGAAAGAGTTTCAAGGGAATGGTCTAAAAAAAAGACATCCATCCTGCCTTAGGGAAGAATATTAGAACTGGAAGAATTGTCACATGACTCTGTTGTTAGGCTGATCTTTGTGGTTTAAAACAGTCGGAGGAAAGATTTGTGAAGCCCAGGGCTGCATCTTGCAATGCAGAAATAATCAGATTGCACCATTTTAATTGACATGGCTCAGTGCTGTGGAATTTGGGATTGTAGTTTGTTATGTCACCGAGCTCTGTGACAGGGAAAGCTAAAGTCTCACAAAACTACAGTTCCCAAAATCCCATAGCAATGAGCCTTGGCAGTAAAAGTGGTGTCAAACTCGATTATTTCTGCAGTGTAGGTAGGGCAGCCCAGGTCAGATAGTTTGGCCCCTAGAGAGAACAGCAATTCATTAAATCTTACCTGACTTTCATTAGTCTTATTTGGTTTCAGCATGCAAAATAATAATAAAGCTAATATTCTTTCTGATTTACAGTTTTAAAATTAACTGTTCCCTCTCCAGCATCTGTATCAATTGATGTTTAAATTATGTATAATGAATCTGCTTAATAGGGTCTGTTGTCACTCATTGTAATAGGATTAAATCCATCAAGCTGCTTTATCCTAAATTTTCTGCTTGCTATAAGGACTATCATTGCGGTTAGATAGTATATTTGTATCCATCAGTACAGTCGCTCTAATTATGAGCTGTGCACATTCAGGATTACATTGCCACATTTTCTGCAAAAAATTAAAAAATTAAAAGTATAGCTCAGGAGGCTGAAAAATCATCATATTCAGATATGTACCAATGTAAGCTTTTTTGGAGGGTGGGCTTAATAGAACAAGACTGAGGTCACCAGAAACTTTGAGAATTAGTCATTTTACATTTTATCTGAGGAAATGCTATAAAATAAACTTCAAAATTCACATGGTAAGTCTTTAATGCAATAGGGGTACATAAAGAATATATTTCCCCTTTGTTTTTAACCTTGGTGGTATTTTAATTTTCCATTTTTAAATATTGTAAGGTTAAGGAGCTCCTCTTGTGGACTAATTTGTAATGAAACTATTGAATAATTGCATAACAAGAAGAAAACCGTTTTTCCTTCATCTAAGTTAAATTCATTGAATCTTTTTGTTCAAGGAAGGGAGTACTAATATTGAACAGACATAAGTAAAAACTTAGTCATATGCCATGGGTTATTTTGCATCTTGAAGTCTCAAGAGCTGACCTCCCGTGGTATCATGGTGGTGCTGGCCATGCAGATAAGCATCTCCCTTTTGACTCCCATTGGCTATTCTTCTTTGATGCATGGCAGGGGACTTGGACTATCTGACCTTGTGGCTCTTTCCAGCTCTATGATGCTGTGATTCTATCATTCTAATGTAACAAAGAGATTGGCTAAGAAGAGTAGTAAGCTTTTAGAAGCCTATAAGAACCTTTAAACCAAATGACTTTAAAAAAAAACTTTCCTGGTTTTTTTAATTGATTCATATATATATAGTTTTAGATGTAGATAGATAGATAGATAGATAGATAGTAGATAGATAGATATAGAGTTATATGTATATATATTATATATATTATATACTATATTATATATATATTATATATGCTAGTCTTATTAAATATGAGAATATATATAATATAGCCTTATATATATAAGCTATATATATATTACTATTTCCAAGCCTCTTACTGGAACAACAATATGAATTTACACTTTTTAACTTTAACAGTTTATTGGCATAGGTTGTTAGACCTATCCAATGGCAATTTTTTCTTTTGAATCACTTTATTCTATGGGGTGAGAAATGCCATTCAGAACAAATCCTTCAGTTAAGAGAACTTTAGCCAAAAGTGGTTTTGAAAGAGCATTTTTTTAGAACTATTATAATTTAAGCTAGTGACTATAACATCTGAACAGCATTTTCCTACTAATAATCTGATTTAGTCGTGTACTGGTAAGTCCTACAGATAATGTACATTGTGTTCTCTTCCTATGCATAGAATTCTGATTCTATGAATATAGAAGAAAGAAGAGAAAGAACCCTTGTTTAAACAATTAAAAAAGCCCACCCCAGTTTAATCAATAATGGGAGATAAAAAACTTGTTTTTTCCCCACCCCGGTATGAACCTGACTTGCCCTATTCCATAGGTTTTCAGATGGTTCTTATGCAGTACAGCTCATTCCTACTATTGTAGTGGTCATGTGTAATTATTACATTACAATCTATTGTTGAGCAAAGATTTAAGCCTCCCAGGCTGGAGCTAAAACATGGGATGGAGGTGGGAATTATCGCATGCTAAATTGCCACCTAATGCCGCCCACCATCAGCCTGGGTCCCAGCCATGCTCCCCCTGCACTTTTTAGAAGTCAGAAAGCTTCCAGCTTCTAAAAAGTGCTGGTGAACGCTGGCTAGGAACCGGCTTGAACCCGGACTGATGGGGGCAGCAATAAAGTGATGATTTAGCATATGTAATCCCCGCCTCTATCCAGTCTGGGAGGCTTGAATGCTTTTAAAGTTCATGTGATAAGCTCCTTAGAGATCCAGTATGAAGTAGTGGTTGGAGCACTGATCAGTACTCTAGGGGCAACACAATTTGATCTTCAAATTGATTACATCTGGCATAGGTTATTCTAGGAAGGAGAAATAGCTTTACTGGCAACCACCATTCTGCCTGCTCCACAGGGTTTTCCTTGCAGAGTGTTCCTTTGACACTGTTATTGCCACCTTCTGGAAAATACAAGCACAAAGCAGCATAAAAAAAGAAAGAAAAAGAAGAAAGAAAAAGCAGAGAGGATAACTGTTTTGTATTCCCCTATGCCCCTGAATCTTGCTTCCAGGCCTATTATCAACCAAAAATGATTTTCAGGACTTCATGAACTTTTAACCCAGCACTAAATCTTACCAACTTGAGCACATTAAATCAATAGGTTAGTTAAGGCACTGTTTGCTAAAACATATTAAATCCCTGCTTATTCACCTAAATTATCTGGCTTCATGCTTCTTGGTGTCCTTTATTCCTCTTTGTGAACAATGTATTATCCCAGACTGGGTTATATAGATTTAATCACCAAACCATGTTTTCTGAACACAGTTTTCCATCAAATTAAGAAATGGAAATGGATAAATAGATCTATTCCAACCTAGTAATGTCTTGCATGATGTAATATATGAAATAGGGATTTTTTTAAAAAAAAATTCAAATTATTCTGTTATTTCTATTTCAATAATACTGGGAGTTATGCAAGCATAGCTTTGCACAAAAATACAGCCATAGAACCATGTGAGATGGTAAAACATTTTAGGGTGTGTCCAGAATTGACTTTTCATAGGAGGAAAGAGTTCTAATATCTTCTAGCATTTTAACTAGTAGAATATAGAATAGGATTTTTCATGGGATTTCTATGCCACCTGAAAATTCTGCCCTGGAGAATTATGAAAGTATCCAGAATGGCACAGGGGGAAAGTGAAGTGGCAGAAATTCTCAGAGCATCCTGAAAAGATTTCTGCTTGGGAAATTCTCCTTGCTGTAGAAGTGAAGATTAGACTCAACCCTTTAGGGAGAAAAACATGGCCACTTCCTCGTAGTCTTTTATCTTGCCATGCAACCTAAATGCAATCATTCTCCTTTTTATGATTGCCAGAATGGAGAACATGTGGCCTTCCATATGATGCTGGACTGCAACTCCTATCATCCCTTAAACTGGTTATGTGAAGGCTAATAGGAATTGCAGTCCAGAAACTCTAGGTGAACATTTTGATTGTCACAAGTCTGTGCTCTCTGGATTGCCAAAGGAGTCATAGACATGTACCAAATATATGTTCCAGAGTTTGAAGTGTGTGTGTATATATATATTTTCTCCCCCAGAGAGAAAAGTAGCATTGGATCATTTCTCTTTTTGCCTGGGTGTTATATCTTTATTACCCCTCTTAGCAGAAAAAGACCAATGACTTCCTCTGGCATAGGTTGAATAGATCTAAAGATTAGCGTTCTGTGCTCTGAAACATATTCCCAGTTGTCAGGTTCTCAGATAAAAATATCTGAATTATTACTTTCCTACCACAATATATTGCTTTCAGCAACCTCTTTGCTACACCAGCTTTTCATACCATATCCCTGAGCATACTCACATTTCCTTTCACATGAGGTAGGCAGGGATTTCTGATGTAATATCCAGCCATTTGATAGCAGGACAGTTGATGACCAAGGCTCTTGATGACCAGGGTTCTGAAAGATGTCTCTATAAACTGAAGTTGACATGACAGCAAATAATAAAGCAAGCCAGTTTCCCTGGTCACATTTAACTGCACTTTTACAGTGTAACACTAGCAAAGAGAGTAATTACAGGGTTTCCAATCCATCATACATTATGGGTATGATGCATAGTTATAGTGATGTATCTGCAGACTCATGTAGAGGAGTGTAACAGGTCTATTTTCCTCTGCTTGAGTTTCTTACAGTATTCACAGAGGACCCAGGAAAGAGCTGTGTAAGGTAATGGTCCAAAACACACTGCAGAAATAAACTGCTTTAATTATCCTGACCCAATGCTAGGGAATTCTGGGAACTGTGGTTTTGTGAGACATTTAGCCTTCTCTGTCAGAGAGTTCTGGTGCCATAATAAACTACAATTCCCAGGATTCCCTAGTATTGAGCCAAGGTAATTAAAGCCATCTCAAACTGGATTATTTCTGCAATGTGTTTTGGTCTAATGATAGCATAGGCTGGACATCTGTGTAGATGGTGTTAGCTCACATCAGCCTTTTTATTAATAAACACACTTTTCCCTGATAACAGGAATGTATTCCTTCTCCCCCACCCCACCCCACCCCACCCTCTTCCAGGGAAGAACTACTTCTAACTTGTAATGATCGTGGCTTCTACAAAGTCAATCCTATTGGGGTATAGAACCTCCCACACCTATTAAGCCATTTCTTTATCTCACAACAGAAAATCCTTGTCTGGGAGATTTACTGACTCCAGGAGCAGGTGATGTCCTGTGTAGCCCATCTACACATTAAGCTGTGTTTATATGTGGCTGAAGGGATGAGGGAACACTTTTTTTAAACTTTAATCAGTTACTGCATACTTTTGTAATCTATTTGTAATCAAAAAATGGTATAGTTTGCATGATTGGTGGCTTTTTTCCACTTCAGTGTATTCTTAAACCTAGTTTGGCAAGACTTGAGTCTAGAACATCACTGCTTCAAAGGCTTCTATGGAAGGAGTGCAAGAGGGAAAAGCCAGTAAGAAAGAGCCCAGATCCTGTTGATATCAGCTGAGAATGTCTCACAAAACAGCCCACATTTGATGTGAGGTGGCCATTTGGGAGATTCATGTACTTCATGGAGGCCACAGTAATAATAATAATAATAATAACAACAACAACAACAACAATAGGATTTATTTATATACCGCCCAATCACTGGGAATCCGAGCAGTTTACAACAGAGAGGATAATAGAGTAGTCTGGAACTACAGCCAGTTCAAGAACAGACTATTCTAGAATACCTCATCAGACTATGGAGTATATTGCATGTAGTTTTTAGTCCAATCTGAGCACGGGATGGGATCAGGCTGGAATGGGGGAAAACAGGTTTTATCACACACAAAATTGCTGCTGTGCTGCCACTCTACCATCATCTGTTCCTCAGCCGTGTTCTGCTGGACGATTTTGGTAGTGCAGAAAGCTTCCATGGTAGGAAAATCACTGGGAGAAGCATGGCTGGGGTGATGGTTAGGTAGCAGCACAGCAGCAATTTGGTGTGTGATAAAACCTGTTTCCCCCCATTCCAGCCCAATCCCATTCCTGTGCCCATATACGACTGAAAAATGCATGCGATAAACTCCTATGACTACCACCTAGAACAAAACAAAAGGAAGAAGTAGTTTCAATGAGAAACTATTGGGCAGGGGAAAGTTGTCTTGGTGGTGGTGGTGGTGGTGATGATGGTGGCAACCAGCATGTCTTGGGGTTCTTTTATGTTGTTGTTTTTTTAATCTCTAATACTGCTACAGGTTGAGTATCCCTTATCCAAAATGCTTGGGATGTTTCAGATTTTATATCTTTTGGGGGTTTGGAATGCCTGTACATACACAGATGGAACTCAAGTCTAAACAGAACATTCATTTATGTTTCATATAAACCATATGTGTGTATGCATGTATATTTGTGTATACAGACACGCACACACACACACACACATATGGTGTATATGTGTGCGTATTTTTAAATAATTTGGTGCATGGAACAAAATTTACGTATGATGAACCATTAGAAAGCAAAAGTGTCACTATCTCAGCCACCCAGTGAAACGGGTTTTTTGGAGTATTTCACATTTTGAAATTCCAAATAAGGGAGGATTGACCTGTACTGCTTTGTCTTCAGTTTTATTTTATTTTGGTGCCTGTTTGAACCTCTGAATCTGTTTATTCAGCTTTTCCATCTTTCATTAGCCAATCCTCGTTTTTCTGTAAAAATTAATTCAGAGTCCTTGCAGCAAGATGTCTAATGAAATAATGTGGACAAAGAGATAGTAGTACAGAGTGTATCTACCCGATACTGTTACAGCAGCTTTGATGCCACTTCAACTGCCATGTGTCCATCCTATGAAGCCTGGGATTTGTAGTTTGGTAAAGGGCTCTTAGAGTTCCCTGACAGAGAACTCTAGCAGATTTCACTGAGGTTCTTGGTGGTTGCTTTCAGGCTATGGAGATGTGAGCTTGGTCCCTCTTTGGTGTCCTTCCAGTAGCAGTTAAGGACTCCGTGACTGTTTGTTTCACTGGTCCTTTGGGAACCGGTTATTTATAGGCAAAGAGCTTTTAATTATAAAGTGCATTTTCAGTAGATATATTTTATGTTTCTTTTAATTTTATTGACAGTTTAATTATATTTTAAATTTTATATGTGTTTACTAATGTGAGCTTTTATCTGTATCTGTTTTATTTTTTATAAGCAGCCTTGAGTCCCAAGGCTGAGGAAAAAGTGAGATATAAATAAGTGGCATCATCATCAGTATCACCATACAGCACTAGAACTCTCTAGTAGAGAATGCTTAAGTACCTGATAAAACTACAAATCTCAGGATTCTGTAAGAAGGAGGCATGGCAGTTAAAATGGTTTCACACTGCTATAAGTGTGTAGCATAGGTAACATTCACTGTCTCTGAGTGGAGTTTAGAATATTTGGAAGGTTATGTGTTTTGACTGAATGCTCATGGCCAAAGCTGAAAATTCCAGTGGCAAGAGTCATCTTCAGTATTTTTAGCCATGCAAATTTATGAAAGCTGTGAGCTGACAACAGCAAGAGAAGGATTTATGTGACATCTGAGAAATATTACTCCTATCTCAGATTTAACCTATCACCTGGGCATTAAGTGGTACTTAACCAGAATACTAACAGCTGTATGCACCTACAGAAAGGAGCAGTTAGTTTCAGACAGGACAGGGACAACCTAGGTTTCAAGGGAAGTTATTTTTCTGTTGCTAATGGAGTTGAAATTATATTACCTATCTTTTATTGCCTTTGTCCTGGTCCCCACAGGGCCAAGAAGGGGAGTAGCCTTTGCCTGCATTGAGATCACTCCAGCACACATAAAACTGAGGAGTTAAGGTCTGTGTGGAGGAAACTGGACCTGATTGTGATATAGATTTGCTCTCTTTCTTTCTCTGTCACTCTCACTCACTCTCTCTCTCTTCTTGCACCGCACTTGTCACTGGGCTCATCTATATTTGTAGTATTGGAATTGTGGCTCATATTGATTATTATTGATTTCAGCAATTTTCTTGAGACTAGACAAACAAAAACAAACTGATATTTGTCATCAACCAGTCCTGGATGGGGTCACACTTCCCCTAAAGTTTGGGAGTACTCGTCTCTACAGCTGTCACCTCAGGTGGAGATGATGGCCAGGAGTGCTTGGTCCCAACTTTGGTTGATACGCCAACTGTGTCCCTACCTGGCCCAGAGGGACTTCGAAGCAGTAGTACCCACACTGGTAATCTCTCATCTTGATTTCTGTAACACGCTCTACATGGGGCTACCTTTGTACCAAGTTCAGAAGCTTCGATTGATACAAAACGCTGCAGCCAGATTGGTCACAGGAACATCAAGATTTGACCATATTACTCTAATATTAAGATCTCTTCATTGGCTGCCAATCAGCTTCTGGGCTCAATACAAAGTGTTGGTTATTACCTTTAAAGCCCCACATGGCTTGGGCCTAAGTTATTTAAGGGAATGCCTCTCCCTACACAATCCGCCCCGCACTCTTAGAACATCAGGGAAAAAGCTATTGGAACATATGAAAACTAGACTAACTACAACTTCCCATGAAGCATTTACCGCCACGACACCTAAATTATGGAACAACTTACCGGGAGAGATCCATCTCATACCACCTTAGAAGCCTTTTAAAAGACACTTAAGATGGATCTGTTCCGGCGGGCCTATCCACCTGACCTTTCATAGCTGATTTTTATGGAGCATTCCCACTCTGACTCAGTAGCATGGAAAATTGACGACAATTTGGCCTTTCTAGTGGTTAATAGTAATATTGCTGTTGTTTTACTGACTGTATTTTTAGATAATATTGTATTTTGTATTGTATTGTGGTTTTTATTCTTTGCTGTAATCCTGCCTCGATCCATAGAGAGAGGTGGGAAATACGGTACAAATAAAATTTATTATTATTATTATTATTATTATTATTATTATCAAAAAACAGATAATGCAATTTATTTGTAATGCAGAGGTGCAGCTATCCTTGAACTCAAAATTTGAAATTAACATTTTGACAATATGCCAAGCTATAATTGCTGTTAATTCATTTTACACATTATGGGTTTCACAACCAAATTTTACTATTTATTAAATTGGTCATTATGTTCTTATATAGCTCTGTAACAGAACACAAACTCTGCACACAAAAAGTCTTAGACTGAATCCCTAGAAGCAGGTACAGAAAGGACTTCTGCTTGAAAACCCAGAGGGGCACAGCCAGTTAGCAAATAAATCAGTGGCCTGGCTCAATATGAGTCAGCATCCTATGTACACTGAACTGTTTTTCAAGGTCCAGGATTAGAACAGGTGTAGGGAGCTCTGGGACCATTTTCCCCCTCCTAGGAGTTCAGTAGCCTACAACCCATGAACTTCACATGTAAAAAAAAAAACCCTAACAAAAATGGCCAGTCGGGCTCCTTGAAGCTATTGGTCCAGTTGGCCCTTTAAAGGCCAACTGGAGTCCCTGCAGACTTCTTTTTAACCCCAAACATCCCCTTTTTATTGAAAAATTAACCTGGAAGTGACCAAGAGAAACTGATCCCTAGAAAAGTCTTTTTAAAAAGCAAGAAGCTTTGGGGGTGTCATCTACTGTTTTAAAAAGGCCTAATTGAAGTCCCCAAATAATTTTAAATTGCCATTTACTTCCCTGAGATACTACTGAGGGTGTGATTGGCTATTTTTATGCTTTTTTATTATGATGGTTTGGGGTAGATATGCATTAGAACACTTGTGGGGGGCACATGTCGTTCACAGAGTTTGCCCAGCCTGGTTTAGAATGGTGGACTGTGGGAGGTTTTGGCTATCATTATGCCGAAGCCAGGTTAATTTAGTGGTTACCTCTGTTTCAAACATGTAGCTGAGTCCTTGGATTGTATTGCCCACAGTCTTCAAATCTCTGATGCAACTTACATGGCTTATCAGTGTACCTCTGCTTTGGTTCAAACTCATAAACATTAAGTTGCATAAATCTTGCAGATTAAACACTGTATAAAGGAAAGCCATCAGAAGAAATAATAGAACATTAAAATTATGTCGGTAGGGTAAGAGTGATGCCAAGTCTTTTCCAAAATGTTTAGGAAGTTCCCCCCAAATAACCTACATCTTTTCTCCCTGCTAAATTCTAGTTTTTGTCATATTAATTAATATGTGTCACCCATTGTGTTTCATTTCAGCCAGGAGCAAATGGCTTCCCTCAGATCCTCAGATTATATCAGAAGGACTATATGCAATAGCGGTGGTACTCAGCTTCTCTCGGATTGCATACATTCTCCCAGCCAATGAAAGCTTTGGTCCTCTCCAAATCTCTTTGGGACGGACTGTGAAAGACATCTTCAAATTCATGGTCATTTTTATCATGGTATTTCTTGCCTTCATGATTGGAATGTTCAACCTTTACTCCTACTACCTTGGTGCAAAATATAATCCAGCATTTACAACGTGAGTATCTACATAACCTCTTTGGGCAAAATGTGTTTTCTCCTCCAGAGCTCCTAGTTATGTTCTATGCAAATGTAGATTGTACATACCAGTGTATCACTTGGAGATATAAAGTGCTCTACTGGTATGACTAAGAATTAGAAATCATATTAAAGACTATATGTAAAAACAGGACTTGCCTTACCATTGGGCAAAATAAGGAAGCCATTACAGCTCTAGCCACCATGGCAAGTAGTAGCAAATTGTTTGCTATATATATATTTTTTTATTTCTTTTACTGTCAGGGATATGAGGAAGCGCCTACAGGATTTTCTGTCTCATGTGCACAACTTGCATGCCTTTGAATTCTGTGCACCATAACATATGTGGGTGGAGGAAGGGAATCAATTACAAAATGTCTTAGGCAAGTCTTGTTCAAAAGTCCTGTTTAAATATTAGGGGTGGGTGAAGTGCAGCCCTGCCCCGAGGGTTGTTTTTGCAACACTCTCAACCCCAATCCCAACTGCTGTTTTTCTAAACAAAAAGAAAAAGGCAGTTGCTTCTTTTCTAAGCCTTCAAGGCACCCACTTTTTTAATAGTTTAAATCACCAAAAAGACCAGCTTTTCCAAACTGGAATCAGTTCCCCAGACACTCCCAGGTTGTTGTTTTTGTATTACCTTACAGTTTGTTTCATTGAGTAATAACTGCAGGAGACTCTTCTGTGCTTCAAATTCTTATTGAAGTGTGGATGTGAAATAGAGAACCCTTTCAAACAGATGAATCTCCTCAATAAACCATCACATATTGCCAGTTCACTTTGAAACATAGGAGATTATTTTTAACCTTGGCTCAAAAGTGAAGACATGATCCCAAGAATGGAAATTTCCTGATGAGGAATCAAATCCTGATGGGGATATTTTAAAATTCACATAATCCCACTGTATGCCTCCTCTGAATCTATCAGTTGTGTGTATATAGAGCAACAAATCTTGAAAAGTTACTTTTAAATAGAATGAATATAATTCTGGAACTCATCCTGTCACTGCCAACTTAAGAAATCCTTGGTATCTCATAGAATCATAGAATCATAGATTTGGAAGAGACCACCAGGGCCATCCAGTCCAACCCCCTGCCATGCAGGAAATCCAAATCAAAGCATCCCTGACAGATGGCCATCCAGCCTCTGTTTAAAGACCTCCAAGGAAGGAGACTCTATCATCCTCCGAGGGAGTGCATTCCACTGTCGAACAGCCCTTACTGTCAGGAAGTTCCTCCTAATGTTGAGGTGGAATCTCTTTTCCTGTAGCTTGCATCCATTGCTCCGGGTCCTAGTCTCTGGAGCAGCAGAAAACAAGCTTGCTCCCTCTTCAATATGACATCCTTTCAAATATTTAAACAGGGCTATCATATCACCTCTTAACCTTCTTTTCTCCAGGTTAAACATCCCCAGCTCCCTAAGTCGTTCCTCATAGGACATGGTTTCCAGACCCTTCACCATTTTTGTCGCCCTCCTTTGGACACGCTCCAGTTTCTCAATGTCCTTTCTGAATTGTGGCGCCCAGAACTGGACACAATATTCTAGGTGGGGCCTGACCAAAGCAGAATACAGTGGCACTATTACTTCTCTTGATCTAGACACTATACTTCTATTGATGCAGCCTAAAATAGCATTGGCCTTTTTAGCTGCCGCATCACACTGTTCACTCATGTTCAACTTGTGGTCTACTTGGACTCCTAGATCCCTTTCACACGTAGTTTCATTCAGCCAGGTGTCCCCCATCCTATATTTGTGCATTTTATTTTTCCGCCCTAAGTGCAATACCTTACATTTCTCCGTGTTGAATTTCATTTTGTTAGCTGTGGCCCAGCTTTCTAGTCTATTCAGGTCATTTTGAATCTTGGTCCTGTCCTCTGGGGTATTAGCTATTCCCCCTAATTTGGTGTCATCTGCAAATTTGATAAGTATGCTCCCAATTCTGTCATCCAGGTCATTGATAAAGATGTTGAATAACACTGGGCCCAGGACAGAGCCCTGTGGGACCCCACTGGTCACTTCTCTCCAGGATGAAAAGGAGCCACGGTAGTCTTTTTAAAAAATAACTTTTAAAGGCAAACATGGAAGTGGTTTCCTTTGCATTATCAGATTTTGGTGGGTAATCATGTGTGTGTGTATATATATATATATATATATATATATATATATATGCTTTAAACTGCCAGAGACATTCTAGCACACGCAGAAGATGGCTAGGCCATGCTTTGCACAGAGGATTTAGAAAGATTACTTTTGGGGGAACCTATCCAGAATTTTCCAGGCATCTCCCTGTGGTCGGATGAGTGAGGTTGTGCTCCACCCCCAATTGAAAGAATTTTTGTTTCAGTGAAATTCTTTTTTCTACCACAACTCACCAGAACCGAACCAGGCTTTCCACAGTGCTTCTAAAATATGTCTAGTCTTGAATCTAAGGCCATTTTGACCAGATATGAATAAGAACAGCCATATTATCTTCTATTTATATTCTCAGAATGTCCAAATACTACATACTATTTAGGTACAATTGCAATAGTAGGTATCTGTATAGTCATAGTCCAATACTCAAACCACTGCA
Source organism: Sceloporus undulatus (assembly GCF_019175285.1). Classification (NCBI taxonomy): domain Eukaryota; kingdom Metazoa; phylum Chordata; class Lepidosauria; order Squamata; family Phrynosomatidae; genus Sceloporus; species Sceloporus undulatus. The sequence continues at coordinate 96,882,245 of NC_056523.1, forward strand.
CCACATTGGACAGGCAATTTCAAATTCACTTTCTTTCAATTGTGTGTATATACATTCCTTCAATGTGCCTGTTTATGTATGGTAATCACATGAATTCATAGGGTTTTCTTAGGCAAAGACTACTCAGAGCTGGTTTTGCCAGTTCCTTCCTCTGAAATATAGCCTACAGCACTTGGCATTCATTGGTGGTCTCCCATCCAATTACTAACAAGAGCTAACCCTGCTTTGCTTCCAGGTTCAAATAGTATCTGGTGCCTTCAGAAGATTACTGTATACTTAATGCTCCCCATTAAGTGATTCCTGTATTATGTAGCTTTCTCAGGATTCTGAGCTTTTATTAAGTAGCCCATTTCTCAGTATTCATTTGCTGCAAAACTGCATTTCCCAGGGGTTCTGTTCCATAGGATATAGGTACAGTTGCAATAGCTTTGGTGCCATCTCTCTCATTACAAGACCTTCTCTGTCATGACTTCTACTATGCTAGCTAAATTTGAGGATAAAGAAAAGGAAGGCAGGAGGGTTTTGAGGGGGGTCTTATTGAAGTCTCATATTGAGTCCTCCTTATTACTCTGTTAATAATGTTATTCAAAGCATGCTCATGAATTTTAGAATGAGCTCAGAAATAATAGACTTGACCCATAGTCCTTTTAAATTGAACCCATTCTAAATTAAAAATTTGTGGTTCCAATCAATAGTTCTGATATTGACTGTAGAAAAAGCAGAATATGATAGAATAAGATTAAAACTATATGTTTATTTCCAGAGCAAGAAAGTAATTTTGGAAGTAAACAACCTAATAAAACCATCCACATGCTTCATCTTTCAAACTACTTCCTCTTTAAGAACTTAGATGAAAAAAATTACCATATAGTGTATGGTAACCTCAGGAGCTGTACACATAGCCTGGTAAGAGGTGGCTCTATGCCGCCCCTGGAAGCACCCCGTCCTGATGTAAAAAGGAGACATGAAACGCAGCTCTTATTTACACTGTGGAAGAGGTGCCATAAGCGCACTGGTGCTGCATCATGATGTCCCTCATGCACAGTACCATTTGGGATGTCATCATGGCACACATGGTCTGGACTGGGGCGCATGAAGATGGTGGCCCGCAGGCAGCAGTAGGGCTCTGAACGTATGAACACTCAGTCCTACTGCAGCCCTAGTGTGGGTGCAGGCCATCATAAAGTGCCGGTCTGTACACCCTCTCAGTCAGGGCAACAAGGAATGTAGATTAATGACAGGAATATATAAGATGATAACTGCAATGATTATTATTATTTTGGACATCCAACAGGTTTCAGCAAAAGAAACTAATAAGGCAGAGTTTCCAAATCTCAAAAAATAAAATCATAGAATCATAGAGTTGGAAGAGACCACCAGGGCCATCCACTCCAAACCCCCACCATGCAGGAAGTCACAATCAAAGCATCCCTGACAGATGGCCATCCAGCCTCTGTTTAAAGACCTCCAAGGAAGGAGACGCCACTACACTCCAAGGTAGTGTGTTCCACTGTCAGAAAGTCCCTCCTAATGTTGAAGTGGAATCTCTTTTCCTGTTCTGGGTCCTGTTCTCTGGAACAGCAGAAAACAAGCTTGTTCCTTCCTCAATATGACATCCCTTCAAATCAGCAGCTGAATATAGTTATACAGTCCTATTCTTCATGCTGAATGCATCAGTATCTTAATGGTAGAGTTTTTTGTTTTGGATTGGGTTGGGTTGGGGGTTTTTTTGCATGCAGCCACCCCCTCCTTATTTTGACCCAAAACATGTGGAGGCTTCATGGAATTCCAGTAGATGAGCAGAAGAATGTAACACTGATTGTATTACAGTGCACTTTCGCCATATGCGGGCACACTATACACAGCTTCCAGGCAGAATTTTGGCAATTCCTGCTGTGAATGTTATTACATAGCTGAGTTGGCCATTCAAAGGCTTATTGTGCAATTCTAAAAAGTAGCACTAACCTATGAACAGGATGCATGGCAAAATGGGGAACTATGGCTAAAAAAAGGATAATCCTCCTTCCCCCAACCTCCTAAATGCATTTTAACCTGTTTGATTTGAAAATATTAAGAAGACTGTAAATGTATCTCATTGATCAGTAACTGCAAAATTCATATGTTAAAAGAGCTCTTAAATTTTAAGAGAGGGGGGAATTGTTTTCAGCCACTATTCAAATGTGAATCACATTTGAGTGTGGAGTGAGCTCTTTTTAGCAAGTTCCAAAAGCAGCTCTCAAAAAGCACTGTTATTATGCAGCACTACTTTTCCTGAAATTGAAGCTGGACTCATTTACATGTATATTAATTTCTTTTGCTGAATCAGAAATCATATAAAAGCCTACTGTTAAAAAGATAAGTGACTGAAATCTCTCATCCTTATTTGTTTTCTCTGGTATATCCATTTCATGTTATAACATTTCTACTTTTTCTGTATTATAGATTTACTTTAATGTTTCTGTATTATAGATTTACTTTAATGTTAGATAAAAATAAGGCTTTTTCAGCTAAATCCTATAGCAAAGTATCTTGGAGTAAACCCTACTACACTCACTAGTATTTATTTCTGTGTTGCCATATCCAGAATTGCACTAAGGGCCTGAACAGACAGGCCAAAATAAAGCTGTTTTGGGTCACTTTGGAGGTATGCTGTTTAAATTCTGCATGAGTCCTAAGAGGCCAGAAGCCATGCTAAAGCCAAACTCCAGTGCTAAGGAGTGGAGCACAGCTTTGGTGCAGCTTCTGGCCTCTTAAGATGCATGTGTCATTTAAACAGCATACCTCCAAAATGACCCGAAGCAGCTTTATTTTAGCCTATCTGTTCGGGCCCTAGGTTAACCTATTACCTGTGTGTGCCTATATTGGGTCGTTTAAAAGGTTAGTATTCCCTTCATCTCTCCACAGCAACCAAAGCCAGCCACCCACCTTGGTACCTACCACAGAACTACTGAAGCCTCCATCTCCATGCATGCCTGGCTGGAGGAGAGCAGTGGTGGATTGAAGAAGCATCTGGCTATATCCCTGTAATTAGACACGAAATGACTACATCAACTGCTGAGACCTCCAGAGGTACCTGGCAGACCTCAGCAGCTAAATGGGGACATAGCCAGATTCTTCTGCAATCCCCAATCACTCTCCTTCAGGCATGAAAGGCTGTGGGTGGGTGTCTTTTGTGGCTCTATGGTAGATCTGGAGGTACATGTAAATAGCTCACTGTAGCATAGTTCCACATGAGGAATTGCTATGCTTCACTGAGCCATAAAAGATTGGAGCCTAAAAGCATATTAACAATTTGAAAAGTCAAAACAAGACAGATGCACCAAAATAGTAGAGAAGGCTCACTCCCACATGCTCTCACAGTGTTTTGCCCCCACTGGGGGAGCAGAAAGAAAGGTCAATTTTGCAAACTCTCTTATCAGTCCAATTTTTAAATATATAAATAAATAATATAAACAATTAACTAACTTTCTGATCCCTGCAAGGGTCAGTGGAGTGGTTAGCATCCATTATTACGTTCACTGAGGAGCCTTAGACCAGTTATTCTATGAGCTTGGTCTAACATGAAAGATTATTGTGAACAAAATGTAATGTTTTACTTTTTTTATTTTCATTGATTTTACTACAATAAAATTACTGGTTCAACTTACATTGTACATATTTTTGCAAAAAATATGTAATTTTACTTACTTTTAAAGTTACAGGAGAATGCTCTCACTAAATGGCAGAGGATGAATTTTACATGGTTCTAGTGGTCACTGGTGCTGTGTTTCATGCTGCTGTTGTGTACTCTATTGTGCCTGTTGGGGTGATGACCTGGTGGACAGGAGGAGAACATTTTTGTGCCAAAGGCCAGTGTGTTGTAGCATTCAGTTGTTGTTTTTTTTATCTAATCGCTTTTAAAAATAACTTCCCAATTATATGATTGAGCAAGATAAATTAATCTGTTATTTAATAAAATAATAATAAAATTTATTTGTATCCCACCCCTCTGAGAGCAATCGGGGCGACTAACAAAGTTAAAAATTCAAAACATATAAAATTCCTGGTACCCTCCCCTCCTTAAAAAAGTATTAAATCCAATGCAATATTTTTAAAAAAAGAACAAAAAACAACAACAAACAAACATACAAGTTAAAAACTGACCAGAAGGTCAACAACATCACACCAGCAAACAATCAGTGGGAGCAGCAGTATCTTTCCCAGACGTTTTTCTAAGGCCGGGTTCTCTATTCTGGGAAGGCCTGCCGGAAGAGATCTGTCTTAACAGCCTTTTTAAAGCTGTCTAAGGATGTAAGTAGACGGATCTCATCCGTCTGGGGGTGATGATGGAAAATGCCCTCTGGGAGGTAGTTGAAAGCCTAGATTTTTGTGGCTGAAATAGGCCTCTCCCAGAGGAGCAGAGTGCGCAGGGAGGATTATAGGGGAGAAGGCGGTTCCGAAGATAGTTAGTTAGATTTACCTGGTTCAACATCAAGAGCGACGAGTCAAGGAGCACCCCCGACTGCGAACGCAGTCCTTGACAGAGAGGGTGACCCCATCCAGGACCGGAGGTTGCAACCCAATTCTCGGTTTCGGGGCCGCTACCGTGAGCACTTCTGTTTTGTCTGGATTCCGCCTCAATCTGTTTTTCCTCATCCAGCCCATTACTGTCCGAAGACATTCATTGAGAGACAAGACACCATCAGAATTCAAGGCTGACAAACGAGACATGGAGAAATAGATTTGGGTGTCATCAGCGTACTGATAACACCCAGCTCCATAACTCCGAATGATCTCACTCAGCGGCTTCATATAGATGTTAAATAACATCGGGGACAGAATAGCACCCTGTGGGACACCACAGGTGAGCAACTGTCCCCGAGCAGCACCCTCTGGGATCTACCCAAGAGAAAGGAACGGAACCACTGCAATGCACTGCCTCCAATTCCCAGCCCCCTCAGGCGATCCAAGAGGATGCCATGATCTATCGTATCAAAAGCCGCTGAGAGGTCTAAAAGCACCAACAGGGTCACACTGTCACACTGTCGATGCTCAGACGCAGATCGTCGGTCAAGGCAACCATGGCAGTCTCAACCCCAAAGCCTGTCCTGAAGCCAGTTTGAAATGGGTCTAGATAATCAGTTTCATCCAAGACAGCTTGGAGTTGAAGAGCAACCGCCCTCTCGATTACCATGCTCAAGAATGGTAGCAAAGAGACTGGCCTATAGTTGTTCATATCCAGAGGGTCCAGGGAAGGTTTTTTCAGAAGCGGCCTAACAGCCACTTCCTTCAGACAAGATGGAATATGTCCTTCTCTGAAGGATGCATTGATGATATCCATAAGAAACTTCCTCAATGCATCTCCTCCCCCCCGGACAGCCAGACATGATAGGAAAGGGTCAAGAGGGCAAGTTGTTTTCCTCACTCTACCAAGGAGCTTGTCCACGTCATCCGTACTCACAGATTGAAGCTGATCCAGTACAATCTCATTAACGGAATCACTGGACACTAAAATCTCTCTTATCTGAGAGATTTTATCTGCAAAGATATTTAAACTCTAAAGGTGTAGAAAGTGTTGAGAAACAATGGGCTCTGACAGCAGAGTATTGTAAAAACTAGTGGAAGAATTAATGTAGAAATCTTAAGAGATGATGTAAAACTAAGATGAAATTATTTTACTTTAAACGAGCTACTGTTTGAGACATGAAAGCAAGATAGTGAATCAGAAAACAAAAATACTATGCAGATCAAATCTTAGGAAACCAGATACAATGGAAGGTTTGAAGTAAAGATTGGATTGTAAATACTGGATGTTCAGACTGAATGTTTGTAAGATATCTTTACAAGTATAATTATTTGTTACGTGTTTGCTTGTTGGATGCTTGTTGGTTGGTTCAAGCCAATGTGATATATGTTGTTGTATTTGGAATAAAATCTTCTTAATAAATAATATCCCAAACTCTATCTAAATGGGAAGTGTGGTCCTGGCAGCAGATGACATCATTGTCTAATCCAGGGGTTCCCAACCTTTTTGATTCACAGAACCCTCATTTCTATGACAAAGTTCCCAAGAGCCCTACCCTATGTCTTACAAGTTAATGGTGTTTAGGAGTATATGTAAGAATATATTCTTATTCTTTTATTTCATTCAATTTTATTTCTTTCATTTTCCTGGAGCAGCCATGGAACACCTCGGAAGTGCACATGGAACACTAAGCACTCCTTGGAGCACAGATTGGGAACCCCTGGTCTAATCTAATAGTATGCAGCTTCCTTGTTGCAACAGCTGCACTGCCTGCTGTTCGGTTTCCAGGCACAATTCAAAATTATGATCTACGAAGCCGTATTTTACTTAGGTCCAAGCTA
>NC_056523.1:96888599-96906816 GCF_019175285.1 Sceloporus undulatus
AATAATAATAATAATAATAATAATAATAATAATAATAATAATAATAATAATAATAAATTTTATTTATATACCGCTTTTCCACAGATCAAAGCGGTGTACAGACAATTAAAACCATACAATTACAGAACTCTAAGCACAATCATTCGCCTTCAAGGGTAAGCAGGGAATTGATGGCAACAGGGTAGATAACTTCATTCTTCAGGGGGGGAGGCTTGAAAAGATAGGATATCAATAAATACTGTATAATGATGAGGAAGAAGAGCCACAGCAATAATCCCATGGCTTTGGACTTTCAAACCCTGGTTCTTTTACTATTTTATCAAGAAGGAAATTTTGACACAAGTGTTCAATGACATAATCGAAACCTTGTCCCTGATTTTTGAACAAATACCCACACACACACACACACACAAAACCCCTGTTCCACTTATTTCTTTCTTAGTTTTTTGTCGGTTTTTTTGTTGTTATTGTTTTGTTTTTGGGTTGGGGGGGGGTTGGCTATGTGGCCATTTTCTAGAAGAGTTTCTTCCTGACGTTTCGTGGCTGGCATCTTCAGAGATGTTTGCTTGGAAAGGAGAAGAGTTTCAGGAAGAAACTCTTCTAGAACATGGCCACATAGCCTGAACAACATAGCCTGAAAACCCACAAAAAACTATGGATGTTGGCCATGAAAGCCTTCGACTTCACATTGGATATGTCTTTCTTACTTGTAAATCAAGTTTAAGTGTTCAATATCAGTTGGCTAAGATGGTCAAGGACTAACTGAGCCATCATAGGCCAGCTGAAAGTGTGTTGAATCAAATAAGAGTCCCTATAAACCTAGGCATGCTGGAAATAATTTAGGAGTGTCCTCAATCTGGCCTGACTCTGTGGAAGTGTCCTTGACTGGAAGAGGTTTGTTCCAAGAAAACCTGACTTCTCCCCCACCCTTTGGCTCTTTTGCCAGCACATCTTAGTCATCAGAACAGTTCAGTTGGCACGTGATTCTGTTTTCAGATTTCTGACATCATATGAAAAGAGTTCCCTAGAGAAAAGATGCTTCTGCCTAATCCTAATCCTGTTTAGCTGGGGCCTCTCTAAATTAGGACTGTAATTGCTCTGCAAAGCAGCTGAATTTTTAAGGGACAGAAATTTCATTTCAAACAGTGTTATGATTTATTAATTTTTTAGACAGGAAGTAAATTATGCTGGGGAGAGATTTACATAAGTGATCTATCCTGCTGGCAATAAATATAATGTTTGCTATAATAAAGATAAGTCAACAAGCAGCTCAGTTGTCTGTTATGCTTTGCCGCATGGATTTTAATGTCATATATTGGTATATGTCTTTAATTTTTTGCTTTAGAATGAACATAAAATCCTTTGTTGAGCTTGGAATGTGTAGTAATGGGGTAAAATCTTATTTCCCTATGGAAAAGATATATTTAGGTGCATTACAATAAGGAAATCAGTCAGCAAGCTTCAGGCTTGACTTCTGACTTTAATTCATTGGATACGTTTATATCATTCACCTCATTTATCTCATTCTGCAGTTCAACATATTGTAAACAGGATGAATGTCTGTTTAATCCCCAGAAAGGATATCTGCTTATCACCATCATTCCCAGAGGGGGGGGGGGAGTGATATTTTCACATTATCACTAAATTCTATTGCAAATAGCAAAATAATTTTCTTCCTTCATATTTTTTCAAAAGAAGCCAATGCTGTCAAAACATGTTGTGGTGTTTCAAACTTTTCTCAATTTTACCTTCAAAATACTTAAATGGGGCTATTATATCACCTCTTAACCCTCTCTTCTCCAGGCTAAACATACCCAGCTCCCTAAACCACTCCTCATAGGGCCATGGTTTCCTTATTCTGGACATACTCCATCTTGTGAACATCCTATGTATATGTATAGGATTCCACTTTAAGCATTCTGTGTGTACTTTAAGATTTATGGTTAGGATCTTCCAAAGCAGTTGCAACATACATAAAACTTGTTGACTTTTGTTTTTAATGTGTAAAGTAGGTAAAGGTTTTCCCTTTGACAAGTTTCCCTAGTTATGTCTGACTGTAGAGGATGGTGCTTATCTCCATCACTAAATCAAAGGAGCCAGAATTGTCAAAGACAACTCCATGGTCATGTGTCCAGCATGACAGCATGATACCTATTTATCTACTTATACTTTTACATGCTTTCAAACTGTTCGGTTGGAAGAAGTTGGGACTAGTGATGAGAGCTCACTCCATCCTATGGCACTTGGGCCTTTGACTGCCAGCCTTGCGATTGTCAGTGCTGTTGTCTCAGCCACTAAGCTGTAATACTGGTTTAGGCAAAGCAATTCAGGGACAAGGTTCTGTGTCAAGCAGATGGAGCATAGCAGTCTGATCACATAATTCCATGTCCTCCCCTCATCCAGTCCTGAGAGAGAAGGATGCCGCTGCTTGCCAATGGGGAAAAGAGGGAGGAGGCAATTCAGATGAAGTTGCAGTAGTTGGTGTTATCTTTGAGGGGAAAAGAAATGAGTGTGTGCTCACAGATAGAGTACACACAGTTTCCCTTCCCCTCAGAGCCCAGACAAACTGCATCTCCACTGCTTCAATTGGCTTTCTACCCACCAACCTACAAAGCAGCAGCAGCAGCTTTCCCTGGAACTTTACAGCTGCCAGGAGAAAGTTCTGGGAAGGGCACAAAGGACTAAAGAATAGCTCTATGCACTGTAACAAAAAAAGAAATGTACAAGCATAAGCCATGCTTGTGCTTATGTAGGTCACTAATAGGGTGCCTGCCCCACTATTCATGGCTTTTAATAGTCCTTTCTGCATGATCTGCTAGATAACTTTCAAGCTCTGTACAGTGGACCTAGAACCTGTACATACGCTAGGGTTTAGTTCTAAGATCCCACGTGGATAACAAAATCCATGGATGCTCAAGTCCCATTAAATATAATGACATAGCAAAATGGTGTCCTTTATAAAAAAAAATGGAAAATCAAGGTTTGATATTTGAAATTTATACTCTTTTTGAACATTTTCAAACCATGGATGCTTGAATCCATGTATAAAAATCTGAGCATAAGAAGGGCCAACTGTATAAGTAATATTTGTATATCTCTTTCAGATTTCCAAATTTTGCATTGTCTAATTGCTGTTCTATTGTAACTCTTGCAACAATGTTGTGAGGTAGGTTTTCAGAATGCAAATGAAGGTGGGGATGAAAGTAGGAGAGGGTGGTTTGGTTCAGGCCATCACCTCTGGTCATGGTAAGAGTGAAATTCAAATCAGAGAGGTCCTGATTTGAAGTCAAGTCAGTGATAGCTACATATACTATGATCTGAAAGATTTTCAAGGAAAATATGGCAGGCCTCCAAAGCACTGATTAATGCTAAAGTTGCAGGGAAAATAGCAGATTTGATATAGTGTCTTAAAATTACTGAGAATGTTTTTAAAAATCATGTGGAACCTTTCCAAATTAAAATAAAAGGTTAATAGAGGGATACTGATGGGATCAAGGTTAGTTATTTCAGCTGCATAAATGATGTAGATAACAACCTTGAAAGGCAGAATTGTGCCTTTATAACAGATGTGTTACTGGAACAGTTAATGTTTAATGGGAGAATGCTGGCCAGGTTCCTTTTTCAGGTCTTGCTTATATGAACAATAGTTTTATAAAAAAAATTAAGTGTTATGAAGAACAAAAGTGCAGCAAAGTCTTTGCCAGCTGTAAAAACAATGTCCCAAATCTTTATCTCTTAAAGCATCCACACTTGAGATGGCCACCTGTTTTGCTAGCTTACAACCAAATAATGAAGCATTAGCAAAGAATCTGAGGCCCTTTCACAGAGATAGCGTCATGGGGGGAGGGGGGTTTCAGGCTGCACTGGATGACACCCCAGAAGGAGGATGACACCCAGTCAGTCCCCCCCCCCCCCCCCCCCCCCCTTCCTGGGGCCTTGGACCTGCACTCTGGGCCACCATGGACCTCCAGAGTCCTGTCTGGACAGCTGTGGAGCTTCCAGAGCCCTGTTTGGGTTGCCACAGGGCCTCCAGAATCTCATCCGGGCTACCATGAGCCCTTCAGGGCCCCATTTGGGCTGGACGGAGCCTCCAGAGTCTCTTCCATGCTTCCACAAGGGCTTCAGGGCCCTGTTTAGGCTGCCGCGGGGCCTTCACAGCCCTATCTAGGCCGCCGCAGGGTTGTGTGGGCAATTCACTGGTATACACATGTATGCACACTCCCATGCGGCATGTATTCACTTGAAGCCCCACCCCCAGAAGCCATGACCCCTGCACCAGGTGTCACCAAGTCAGAGTATGCCACTGTTTCACAGTACAGTTATAGTACTATGATTCCACTTTAATTTCCATGGCTTCATCCTGTGGATTTCTGATGATTCTACTTTGGGGAGGCACTAGAGCTCACCTGGCTTAGAATTCTAAGTACTTCTCCATAAATTCCAAATCTCAGGATTTCATAAGAAGCAGCTAAGGCAGTTAAAGTGGAACCAAACTTCAGTGAAATTATTAGTTTTATTCCTCCCCTTCAACAATTAGTTTTCTCATCTAGTGCTTTTGAGTGGTCATAGCACAGAGATAGCTGACACCATACCACTTTTCCCAGGAGAATGAAAACTCAAATTACAACCCTAGCTAGTCATGATTGCTGAGGGCCAGATGATTTGGCACTAAGATCTTTTTCATACTATACAAATATAGCACTATTATTCCATTTTAACTGCCATGGCTGCATCCTCTGGAATCCTGAGGTTTGTAATTTGCTGAAGCACTAGAGCTGTCTGGCAGAGACTTCTAAAGGTCTCATTCTAAACTACAAATTCCAGGATTTCATAGCATGTTGCCATGCCATTTAAAGTGGAATCATAACACTATAGCCATGCCACATGAAAGGTCCCTCAGCTGGCTAAAGCTATGCTTAATCCAGCCCTACTTCCCCTCCTGTTCTAAGCAAGGATTGCCCTTACTTGACCTAATTTTGTATTGGTGTTATGCCTATGTCCCTGAGCTGTAGGAGACTGAACAGAGTTTCAAAGGAGCAAGCAATAAATAGGATAGTTATCTATCATTAGTTCCGTGCCCGGGGGGTGGGTGACAAGGATGTAAGAAAGCCACATTTCAAGAAACATTGTAAGGCGTAAGAATAAATTTACTTTCATGGTACAAAAAGTAAGTGCTTCTAGCTACAGTTCATTGGCAATGTGAAGTCGAAGGCTTTCATAGCTGGCATCCATAGTTTTTTTTTTGTGGGTTTTTCGGGCTATGTGGCCATGTTCTAGAAAAGTTTCTTCCTAACGTTTCGCCAGCATCTGTGCCTGGCATCTTCAGAGAGTGCTTTCCTGGAAAAAGGTGTGTGTGTGTGTGTGTGTGTGTGGGTGGGTGGGTGTGTGTGGGTGTGTGTGGGTGTGTATACATGTACTGTGTGAGCCTGGGAATGCTGGAGTGATACATTGCAAATCACTCCTGCATTCCCAGGCTCACACAGTGTACACACACACACACACACACAACTTTTTCCAGGCAAGCATTCTCTGAAGATGCCAGCCACACATGCTGGCAAAATGTCAGGAAGAAACTCTTCTAGAACATGGCCACATAGCCTGAAAATCCCACAAAAAAACTATGTTCATTGGCAAATTTCAAACTGAATTCGTAACATTAATTGAATGGAATTTCCTAGTCCAGCTTTGTGGGCAAGAGTCCTTTGGCCGGAGGACTGAGGCACAAGTGGCTCTGGTGGATTTATCCTCATGCTGGCACAGAGGGGGAAAATGCTGAGTGTTTACTGGGTTGTGGTTGTTGGTGTGTATTTTCAATTTAGCTCTAACTTATGGTAACTCATAGATTTTTCTTGGCAAGATTAATCTAAAGCGATTTGCCATTACCTTCCTCTGAGGCTGAGTGTGTGACTTGTCCAAGATTACCCAGTGTGTTTCCATGGCTAAGTGGGGATTTAAACTCTGATTCAGTCTTGGTCTTCTACAGTCCTAGTCCAGCATTCAGACTGCTACACCACACTGGAACTGTTTGCTTAATCCTGGACACCTCTCAAAAATGAATCTCACAACTTTATATGGATGCGTAGTTCAGTTCCAAATTACAGGTCCAAGGAGGGGAATCAGCAGACATATAAATGTGTCACTGTTCTTAAAATGTCATGTATTTTATCACTTTAAAAAATATGATTTAGAAATACTAACAGTCATAGATAATAGTTCCTGTAACTACAAGAACACAAAGGCCTGGATCCTATTGGTTAGATCTAACTAGAATCACTTGTCAACTGCTGGATTAAAATAGGTAAATCCCTTTCAATGGTCATTTCTATTTGGGATTGAAATCAGGCTACAGTTATTTACACTGACAAGCTACCATTTTTAACTATGATAATGTTATATTGCTGACTAGCCTATGAATGTTTAAGCAAGTCTCTATTTTGTTTTTAGGGTAGAAGAAAGTTTTAAAACCTTATTCTGGTCGATATTTGGTTTGTCAGAGGTAATATCAGTGGTGCTGAAGTATGATCACAAGTTTATAGAGAACATTGGATATGTGCTGTATGGCGTCTATAATGTCACCATGGTGGTTGTGCTCCTCAACATGTTAATAGCCATGATCAACAATTCCTATCAGGAAATTGAGGTGAGGCAAATAAATGTAATCATATCACAAATGGGCTGCTTTAATTTTTGGTTGCATTTCATGAAAAAACAAAGTTTCCTGTTTTTTGTTTTCCCTTAACTGTGGTTACTGACCCAGAGGAGCAAAAATTCATTTCCACTCCATCTGTTATCTCTATTTCATTTACAAATTATTTCTAAATCATTTGGAGAAACATTTTTGGCATTTCTGATCTCTGGATCAGTTTTGGCTGAAGTTAGCATGATGGGACACAAGTTCTGGAGGCCCGTCCCTTTCTCATTTAAGCCATGGAGGCTGTGAAACCACTGTTTTTGAAGCCAGTGGTAGCCTGGATGAGAGTAAACAAATTGAAAATAAATCCAGACCAAAAAAAAAGGTAATTTGGGTTAGGAAGCCCACCAGTCCAGGAACAGAAACAGGGGAGTTCTCCTGGACCCAGCCCTATTATTAGGTAGTCAGAGAGGTAACTGAAGCCAGGAGTGTTTTTACCTGGCTTCGGCTGGTGCACCAACTGCAGCTGATCCTGTTATGGTTAGACCTGGCCATTTTCCAACATGCTTTACTTGCATGTTGACTATAACACTACATGAAGCTGGCTTGGTAAACCAATCAGAAGTTTCAACTAGCACAGATTACTGCTGCTAGAATATTGGTTTGGACAAAGTCTCTGGATCAGGTGACTCAGTCTTACCGTATATTGCATCAGCTGCAGTGGACGCTATTTTGTTTCCCAGAGCAATTCAAGCTACTCTTTGTCACTTTGAAAATCCTAAATGGCTTCAGACTTGGCTACTTAAAAACATCTTTTCCCATGTGCACCTGCCTAACCTTGGGATCAGCTGTTGCACCCACCCTGTGCATTCAGATATACAGTTGGTAGCAATGCATGAGAGGGCATTCTCTGTGGCAGCACCATTAAATTCCTGTGGGTAGAATTTGCTGCTGTAAAATATTATATATAATTTCCAACATTATAGGTGTCCCAGTGGAAAGTTAAGAATTTTCCTCTGTAAACAAGAATTTGTCATTGTTGTTTCATTTTCATTACAAATGACTAGTTTTTGTTCTTCCTGTTTTTACTGCTACTACTTAAGCTTTCAAAATGTCTTATACTTTATATATTTTGTAAGACACTTAAAGCTATTTCCCTTCAAGAGAAGGAGGCAGAAATGTCTTAATATATAAATATCCAAAGCATTTATTCCTAATACTGCAGATATAATTACATCTAACAAACATATAAATAAAATATTTATCTCTAAATCTCTTTGGAATGTAAGTTTAACCCAGAGTGAGAGGCCTGAAATGTAAAGCACTCTGCCTTTTATCATATTGCAGATATAAAAACTGACAGCAGTTAACATGGAGGAGATAGCTTTTGGGCTTTCACTCAGCAAACAATGTTGTTTTTTAGTATCCATAGGAACAAGTAGCAGAAAAGAATAATGCTGGCACTTAGATCAACATCAACAACATTAAGTGTGCATTTTCTCCACAGTTAGAACTGTTATTTATGCCTCAAATCCTTTCAACGTTACATAGAAAGGTGTTATCTTCACTAAGAAATGGAGTTGTTTGCACATCATGCTGTCACTGATAAAGAAATAAATTACAATGATATCTAGAAATCAGATCTAATTTTCTTATAATCCTCAGTTATCAGAAATGATAAATAGTCTAAACTGCAAAGAAAGGATTTGTAGCAGCTCATAGAAGTTATATCAGCCAGGGAAGTAAAAAAAAAAAATGGATTTTTTTGTGTAGGGGATGAGTTTGATGTATGACTTATTACAAAGGGAAATTACAATCAGCCATCTAGCTGATGAATGACTTTGAGGGGGAAATATTCTGGCAGCTGTGAAATAAGAGCAAAATCAAAAGCACCTTTTAAACTCTTTATTGATGACAACGAGATAAAGGGGCCCCTGTCTTCCCAGCCTCTAATGCTGCCTTTTGAAAAACAAATCACCCCATTGTTCCTTTTGCAGGAGGATGCAGATGTGGAGTGGAAGTTTGCACGGGCAAAGCTCTGGCTCTCATATTTCGATGAGGGAAGGACACTACCTGCTCCTTTCAATCTAGTGCCAAGCCCTAAGTCGTTTTATTATCTCATAATGAGAATTAAAATGTGCCTCATAAAGCTCTGCAAATCCAAGGCCAAAAACTGTGAAAATGATCTCGAGATGGGCATGCTGAATTCCAAGTTGCGGGTATGTCACCTGTCATCTTTTTCTTTCTAACAAACCCCAAACTACTTTTTATATATATATTAAAAAAATCATTATTCTATTTCCTAAAGAGGGGTTAAGGTGGTATCTGCAGTGATCCACACTGTTTTATCCACACAACAACCATTTGAAGTAGTTGAGGTGTGCAGATCGTTCTTGACCCACCACTTTTATCTGATCTGGGATGCCTGAACCATTTTGCTGCCTGAGGTTAAGGACAACTTGACAGCCCTCCCCATTCTATGTTGACTTGACTGGCAGTTGGTCCTTACTTCTCTGCTAGTGTCAAGGCAGTGTCTTCCACACACTTGAAGGAAGCATGCTAATTGAAAAAGGACACAGAACAGGTTACATGGCACAGTTCAGTCCACCAAGAAAGCAGAATTACTGCAGAATTTGAGAGGAATGGTGGGGGAATATCACCACTGCTATTACAGGTGATTGCACCACTCTGCCTAGTAGTCATTTTAAGGTCAGATAGCCCATTGCATTTGAACTGGGATTTTTCTGGTCCTAGCATGACACTCTAGCCACTACAACGCATTGGTTCGGAAGAAACTGGTAGGACACACAGTTATACAGAAGTAGTTGTTCAAGTTAAAGCTGAATCTTGGAAGTGGAGTGGGAAGACAGTAGAGATGGGAGTGGGGGATATCGTTTCAAGCTGCAATGACCAGGCATTATTCAAATATCAGAAAGCAATACAGATTAAGTTTCCCTTATCCAGAATCCCAAAATCTGAAATACTCCAAAATCCAAAATTGTTTGCATGGGTAGCTGAGATGATTTCTGATGCTTCAGTGTACACAAGCTATGTTTTATGTTCAAAATCATTAAAAATATTATGTATAAAATTACCTTCAGGCTATGTGCATATAATATATATGAAACATAAATTACTGTCATGTTTAGACTTGAATCCCATCTCCATTATGTATATGCAAACATTCCAAAATTTAAAAAAAACACTGAAATCCAAAACATTTCTAGTCCCAAACATTTTAGATAAGAGAGCCTCATCCTGCACTATGGTACCTATAGAATAGGGAAAGGAACCTGTCGGTCATCAGATGTTGCGACATACCTGGCTCACACATAACAGTGGTGGGAACCATGCAGCTCAAAAGGTCATATATGGCCACTAGGTCAATTTTTGTACACACACACACCCCAGTCCCTCAAACAGTGGGACCTTGATATCCACAGGGGATCTATTCTGGACCACCACCTCCACAGGGATACCAAACTCCACAGGACCTGAAGTCCCATTGTCCCCAGTGGTGGCACTGTGTGCACGCACCACTACTGGGGACAACAGAGGCTATCTCTAATGGTGGTGTGGCCATGTGCACATGCCACATGCATGTGCCACCACTGAGGACAATGTAGGCTTGCCATCTGCTGTATTTTTTTATCAAAACAATAAAATAGGAAAGTCATGCTTTTCAGAAGCCTCCAGGGGGACCTTGGCTCTCTCTCTCCCCCAAATGGGCACAGCAAAACCAAATAATGCACCCTTTAAAATTGTTTTTTGTATCTTGTCAGGATGAACTGGTGTGACTTGTGAAGATACAAAATGGCACCCATGCTTTCCAAAGTTGCTCATTCCTGTGACAGAACATCTCTGGTCTCTGACATAGTTTTATTTCCCTCTCTCCCCTCTTCTGAGACAGGAAGAGGGCAGCAGTGTAGCAAGGAGAGCAGGCAGCTGTATCCAAATTCTAAAGCTACTGTCCAAA
Source organism: Sceloporus undulatus (assembly GCF_019175285.1). NCBI lineage: Eukaryota > Metazoa > Chordata > Lepidosauria > Squamata > Phrynosomatidae > Sceloporus > Sceloporus undulatus. Next base: position 96,899,207 of record NC_056523.1, read on the forward strand.
AATACCAAGAAAGCTGTATTCATGCTTTAAGAAGCTATTCATGTTTAAACAATGCAGTTTTATTGCAAGAGATGGTGGTAGTATGATTGATGCATTTCCATAGATGCAAAAGAATTACTGAACTGTCTGGATTAACTGCCTCATTTTCAAAAATCACACACACTTTAAACATATACGAAAGATTTGCGTGAAAACCTAAAAATGACAACACAGTTTGCTGAAAGTAATGACTTGTTACATGGAAACATTACTCTTTGAACTACAGCTCCTAGCCACTTTTCCAAACTCTAGACCAGGGGTAGGCAACCTGCGGCCCGCGGGGCGGATGCGACCCGGCAAGGCCTTGGGACCGGCCCCAGCCCGGTCCTGCCACCGATTGCCGCTGGAGTCTTTGGCCTCTCACGTGAGGGTGTGGGGCTTTTGGCCTATCAGGAGGAGGCGGGCAAGGGGGGCAATTGTCTATAGAAGCCTCAGAAACATGCATTTATATTAACAATTTTTAAAAAATCAGCACATTTTTTCGCATGTCCTCCATTTTTTAAAAAAGTGTCCTCCATTTGAATTTTTGTCCTACATTTGTCCTGGTTTATTTATTTATTTAATTTTTTAAAAAAATATATTTAATTATTTATTTTTGGCTTCGCCCCCCCCCCCCCCGTTGTCTGAGGGACAGCAACCTGGCCCCCAGCTCAAAAAGGTTGCCTCCCCTGCTCTAGACTCTGCTTGCCCAACCTCTTTTCTCCCTCCCTTTCTCTAGTACATGGAAACTGTAAAAATGTGACCCAATACAAGAGAAGCTGGAAAATACAGTTTTTTTAGGATATCAGAATCCTAGAATACCTAAAATACTGCAGTATTTAGAATACTGTTTACCCAAGGAAGCCTTCCTGACATCAGGAAATATTAACTGCAATACAGGCCTGCCACTTTTATTATGGATGGTGTAGGTCTTTTAGGGTTTAATGCTGATGTTTTTTTGATATGGAAATATTGTAATTTTTGTAATATTGTAATTATTTTGTGAACATGTTTAAATCTACTCTGCAAATCACCTTAACATTGAAGCAAAGTAACATAATTACATTTTAATTTTTTAAAAAAACAGTAGGGCAGGAAGGTGTTAAAATGTTCACAAGGAAAAGATTAAATATGCTGTTGTCTTACATAGCATTTCTGCTAGTCCTCGGGTTTTAAGCATAATTCCTAGGGCTTTTCAGAAAGAGCTGCTTTGCTAAAACCAGCAAGAATGTGAAGAGGCAGGGATTTTTTCAAATGATTCTGGTTCCTCATTTTAATTTATTCACAGACAGAAAGAAACACACACACACACACAAAGAAAGTAATATATGGCCAAGAATAAGCAATTTCTATTCAAGCTATATGACAACAGACCTGTCTGCTCTTGTTTCTAGTCACAGTTTATGATTGGAAGGGATGGGAAAATGCACTCTATAAACATAAGAAGAAAAATGCTGGGCCCAAACAAAACAATTCCATCACATTAACAATAAAATAAACACTTTCCATTGAACATGCCCTGTCAAGGACTTTTCATGCTGACTGGCAAACCCTAAAGAGAACACAGCTCTCTCCTAGAATAATGTCAAAACCTTTAGGCCTTATGGGATTACTCCAGAGCTTCTGATAAATCAGAAATGGAGATATTCTGGTGCTAGAATGAGCCCCATTTTATTCTACAGCCGGTTGTTTTACTGGGCATGTCCAAAAGAAAAATTAATTTTCAGTACCTATTTTGCAGAGCCTGGAAAAGTTCCAGCCTCTACTATTCATGGGAGCAAAGCAGATGGGCCAAAAGGAGCAGCCAGAGGCCGTTCCATCCATGATTGCTCTGGGACCGCAGTGACCAGACAGCTTGCTCCTGAAGCGGGCCGCCACCACAGTCCCAAATGGGCTGCCAGCAGGAGTGGATTTAATCTGCTCCTTTTGCCGGCAGCTTTGGGCCACTTTAGGAATTGTCAGTGTTCTGCCAGCAGCATCACAATAAGCACTGTTCAGAGGGAATGAAGAGGACAAAATCAAACACTAAGGGCCTGAACAGACAGGCCAAAATAAAGCTGCTTCAGGTCACTTTGGAGGTATGTGTTTAAATGACACACACATCTTAAGAGACCAGAAGCTGCAGCAAAGCATGACTTTGGCATGGTTTCTGGCCTCTTAGGATGCATGCATCATTTAAACAGCATATCTCCAAAGTGACCCGAAGCAGCTTTATTTTGGCATGTCTGTTCAGGCCCTTATTTACTTACGGTGAGTTTCATAGTAGATCAGAAGAAGATAGTGGAATAGAATGCTTGGATTTGGAAATCGATTCTCTAATGTAGTTGTAGAAGAGAGACCTGCTCATCTGTAGTGTCAATTGCACCATTATAAATAACTTTTTGATTATTTGAATTTCACTAGTCTGGAAAATAATTCCCATTGCTTAACCCATATTTATGTACATGCTTGAAATTAACATCACAAAGTCACGTGGGAAACTTTTTTTTGTGTGTGTTTTTCTCTTTTCCATTTTTACCTCATCCCATTAGGACAAATCAAAGAACGAAGGAAAAAATAATTAGATTATAAAGCAAGAGTATAAGCATAGTTCACTATTTTTTAGCAAAGGAATTGCACAAAATATTTAAGATATTTTTTCAAAATTTGATATGTATTACTTTTACAAAATAACTTGTTTAGGCATTTTCTAGATTTTAGAATGATGAGCTTCTGAGAAAACCTGGGTCTTTGGTTCAAGAATAGTGTTAGATGTTGTTGGGTCAAAATAAATAACTTTCCCATCTCTTTTAAAGCCATCTTAAACATCCCCAACTGAAATTTGAGATTATATTCCTATACTGTGAACTTTGAACCTACACACTGCATTATATGACATTCATTACGAAAGGTGCCCATATCTAACTTAGTATTAGAGCAAAGGCAATTCTCACAAAATGCTTACAAAATTTCTTACACAGTTTTCTCCGTGAGGAGGAACCTGATCCGTGGAGGAGGAGGAGGAGGAGGAAGAGGAGGGGCGAGTCAAGGATAAAAGAGAATGAAGCCATTTGGATTTCAGGACAGAAGACTTTGTGTTTGAATGGAACAATATCAATATTTTCTGTATAACTCATCATTTGTAGACTCTTATCTGCTGATCTTAGTCTTTGAGCTTGGTTTCTGCTGCTTTCATGAAAACCTTTCATCATTCTGATAAAATGCTCTACATTTGTACATTTCAGAAAGTTCATTTTGAGTCAGGTACTCAAAATTCAGACTTTACTGTGAAGAATGTCTACAACAAGCCCTCAAGATATCAGGTAATTCTCTTTTTATAAAAGAAAGACATGTATCAGAAATTGAAAAAGTAAAATATATTGGATATTCCTATGGGACTGTATGCACAGACCAAAAGACCCATCTTTCCCCAAGGTTGGCATTGTCTGGTCCGGACAATGCAATCCATTAGCCCCAGGCCAGGATTGAGCAGACCAGACATGGGAAGGGCAGATCCAGCCTGATCCCAGCCCCAAAGGCCCTTAATTCAGTCAAAAAATACTGGCTATTGTGATAAAATTTCTCTGAAACTCAGCTATGAAAGCCAGTAGACCACATAGGCCTGTGCAAAATACCCGCCACTGTTGCATCTTCTCTGAAGACCCCCACCATGGGGGCCTATAATATGCCCTAAAGCATCTGGGAGTGGTATATATTGTTTCACCGTATTTTGGGCCATGGGCATAAATGGTAATGTTTTAAGCCCCAAAGGGCCTTTGCCAAACAGGAAGTGATGGATTGCTCCAACTGGACCAAAAAGAAAGTGACCAACCATCTAAATCAAAGTCTTTTCAGTTTCAAAAATTAACTACCCTTTAATGACACCCCAAGCTGCCTTGGATCTTATATAAGGAGAAAGATGGGATATTAATTGATTAATTGATTGATTAAAAATGTTCAAACCAAAAAAGGTGAAGGGAAGTGGAAATATCTTTTTAAAATCTGGTTTAATGGCTTATAATGCTAAAGTGGTCTGTGGGACATTTGGGGGCAAAATATTGGGGTGCCCTTAATTTCGAGTGAGTCAGGCAATTGACAATGGGGGATTCAGCCCTCCATGGGAGGAATATGGGAGTTCACATGGGAGTCTATGGTTTTCAGCAGTTGCTCAGCCCAGCTTTAATAGAATTTCTTTCTTAGTAAGCTTGCTTAGAATTCAGTCTTGGTGATTAAATGATTTCAATAATTAAAAAGCACAATAGCCGGTTTTAAAGATTTTATGGTACAGTCTTTGGGATACCCTATCCATCAAATAAAATCAGAGAAGACATAGCCCAAACAACCACAAAGTGATTGACCATATATCTATCCATGTTTGCATGTCTAGAAGGGCCAAACATATAACTCCCAAGTTGATGCCCATGATATGATGAAATATGCAAGTCAAAGAAAGTGAAAGTGCAGAATCTCATGTGAAACATACCCCAAGCATATTAATTTTTTCAAAGTTTAAGACAGACTGGCAGTGTTTTGTTTTAAATGAGGTGAGACAAAAATTCCACATGTCACCATTTATACTAATAGAAGAAATATTTCTTCAAAACTTTAGGTATGGCAGAGCAGCAAATGTCATCCACACACATACAGAGACACACATATCTATGTCAAGGAACCAAGTACCTAAAGTGAGACAAATTATTTTGGCCCCTGGGGCAGAAAATCCCATAAGCATCACTCCCCTTCCCTGGCATTAAAAATGATACAGTGTTAATCAACAAACAATTAGCTATGCTTTAATAACACCCAAAATTTACTGCCTGAAGGAACAAGCTGACCCTGTTTACTGGTAATGGATGCCTCACCAGACTTTCATTGACATAGTTTATCATATCCTTAAATATATGATCTGATCAACATTGCTGTTTTAAAGGATCTATCCAAGGTATCAAAACCTATCCCCAAAATATGTTCAGCACCTTGAATAGCTTCTGTGTAATTCAGATTGGGCTCACTACCCCTCTGACATGGAAGCCACAAGCTGCCAGTAGATCCAAATCATGAAATATCAGTTGAAACCTACTGGAGCATGAGCAACTAGCTTTTGTCTAAAAGTTCATGGTTGCTTAACAGTGTGATCTGTTGTTGTTATTATTATTATTATTATTATTATTATTATTATTATTATTATTATTTCTTACCTGCTTCTCCTCATGGCTCAAGGCAGGTTATAAAATTGTTAAAGCACAATCATTATATAAAATACACACATTAAGAGATCTACACAATATTCATATCACAATACATAGAATGATCATTAAATATAAAATTCATGTTTAAAATTCATGATTAAAAACTGCCTGGATAAGCCTGCCAGAAGAGATGGGTCTTCAAATGTGTCTTATATTCTGACAGCCGGTTTAGCTGTTGGATCACTTCCGGCTGATCATTCCACAGTCTTGGGGAGGCCTATGAGAAGGTCCTCTAGATAACTACTGTCAAAAATCTTTCTGAAACTACGTATGAAGAACATATGAGAACAAGTGTTTATATCTACTTGAAACTATGGAGAACTGGTGAAGGCAAAATAATTGTCTCCATTTTAGTAATGTTGATGGTTTCTTCTGTTTTATTGTTCTGATGGAGTTTGGGGTTTTGCCTGTTCTTCAAAGTGGAAAAAATAGTTTCCTCATAGTGCAGTTCCATTTGTAACAAAAACTATTTTCTTTTTTTTAATCAATGTATATATGTATTTATATATGTGCTTTTGTACATCAAATATGGTGATTTCATGGCAAGCCAAGTTAAATATAGTGCATGGTATGTTCTTAAACTCACAAAATATATTTCAATCCATAAAGAATGTTAATATTGCATTTTTCAACTTTTCCAAACATTTCATTTTTAAAAAACACTTAGGGAAAAAGGTTTTTCCCATGGTTTTCTCCTGCTATGGTTCCAAAATTTCCTGAAATTTTACCTTTCTAGCAGAGCTTGAATAAGTTAAAATTTTGGATCCCATGCTGCTGGGATTCTGGCAACTGTGATTTAAAATTCTAATTTTTCTAAACCCTGTTCAGTGGAAAGAGATTAGGGAAGAAAGCTCTAGTACAAAAATAATGTTAGCCAGTATTACTTAATCTTCTGTGGGAAAGAGAAGTGCTAAAACATAGCAATGTGCTAGCAAGCAATTTCTTACAGAAAGGTCTAGCACCGTATCTCAAGATGTCTGCTTGTGCTATGTCCATACTCTCTGAATTTTTGCACTAGTTGTGCAAGAGTTTACAGAACAGTGCCACAGCTGGGATTTCTCCCTTGAATATGTCTCTGGCTCCAGCCCAACATTGTTCTCTCTGTCTCTGCCCTTCCCTTTGGCAGTTTCTTATTTCTGGTAATCAAGTCCTCAGAGTGAGAATCATTGCTAATACCTCCCTACATATACTTCATGTAACGTTGTCAGTCTGGCTCAAAGAACACAATAGAACAGAAGAATAGACACAGCCTCCATTTTGAGTATTTAAATTGCATATACAGTATAGTATCACATAATCCCAAGGAATCTTGGGCTGAATACAGACTTGAACACACTTAGGCTGGCCTCCTGATAGTGACCTACACATTGGACTATACATGCACAGCAATTTTGCTGTAGCAAGTATTCTGCTGACAGTGGTGAAGGTAGAGTTATACATAGACTAACACTGTGCACTGCTTGTTGTTATACAACAGCACCCAGTCATTGACACATGTCACTCAATATTACTATTCTGTATGAGAGTTGCATAGTACTGATGTAGCATAGCTCTACATGTGGATATTTATGCAACATCGAGGAGAGGTTGGATTGCAGCCATCAAGTATACACGTTACTACGTTCTACTGATATCAACTGGATCTGCTTTACATGTAACTGACTCAGTCTGGCCTGCTTTAGATTTTGGGCCACTTTATATTTTGTAAAAAGATGAACAAAATTTGATTGCATGCCTTATCAATCCAATTATGCCATCTGATTTCTAAGTTCAGTATTATTTATTTATTGGATTTATATCCTGTCAGTAGTCTGGGATGCAAGGCAATTTACAGTAAAAAAAAATTAAATGAAATAAGTACAATTTAAACATAAAACAAGTTCAACAAAGATTCAAGGTGCTGTTTAGAAGCACACTAATAACTGGAAGCAAATCATCCACCCAATGAAAGGTCCTTTTGCAGCAAGTAAGATTCATTGCCAAATAGTCACCTGAATAAAAAAGTCCTTTGCCTACCAGAGCAAAGGCAGACAGGAGCAGGGCAGCTTAGTCCTCTCTTCATAGAGAATTCTGTTCCACTCAATGGGAGCAACTGCCAAGAAGGCCCGTTCTTATGTTGCCACAAGACAAGCCTCTGAAGGCAGCGGAGATGACAGAGGGACTTGCCCTGAAGATCACAAAATTAATAATATTAGAACAATGAACAGTGACATTATTAACATATCTAATTCCCTCTTCCAAGTTTGAAACAAGACTTTCCAAATGTTAAAAAAAATCCTGATGCCAAAATTTATGTTAACATAGAAGTAGATGTTGAGTGCCATTACTGGGAGAAAGGTGGGATATAAATGAATACAATAATAG
>NC_056523.1:96906826-96951228 GCF_019175285.1 Sceloporus undulatus
TAATAATAATAATAATAATAATAATAATAATAATAATAATAATAATAATAATTAGAAGTAACTATCCTTTACAAAAGAGGGTAATCCACATGCTAACAGTATGGAGCCACAGGAAACAATAAAAAATATTGCACCTCTGAAAAGAGAGGAAGTAAAATTTTTCTTCTTCGTTTTTCTCATATTCATGCCAACCTCAGCCCTATAAGTTACAGTACATTATTTAAAAATACCAGCTTTTCCATGGAGAGGAAGAATAATAAAGTCATAATAATAAAAGGGAAGCCAAAGACAATTGCTTAACATGCTTTGACACAAAAAAGTACAAATAGCAGAGACTGATCCTGTTGTCTGACTAAGAAATATTTTCAACTACATAGGAAAGGTGTGAAGTAATTACTAACATGATTTTCTACTCGGCTCAGTCTAGTTTGCTAATGCATCTCTGCTGTGTGACAGCTAATGAAAGTACTAAAATATTGGCACAGTGATTCCAAGATGAGAACAGTAATACAACAATAGAATGTTGTTACACCCAAACATCTCTTGGTAGTAATCCCCAAACTAGTGTAAGGAAAATGTATCTGTATTCATGCGCACACTGGTTTGAGGATTATTAACAAGAGATGTTAATATTCTTGTATTTCACATTTTGATATTTCTAGCTACTTAATGTTAAAAATTGAAGCTGTCTTTCTTTTCCCCAGAAGATGGGTACCAGTTTTGGTATGAAACATGGGAAACCCACATGGGCAAACCCACATATAGTGCATGTCTTTCCCTGGTAATCCAGTGTCTCTTCATCTCTTGCAGTTATATCAAGAATGAGTTGCTGTTCAGTCTCAAGGAATATGCTTTCTTCTTCCCAGGAACAGCAAAGAGAGAGAGAGAGAGAACATTATAACATGGCCTATGCCTGTGCAAAAACAACAAATTATTCATTGTTCTTCTTTCTTTCTTTCTTTCTTTCTTATATATGAAATCACAAAAAAAAGTTTCTGCTTAATCCCTCCCACCCATTGAAAACAATGGAAGCTGAACAGTATTATTAGTCCTATTGCTGAGAGGATGATGGATAAGAAAGAGAAAGAACATTAGAGCCTGCTGGCGGACCATTCATTTACTTAAGCAGATTCCAGATTGATAGCCTATGGAGAGTAGTCTTCCTGGCCTTTGGGAAAATCTCTGACTTTCTGAATGAGATCCGCCAGAGCCTGGAGGAAGACTCTTTTCCAGCACCAATGAAACACAGAAAATATTCTGGAGAAGAGAGAGACAGAAAGAGACCTTGTTAAAGCATGTAGGCACTTTGAGACTATAGGGCCTTTCTTTTGGGATTATGTATGGAGAGGCTGATCAGCAATATTGGATCAATACCCTCCCTTGATTTCATAATCAGTTTGTATGATTTTAAATGGAAAAACATTACACCAAAATACCACAAATCCACAGTGTTCCCCACTTCAAATAAAAGCTCCTTAATAGGCACATGGTGTCTTGTGCCATCAGAGTATTTTCCTCATCTTGCTCAGTACTGTTGGCACAGATTAGCAGCAGTTCTTCAGGGAGTTTCCAACCATGCCTGGAAATATTTTGCATGGGACCCATGTACACTACCAGTGAGCTATGGTCCTTCTTCATAAAAATGAAAAAGAAGAGCCAGAGTTTTCTCTCTTTTGAAGGAAATAAGATTCTGCAGAACAATATTCATTTTTATATAATGCCTATAGCTACTATACCGACAAACATAGCATATGTAGGAAAGGCCAGTAGCAGACTGAGGCACACAAAGGTTTATAGCTTCCTGGAAACAACATACTTTTCCTGAAGACTGCCTCAAAAAAGGAGATGCCATTCTTTCTGCAGCTATATGGACAATAATGTACTAGCTGAGAAACTATTTCTCATAAATTAGCCAAAACAGGGAAATAGATTTGTTAAGGCTACAATCATTTGTTGAACCACAATTACAAGAATTCCTGAAAATGTAAGAATACTTTATTTAAGTGTTCAGTACCTGTTTAAAAGTGTTCAAAACCATATGTACAATAAGTGTTCAAAACCAACGTGCAGTTTTAAATGTTTAATACCAGCCATATGGGTAAATGTCATAATAACAAAGTTTGCCAAATACCAGCCAATCAACCATTTAAAAGGGTTCCAGCAAACATTACAGTAAAAGATATGGTAGTTTGCAACAAATTACAAGGAGATTGTAGCATTTTTGCATGTTTAGTCCTTGTTTTCCTTCCCCCTTTGTTCCTTTTAATCTCTTCTTCTAAAATACTATTTCTTTTGGGATTCTGTTACTTCCCTACTTTCCCAAAATATGTTCCTTAATTTATGTTTTCTCAGGTGACAACACTCCTTCCTAATGGATTCTACCACCATGGTCATCTCCAGCATATAGTATGTGCATTGTACCTCATGTATTCTTCTAGAAGTAACCTCGCCTCTCTTCCACATGCAATATGCCATATTATATATGCATAATATATATCATATGGATATCATATGTGCACTATATATCAGGGCCAGCCCTTCCATTATGCAGAGTGAGGCAACCATTCCAGATGCTGTAAAAGGGGAACAGTAGTGGCATTTCCACTAACATTTCTCCTGAATCCTCTGGCCATTCCTCTGTGTTGGAGGACACAGCTGGCCTCTCATGTACTCCTAAACTACAAGAGAGAGTATTGTTCCATCCCCAGGATGGAATACATGTCAAATGACAATCTAGTTCACTTCTGTACTAGGATTAGAAAGATGGGGGGGAGGCACCTTTGTCTTAGGCAACAAAGCATCTTGGGCTAGCCCTGATATATATCTATATCTATATATACATTTACATTGCAAATTATATATGTATATATAGTTCTTTCTGTTATCCCATGCCTTTTTCACTATTCCTTACTAACCTCTAAATATCTTTTTGGCTGAATTAATTCCTCATTAGAGAACGTATGCTGAAACTCTTGCCTGGTAACCCAGTCTCTGCAAAGCAGAATAGTGAAAGATCAATGGTGGGACGGTATCTGTCTGGACGTCTAAAGATTTGTTCATACTACAAAGCTATACAAAGACTACATAGATTGCCACACTACATGGTGGTGCTATTCCATCTTTACTGCTCTGGCTGCCTCCTGTTGCATTCTCGGATTTGAAGTTTAGGGAGGGGCATTTCAAATTCTCAGCCAGAGAACTCTTAGGCCTCACTGAACTACAGACCTCAGAATGCAACAGGAGGCAGCCAGAGCAGTAAAAGTGAAACAGCATCATTACAAGGGTGTAGCGCAGTAATGTGGTTATTTCAGATCTTTTTTCTGGCATCTGTTTCTTTGTGTATGTCCCTCCTGGATGAACAACATTGCAGCAGATCCATCTCACAGGGCTGAATTTTTAGAGCTCAGCCAAACTATTAGAAGCTAAGAGAAGTGAAACCTAGTGAAAAAATTCAATTAGTGAAAAAAAATGCTTTCAGCTGGACTCCCTAGCTGTTCACCAGCAGAAAGCCTGTACAATAGGCTGGGGCCACCAGTGGGTGACTTCAAGCAGATCAGATAGGCAATCACCTCTGGGGCCAGAATGGTGGCTTTGGGCCGAGCAGGAAAGGCACCACTGTGGATGAAGATCTGAAATCAGGTGCTCCTCCTTATTCTCCCCTGACTTGATTTCCTGTGGGCCAGGAAAAGACCCTGCAGATTGCTACCCAGAAAGTGTCCCAGTCACTCTACCCATAGCATTTCCAGAAGCAAGAAACCTGGTTGAGTGGGTAGAGAGGGAGGTATAGATCAAGACAGCCATTTGGTGCTTCAGGGAGATACAGGATAGACTCTCCAGTGCATGGAGAAGCCTAACTCTGTGGGAAATGGGAGGACTTTCCTCCTTGGATCCCAGTTTGGTAGACTGGCTAAAAAAATTGCCATATTGGCTGCCACATTTTTAGACTGACCTATAACTTTCTGTACATGTTTGGGAATTGCAGATCGCTACAAGGAGGGGAAGAGAGGGTGGCAAACTTTCCTATCATGAATATTCTTCTGTTAAATTTTAGTTAATTAAGATCCATCATAGTTGGGAATGGTATTGGCTTTGCCATTTGATGGCCACTTGTTGAAGGAGAAAGGACTTCTAACAGCCTTGTTGCCCTTTCAAAATATGTGTAGCACTATAAGAACTGTGCCTGTGTGTTCAAGTACTATACATACACACACATACTAAGTCACTTCACATAGGTCAAAGGTGGACAAAAATTTTTGTCCCCAAGGCTGTTTTTATAGACTCTGGTGCCTTTGTTTGACTTTTTTTCCCCTGCCCCCAAAGGGGGCAAAATGCCATTTCAGGAAGTCTGTAACAATTTGCCTTTTAAATAGTCACACATACACACACAACACTGTTTAATAGCAACAAATATCCAAATAAAAAAACAACAAGAATTGTATTTCTAGCCCTGCTGTAGCTCCAAGCTGCAAAATTTTTCAATGCGTATGTTGCTCCATATGTCTCAGAGGTAGAAAATTGTTTCCTTGACCTTGGAAGTTGTCCACTCTGATCTCCACGGACATGCACTGAGTTAACTGGTCAAGATCCTACATAGGTGTTGCATAAGATAAATCTCTCAATGTAGAATTATGTATTAACTGGGGTACATGATCTTTTTCTTGAATGGCAACATGGAGCAAATAAATGCAAAAATTAAGGGGGGCAGTAACACTTACGATCTTTGCACGGAGAGATTCACATCTATGAATTGATTCAAAATCAATTCACCATTCCCACTACATTTTAATACAGCAAATCTCTCTGTGGCATTTACATCCAGTCAAAAGTTCTCATTCGCCACCATTCCAGATCAAAATGGAGGCACCTCCATCCTGAACAATGGCTGTGCAATCTGAATCGATCTGATATCTTACTCACACTATCGGAGATGCAGATCATTTGGCTTCTAAAAAAATACTAAGGGATCAGTGCCAAATGCACTGGTTTAAATTGGCTTTTTGGTTCCACCACACACACACACATGCAAACTGCACCAAATTGAATCAGTGCAAGTCTGAACTACAGGGAAATAATCCAGCTTCATAGTGTGAATTGGGCTAAGGAGTACTACTGCCAATTTCAGCAGGGACAATCAACTAAGGATTGGTCAAGAATGCACATTGGTATACACAATTGCACTACATACACCACTACTTCTGCAACCTTCAAGTGAATGCAGACTTTGCGCATTGGACAAAAATGTGCAAAATTGTTTCCATATGGGAACTTGGTGCCACTGTAATCACTGACTGTGTGAGCACTAGACGGAATATTCTTGCTAGTTCGATGAATACAGTTTGCAAGACAATGATCATGATCCTATTGGGGTACCGCATCAGCACAGCTGTCACTTACGTCAGAGGTTGTACTTTTTGTGAAGTTGTCTAAGAGGGAATCAAATATCTCTTATCACACAGGAGGGAAGTGCCCAAATCTTTTCGATAAATGGGGTTTAAAACAGGGACTATCCCGCAAAAGCGAGATTGTTTTCAAATGATGTTGGGCTAATTGAGCATTAATGCAACATTAACCCATGGGAAAAGTTGCAAAATTGCACCAAAATCCCAAAAGTAAAAAGTGATGTGATTTTGCCCACTTTCTGCATGGGTTAAAGTTGCGTTAATGTGTCTGAAAAAAATCCCACTTTTGCAGGATATTCTTGGGATCTACACCTTGTTTATCCATGAGATTTGGGCACTTTGCCTCCTGTGTGATAAGATCCTTAGTGTTTCTCCAGTGATACAACAGTGTCTACACACACACACACACACACACACACACACACACCCCACACAACACACCAGCCACTTATTGGCCACAAGGCACACCAAGAAATTCCATACCTTTTACCAGGATTGCCCACACCATTGCTGGCCTGGCCTGGCCTGGCCCATCATCTGTGCAGTCCCTTTATCAATACACCTGTGGGCGTGGCCCCACGACCCCCCGGCGCCGCTCCTGGGATTTGCTCCATGTGCACGTGGTATAACTTCTAAACACACACAGAGGCTGGAAAACAGCTGAGTGATAGCACAAACCACCACTTTATTTCTCTCTTCACCAGTTCTTGATTTAACTAACTCTCCGGCCCAGTTACTTCACTGAGGCCGGGTGAATCCTCTGTAATCTTCACCTACCGTACTGGTACAATGTCCTGACCCAGTTACTTCACTGGGAAGGTAAGGTTCTCCCCTCTCCCTCTTGGCCCCACTCGGCCAAACTCCCCTTCACTGGGTTCGAGGGCGTGGAGGTCGATAGTCCCAGGCTGGGCGCTCATGTTCTTCCTCCGCTGGGGACCGGATTCCTCCTCCATCACCACGGCGTCTTTCCCGGATGACCCACCAAGGCTCTTCCCCCTCTCTAAGCCCCACTCACCTCCAGTTCACTTCTGGATTCCACGGTTGGTCCCCTCCTTTCCCTCTCCCGACAATCTCCTCGCGTCCCAATCTTCCAGTCTCTCTCCTCCCCCCTTGCGCCTCTCCCTTCCCTTTTATTGGGCTTCCTGGGGGCCCGCCTCTTCCCCCCGGGATCACCCTTGATTGCTTCCCCGGTTCCAGCTGGCTTCTTCCTAACCCTCTCTCCCTTCCTGGGTCCTTGAGTCCCTCTCTCACCCGCTCAACCCGACCTCTACTCTCCTCTTCTCTACAACACCAAAAGAGCGTTCCACTCCACTGGCTCTCAATAAGATCTCAGCTAATAGGCTCATATACTACTACTTAGCATTTGCTTCCCAGCATTACTCCTAAGAATACTGAACAAATCTTCGAGTATTTGGTCTAGGAAGATGGTCAAGGAGTCTGTCAAGCATATCCCTCCTGAAGCATGGTGACAAGACCTTTCTAGGATGGTTCCTTTTGCTTCAGATTCTGCTGTCTTTTGCATGATATAGAGATCTAGGAGGAAGGTGGCTGTTCCTTTTGGGGGGGGTTGTGAAAATGCAGGGAGCTTTCTGTCAGGGTATGGGGGTGCATACTAATGCCTTCAAGTTGGGGTTGTATGTAGGATGGGGTGGGGTAATGCACAAAAAGTGACCAGAATGCTGGCATAGCAAGTGGTTACATCAGCATATGTCACCAACAGCATTCCAGAGTGTGTTTGCTTCTGTGGAGATTAAAATTCAAAATGCTTACTAATGTCATTTTATAACAAAGTTGATGGGTTATTCTATTCTTTATTTTATTTTGCTCCTTTCTTATAAATTTGGCAAAAAGAATGCAGTGTTTCATATTTTTCATCCACTACTCCCATTTTTCCTATATTGTCCTCCATCAGAAAAAATATATATATTCTCACCAAAACTGGCTTTCAAAATTTCCTGTAATTTTGCATTCCTAATTATAGACAGCAAATATAGTCTAACATGGAACACTTATTTTATTTTATTTTTTAGTCTGCAATCCTAAGTCTGCTTGCTGAACACTTTTTCCCCCCAGTCATTTGGATCTGCTTCCTATTTCTTTTGACGTGCCTGATGCTTGAGTGAATGATGATCTAACAAAAACTGTGGAATTTAACATGGTTTTATTTGTGAAGTCCTTATTTTATGGAGGAAAATGCCAACACCTTCTTCCTCCTGATAACGGAATAGGCCAATCAATTAATTTCTAAAATTCCCAATATTGCATCCCATTTTACTACCAGATGTATTGTAATCAATATCTATGACCACTCAAGAAATAATGTACAGGCCTGAAACCTTTGTAGTACCACTGGGATTTTGGACTCCTCCATCTTTCCTCCTGCAGCTCTCAAATGCATTGACAATCTACTTCACAGATTTCTCAGCTCCAGCCCTCTGAAGCAGATTGTGAGGTCATGAAGGGAGCTGCTGGTGGGATAGAGATCACACCTCCTGTTTCTCTTAACAAAAGCAGCTTCCATCAATAGAGTTGCAGAGTTCGATAATAGCTTTTGACCGAACTTTTTATTCTAGACTAGAAATTATAGCAAACTGTTTCTTTGGATTCAAATTACAAGGAAAGGGACATTACAAGAAATTTCTGAAGTGTAAGAACTGTTTAACAGTGGAATAGACTTCCTCAGAGGGTGGTGAGCTTTCCTTCTTTGGAGGTCTTTAAACAGATGTTTAATGGACATCTTTCAGAAGTGCTATACAGTCAGCCCTCTACATTTTCTGGTTTCATATTTGCAGTTTTGATTACAGTGCACCCATGTCATACATGGGCATGCCTTACATGGATTCCAGCATACGTTGGAAGCCACGTTGGAAGAAGCAGTGCCACGTGGGAAGAAGTAATGGCTTGCACATTGCCACGGACACAATCCCCATTGTCTTTAGTGGGGCTCCATCATACATGGAATTTTCCTTGTGTGGGGGGGGGGGGGTCTGGAACAGATCCCCTGCATAAGGGAAGGGACAAGTGTATTTGCAACTTTGTAGCTGCTGCTTGACATGGTCAACCTCTTCACCGCCTTCCTCCTCACCCTCTCTTCCAGCCAGTCAAAAGCAACACTGTACATTCTCCTGCTTTGCCAAACTTTGCATCTTCCTCATTTCCAAAGTCCTTCCCTTCCAATCCAGTGTTTGAAGCCACCACCAGGGAGGATCCAACTTCTCTCTCATCCTCATCCTTCCCCTCTCTCCTTGCCAGACAAAAGCAACACTATGCCTTCCCTTTGTGGTGCTGGCTGTAAACATCAGATTCAAAGTGGAAGGACTTTAGAAATGAGGAGGATACAAAGTCTGACAAAGCAGGGAAAGTATGGTGTTGGTTTTGTCTGGTGGGGAGAGAGGGGAAGGAGGAGGAGGGGAGAGAAGTTAGATCCTCCCTGGTGGTGTTTGCAAACATTGGAATCAATATGGAACACTTTAGAAATCAGGAAAATGCAACATTTGTCAAAATGGGAAAGGTATAGTGTTGCTTTTGTCTTGTCAGAAGGGAGTGGGAAGAAGAACGTGCGAGAGACTATGTGTTGCAAGACTACAAAGAGAGTTACTGATGGGAGAGGACTCTTTACCATTCATGTTTGGGGGAGCTAACATACTCACAGTTTTTCCTCTTTCATGGAGGTCCTCTGCCCCTAACCCACACGACTGTGGTGGGGTGACTCTAATTGTGTATTCATGCATGTCAAGAGGCTAGAGTAGATGGCTCTTTCAGCCCCTTCCAAATCTAAGGTTCTGTGATTCACATTAGAAGAGTGATTGCAGTTTCTGAAAGGTGCGGATCATGAGTCTTCACTGGGACCCCTATAGATGTTGTAGTCCCAGATCTTGAATTGTTTGCTTTGATGTAGTCCTACTGACTTTTGGGAAAGGCCATGAATTTATCCATCTGTCCATCACTCATTCATTCAACTGTTAATTCAAGGAAAGTATATATCAACTTTCAAGGCATTATAGCCACTTGATTATATTTTGCATGGAACAGCATGTTTTCTACCATCACTGTGGATATTCTCATGCAATGCCAAACAATGTCTTTTCCATCTTCCAACCTGTGGCTTGAACAAGTAATTTAGTAATAGTCCCCACAACCATTGAATGGAATACTAGCACACATAACAAGAAAAACTAGACATCCCAGAAACTGATACTGATACTTTCTGATAACAAAACATGTGATATATTACTGACCTGTCATCCCCCTCCCTGCAAAGATATAGACACTATTGGAAACTGCATAGGAGAAACTGGGGAGATGGTGGTCACATAGGTTCTTCAGACAAAAATTAGGGGGAAAAGTTTTTTGTAAAGCACCATTGAATTCTGCATAGTACAATTCAACTTTCAGATTGTATAATGCAAATTCCTTGTATCATGTAAAATGGAAAGTGGGGGGAAATTAGCAGTTTGGACATCTTAGCTATATTTTAACAAATCAGGTCAGTACTCCTAAGCTCATAGAAATAAAGGATGAGTTGCAGGCAAGGCTAGGTGCATCTAATTCATACTAAAATGAATGAGAGCTAAGTTACACCATTACTAACATTTGGCATTGATTTCAATGAGACTTCGGTTCAGCTACCTTAGACTGCATTTAACCCACTGGATCTGTATGGCAAATTCTGCATGGAGATCTAGATGTTTGATTCTATAACTGCAGTCATTTGACACCATTTCATTTAATCTTTTTTAAAACTTGTATTTTCAGAAAATAATGAAGAGACTTATTAAACGATATGTTCTGAAAGCTCAGGTGGATCGAGAGAATGATGAAGTGAATGAAGGCAAGTTCTTTTAAAAATTTAGTGTCGTAATTAATTTTGCTAAAGTAATGGGATCTTATTAACTATTTCTATAGCAGTGCATTCTTTTTCAGTTAGGCGATTGAAAAAGACATGATGGACACTCTGGGGCTTCCCATCATATTTATGAAGCATAAAAGGGGATATAGGAGTGAAGTGGGAACTTCTGAAATTCTGGGCATCTCAGAACCTTTCTATGGCATGTTTTTGTTGACAACTTTAATGAAAATAAAACATTTAGTTGTTTCCTCACTACAATAATTTTTCTGCATTTTGCATTCTGCATTTTCAGTCTTTTCACACTTCAGGACTCTTTTATGCCAAAACTATCAATGTTTCTGCACAGTGCATTTTTCACAAAAATACACTTTTTTTTCCACAAAAGCACTATTTCCAGTCCAAATTAAGAAGGTTACACAAGAGACCAAGGATTCTAGCACAAATGTTTTACCAAAAAAAATCCCTAAATTTATTATAATTATTTTATTAAGTATATTAATTAAACATTTTATTATTTTTTAAAAAAAAAATCTTAGCAATAGGCCATCTACTCAGTGGGGCTCCTAATAATTCAAGACACCATTTCATCTTATCAAGGACAAAAAGTGGCAAATTATATTTTCTTCCCAAGCAACTAGAAACGAAATTGGGCAGCTTCACAAATTAGCTTTTTTTGTTTCCCAGATTACAATACCTCTGAAATGCGAGAGAACAGTTAACTGAAGATCTGTTTAAGAAATGCTGGAGATATGCTTAAGAAATATTCACAATGACAATTCACATTGTTATTCTCAGCCTCAGTCCAGCTGTAACATTATATGCACCTCATTAGCTGTCTCACATTCATGAACACAGAGAAGGTTGCTGATGGGATCAAAAGCAAAAAAGCCTTCCATGCAAAGCAGCACACACAAGAGCAAGTTAAAAGTTTGTAAGGGGCAACTGAATTTTAGTCATCCTGTACAGTTAATTAATTGCAATTTTTAAATTATTTTTAGGTGAACTTAAGGAGATTAAACAAGACATTTCAAGTCTCCGCTATGAGCTTCTTGAAGAAAAATCACAAGCAACAGGAGAACTGGCAAGACTAATACAGCAGCTGAGTGATAAGTTTGGAAAGAGTTTGAATAAGGACATTTGAGAAGGACAAATAAGGACAAAGGCAACAAAAAAAACCCACAGTATTTCAACCAGCATTCTAAAGGAACAGAAATGGTGCAAGAAAGGGACATTGAAAGCGGTATTATTATTATCGAAAGATGGTTTTTGATTATTTTACGGGCACTGTGCATTCGGTTTATTGGGTGAAGCCAATGATCAATTAATTCCTTTATGATATAAAGGTGACATTTTTCATATTAAATCAAGCCTTTTGACATCCGAAATAGATGCATAATCTTGGCAAGGCAATCTTGGTTATTCTAGATACCCAAAGTAACTATTGAAACTGGAAACAAGCCAGATCCTCCAATGATATTTCAGCATACAATAAGTGTAAACCAGAAGCACCAAGATAAAGGAAATAAGTGTGGGGAGAGAGAAGAGGAGGGGCAGAAAGATGTGTGACAAACTTTGATTCGTGAAATCCAGGTATTATGTGTATGCATGTGTGTCCCTGTGTGTTCACTATGGATACTGCAGTGAGAGCTGGGAGTCCTTGGTTCAAATTTCAACTCAGGAAGAATGATCTCCCCCCGCCCCAGCAAATTATTGTGCCCCAACCCATATTTGTTGAGATCTCATGTCTATGGTGATGGCTCCATACTCTCCTGTGCCTTCCAGTTCTCCTCACCAAATGAGCCCTAGCCTATTATACCCCCAGGCAGATGGAGTTTCCATTACACCTTGGCTATAAAATGGAATCTGAAGGACACCTGGGATTAAGCATCTCTGTCTCATTAACTGTAGGTACAACCAAATTGGAGAATCTTAGTACAACCCAGTTATTACTCCTCTGCTGTACAGAGCATGTAGAATTGCAAGTAACTTTCCACATTTTAGGGTGACTTCCATGTATATCAGGAGTCCACAAAGTCTGGATCATGGGCTACATGCAGCCCTTGGGACCCCCATAGCACACAGACAGGTTTTTTGTTTTTAAAAAAATCAGGTCTATTTTTGGACCACACAAGACATGCCGAAACCACAGCAGTCTGTTTCTCCTAACACTACAACACTCCCATCCTCTCCAGTATATAAAATAAGTTTAAACAATTGGCCAAAAATCAGCAGCTGGAAGTAATGGTGTGTTATTTCAGGCACACTGAAACATATTGGTTTGGTCTGCCAGCTAGGAAAATGACCTTTGCCTCCTGCACTGTAGCCCAGAATTGGTGTATATGACAACCAGGCAGATGGGAAAGGGTCGATTCTGAAATGCCCTTTTTTGAAAATAATTTTCCCTATCCTTTAAAAAAAAACTTGTGCTTAATTTTTTTTAAAAATAGGCACTGTCTCATATTAAAATTAATCATTTTTTAAAATGCTAACTTTAAAAATGTTTCACAGTTAATTAAAACACTAGTTCACAACTAGTGTTTTAACTAGTGTTAAAATCTCCCCAATTAGTGAGACAGCTATTTTAAATGTAATTTAGATATTTGCGCAAAAACATTAGCTAATGTGTAAGTTCCCCTATGAAAGTGGTTGGACATTTTTGTCCAATGCAGAACTGTTTATTCAGTATTTTAAAAAGAGAAAGAAAGAAAGAAAGAAAGAAAGAAAGCCTACATTTTGGCCTTAAGGAGAAAAGGCCTTCTTTGGGGGCCTTCAAAAGAAATTGCTGGTGTTCAAAACAGTCTCCAAAATACAGGACCATAGAGTGTTCTTTGCAGAGGAACACAATATTGTAGAATATACTCTACAGAGGATACTCTATGGTTCTGTGTTTTGCAGTGTTTCCAATGCCAGTGATATCTTTTGAAGAAGCCTTTTTCACAGCATGTGGAATTTGTCTCCTCACTGTTTTCTACTTTTCAACATGCTTTTTAGTACTCTCTTCATCTCTTTAACATGAGACAGATGGACAACTGTTATGTATTGGGAGGTGCATTGCCCACCTAGATTTATGTGAAAGGCTGAATGTCTGGGGAAGGGTTCCCCCTTAGGGAATATTGGAGACAATTTTTCCAATTTCTTTTTGGTCTTTTCTGTGCTACCTCAGGACCAGGAGAGGCCTTTTTCTCAACCTGGAAGTCTTTGTTTGTTTGTTTGTTTGTTGCTCCTGAGGGGTCACAAAAATGGTCCTGATCATCCCTGTTGATGTAGGACTCAATCAAAAGTGTAGATAGACTCTTATAACATGGTCCTTTCCATGAAGGTAATAGCTACATCATTTTTGGTATGATTTTTCCAAAATTCACAAATTTCTTCTCAGGTTGAGAGAAAAAAAAATAGATTTAAAAAAACTAATGTGGATGAAGCAAAGACAATACATTGAATTATCCTTACATAAGAACTTGGCCTTGGAAAGATGTGTCTTTTCCTCCATTTCTTCTTTCTTGTTATCAACAGGATGAACTGATGCCAAAGGATGGCATATAAAATGATAAAATATCCCTTCTATTGCTCCCTTGGAGATTAAAACTTACTGAGCTAGATGACAAGTTAGTGAGAGAGAAAAGACTCTTCCATCTTCATCAGACACCATTGATATTGGTGCAGTTATAGAAGGACTCAAAGGGCTTTATGTTTCCACTGAAACTTAGCCAGGAATATCAAATTGTTCTGGGAACAGAGAGGGAGACACCAGAAATTCCTGGCAAGTAACAGATCAATTTGACAACCAGTGTGGATTTAGGACTGGGCAAACAAAATAATGCGTAGCAAATTCAAAAGACTCCCCTCGGACCTTGAGGCTCTCTGCGGTATCTTTAGTGCATGTCATTTTGATCTGTCTTTCAAGAGCAGTCATGACCTACATACTCCCATTTACAGTTTCTAAACAAGTGGTCAAACCTAAGTCTGGATGGGCTTCAAGGCCTTTACCTCTAAGGAATCCTTGTATGTATATTTGTAATCCTGGGCCTATAGCAACCTGCTGCATTTGGACAATGAGATTTGATAAATCACAGAAAGCATTGCATTGGGATGATTAAAATATATATACCAAACTGCAAGGAAAAGAAATGTAAGACTCAAAGAGTGCATTCCAGCAACTGAATTCTATGACAGAAAGTAGAATCTCCTATTGATGCTTCTGGAATGTGCCCTGTGGTAGTTATGCATATTAATCATTCCAGCATAATATTGTCAGACCCAATGATAGCTTTCAGGAACTCTCTTATAATAAGGAGTGTCCCTGAACTGCACTGAAGTTATGGAATGCATGTCTGGCTAGATGTTATTTTTAGTGAGGGGAAATTATTTTTTTCATCCAGGAATGTGTATGCTGTCAAACATGGTTGATGCACTCAGTAAATGAATGAAAAATTGTATCTGCAATTCATAAATGAATTGGGTTAGATTCCAGCTTACCCATATATAGGGCTACCCATTGAAATAATGGGACTTAATTTAAGTCCCATTCATTTCTGCTCTTTATGTATGGACTCAGTCATGCTCTAGCCCCCTGACTTAGAAGTAAGCTGTAATGAGTTTAGTGGGACTTACTTAAAAGTACACAAACATAAGATTGGGCTGATTATCTGAAGACATACGGTCTATTGCAAAAAAAAAAAAAAAAAAAAAGACAACTAAGCTTGAATTTTGGATATCGAATAGAAAGCCATAGAATAAATGTGATTTGATGAGATATGTTGTTTATGAATCAGGAATCAGGAACACCTCAGTCTTGATCAACCATCTTGATCTGTTTAGGACATTCCAACAAAATGTGAAATTTCTTAGCAAAACCCTTTGATTCAATTTGTTTAATTCTAAGGGAAAGTTTTTAGTTTTGATTTTTTCAAAATTAAAATGTTTTAGGGAAACATTTACAGGCCTCACTAATGGTATCTTCATACTGCACTCTTCCAAGTGGACACTAGCATTAACTAAACTACATTGGTGCAACTGAAAATTCAGCTGTGTTTCTTTGCGGGAAGAAATATGGTTTCAGCTGATCAAAGCACACCTTGATACTATGGTACCAGAAAGTTGTACTATTTGTTTACAAGATGCACCTATACAACAACATTAGATATCAGCTAATAATGATGATGATTAATAATAAGCAGACCCAGAAGGTGACCTGTGACCTGTTCTTAAGTGCCAGATGAGAACACAGATAGCCTAATAGATTAATAGTTCTATTTGTTTAAAAAAATTAAAAATAATAAAAACATGTACTGTAGTTATAACTGTTTAGAGACAAATAAATCAAATGTATTTTTACCTTTAATAATTTTATCT
The DNA here is from genome assembly GCF_019175285.1 of Sceloporus undulatus. NCBI lineage: Eukaryota > Metazoa > Chordata > Lepidosauria > Squamata > Phrynosomatidae > Sceloporus > Sceloporus undulatus. The sequence goes on from NC_056523.1 coordinate 96,922,427, forward strand.
TGTATACTGTAATATTTTTATCAAAAACAATGACAACAAAAATAAAATTACCTCAGAATAGTTGTATCTTTGTGAAATAATAACTTTACTTCTTTTCCTTTTTTAAAGAGTTATGCATACACTGAAACATGTGCACAGAGAGGGCTATGCTAACAACTTAGGCCATAAAGGTTGTCCATGTTGTTAAAGATGTGCATCAGTTCAATTTAACTTTTGAAAAAGGCTTTCATTGTATACAACCTGGAAATCTCACTGACCTGTCCAACTAAGTAGTGGTATATGCACATAAAAGATGTCTCTTGATGGGTCGGAAGACTTTTGTATTGAATGTTTATATGTGGATTTCACTGATTAGTACATATACCACACTTGGGTCAAAATACTTATTATGTGTTTACATAGAGATGATATAGTTATACAGGTTATATTTATTATCTCTTTGAGTCACGTACTCCAAAATTTGTGTGAGCCAAAGATGTTAAAGCAAAGACAACATAAAATGCCAGCAAGCACTTCCTCAAGCACATAAACAAATGTGTATTGTTTTTAAAGATATTTTAGTCAACATATTATAGGCCTCAGAGCAGAGTTATGAGAAACAGCTGCTGCTCCTGCTGCTGCGTGCCTTCAAGTTGTTTCTGCCTTGTGGCATCCCTAAATGAACCTATCATGATGAGGCCGAGAGTGTGTGACTTGCCCAAGGTCCATCCGTGGGTTTCCATAGCTGAGCAGAGATTTGAAGCCTAGTCTCCAAAGTCATAGTCCAATGCTCAGATCACTATGCCACACTGAGAAAGATAGGTATGTTCTTTAGATTGTGCAATTTTGTCTTCCATACATCTTAAGTAGATGAATGCCATCTTTCCTGAACTTGTCCTTCTATGTGAGTCAAATCTCTTTGTCCCCAACTACTACCATGAACAAGTTAATTTCTCTACAGATAGTTACTATATTTACAGCTCCAACCCAGAGGCCTTCAGAATTTGTGAGAAGAATTAGAAGAGGAACACCACCTTTGTAGATTGCAGGATATCTTCAAACATAATAGATCCCATCTGTTTCTCTCACCTTAGTGCTTCAAGCCAATTGGAAGAAATCAAAGCAGCTTAGGGAGTTTGATAGAAGTGGAGGAATGAATGTAGAATATATCAACGCAATAGAAATTTTACACATTAAGCTGGGCAGCCAGTGGAAGTACAGAATAGTTTCCATCACTAGGACTGCAAGGTGGAGATTTGGAGGCCTGCACTTCTTAGGGGTCCCATAATGCAGCAACCCTCCCTCATGTCACTTCCCTCAATGCTCATCACTTGGCGCTCTGATTGTTGTCCCCCATTAAATGAAAAGGTGGAAGAGGAAAAAGAAAGTATGAAGTTGTTGGAGCAAGAGGAAGAGCAGCAGGATGGAGAGAGAGAGAGAGAGAACAGAAAGAGACAGACAGAGCTCAGGCCCAAGCTATTTGAAGGACCATATCTCCCTGTATGAGCCCACCAGAGTATTGAGATCATCCAGAGAGGCCCTTCTCTCTGTCCCACCACCCTCTCAGGTATGTTTGGTAGGAACAAGAGAGAGGGCTTTCTCAGTGGCTGCTCCCAAGCTTTGGAACTCCCTCTGTAGTGAGGCCAGGATGGCTCCATCCGTCCTTCTAGAGGCAGATGAAGACATTCTTGTGTTAGCAGGCCTTTGCAAATTGATAATGTCTGGGAATGTTGTGCTATTTAAAATTTTTGTATTGTAACATTTCATTTTAACTCATAACTATTTTAACTTTTAAAATGATTTAATTATGTTTTAAATTTAAAATTTATACATTTTAATGCTGTATGGTTTTTAAATTGTATTGTTTTAAATCTGCTGTTTGCTTCCTTGAGTCCCTATATTGGGAGAAAGGTAGGATATAATAATAATAATCTCTGTGTTTTCTTCCCGAACGAAGATTCAGGAAGGACTCATCCCACACTTTCTACAAGCACGTTGATGACTAAAAAGGCTGATCAAAGATAAACAAGTCTGGTTGCAGAAAGTGCAGCAGAAAGTCTCCTTGTGTGATGTTTCTGAGTTGTGGTTCTTTCTGCGTTGTCGTTTCTCTTCGAGACTTGTTCAACGTGAGCTTTCAAAAAAGGCTGCAGCATCATGGATAGTGCGTCTCCATGCCTCCCAATGCGAGGCCAGGGCGGACCATTGTTGGTGATCAATTTGGCCAAGCCTGAGATGTTGTTTCAGGGAGTCCTTGTATCTCTTCTTTGGGGCGCCCCTCTTACGCTGACCCATGGCACGTTCATCGTAGAATACTATTTTATTAATTAATAATAATAATAATAATAATAATAATAATAATAGTTGATGTTGGAACCTCCAAGGTATAAGACCTGCCACCATTCATGAATGTTTCCTTAGCACTGTATCTCTAAAATCTCTACTTTGCTTGCAAATAGAATTTTAGACAGAGGCTTTGAGTCTCCAGAAATAGCAAAAAATACCCTGGCCATCCTCTGCCAACCTAAAATTGCAGGAGTGGTTCCCATAATCTATTCATCAGAATGAACTTTCAGAATATAGGATCTAGACCCTCAGAAATTCCTGCTACCTCGTCAGTCCCTAATCCTGGGAAGCTTCACAGTGGCATTTTTCAGCTCTCCTTCTACAGCCCATATAATGGGCTTTACAGACATCCTAGGCACTGATATGATAGGAAACATTGGGGCTGGATTAAGATAGTGGGCCCCTGAAACAATGATCTCTTTGTGCAAGCGTGTGAGCTCATGTGCTGGCTTTATGCTGCAGAAAATCGGGTCTGGCTGTGCTGCAGCCTAAGAAGACCTGAGGAAAGGAATAACTCTGGTCATCCTCACTGTATGGATTCCAACAGATATGACTAAGACCAAAGCCTCAAAGGCAAGGACCATGGTGAACCACCCAAATTTTCACTTGTTCCACACATGGAAGATGGGGCTGGGTTATAGGCTAAATGCCACCAATGTCTGGAGAGTGTAGAGAAAAAGAGACCCACAGTCTCCCACTTTCTTGAATCATTTCTTTCTAGACTGTTGCAAATGCAACAACGCTCTGTGCTGAAAGAGGTAATGCCCCAGACTGTGCAGTAGTGATAGGGTTAGATAGTTTGAGTAAACTGGAGTGACATCCCTCTCTGTCTAGCTATCCTGACTCCTCTCTGATGCAAACTCTCAGGGAAACTTTCCACTCCTCTTCTCATCCTCTCTTTTCTCTCAGATCATGCTAGAGATGTAGCTAATTAGAATAGCTGCCTCAGTAACTTTTCTATCTAAGAATGGAGTTCGTGTAATAAAGACTTAGGAGCTCATTGCTTGGGAAAATAAGCTGGCTTACCTCTTCCAGCTTCAGTTCTGGATCACCACCAATCTAGGTGGGATGCCACCACCTGGATGCATCCCAGGTTGAAGCCTTGCTCAGCCAGCCAATGTTTTAAGTCAGAAGCTCCCTGACTTAAAAAAAAAGTGCTGGCTAAGCAAGACTTTGACCCAGGATGCATCCGGGCAGCAGCATCCCACCTAGATCGGTGGTGATTTAGGTATGATAACATCCAGGGGCATCCCAGATCAGAATTGAAGCTGGAGGAGGTAAGCCAGCTTATTTGCCCAAGCAATAAGCTCCTTAATTTGTCCTCTGAGCCATTGGTGTCTTTCATGCACTGCACTGCTTTGTAACATAGACAACTTCATAGTACAGGAAGAGTAGGTGGGTGAGTGCCTAGGGAGAGAGAGGGGGAAAGAGAGAGAGAGAAAGAGAGTATATATGGTACCAGCTGTACCATGGGGCTCCAAGCTAGCAAGACCCCTGCAGCATTTGTTCCAAGAGGCATCATTGACAATCTAGCCTTGAAGACCATGAAATTCCATTGTTTTAGAAAGTTCCATCCAAATAGAAAAAGGAAACCCCTCTTGTGTCCTACATAAACATTTGCATATCATCCAAGGCAATGAAATAAAAATACCACTGTAGATGTGCTTCCTCTTGCCTCCTTCTGGTTTAGGAAAAACTATTCACAAATAAATAGGGGGTTCAGAAATAATTTGGGACAGTTCCAAGAGAATAAGATTGGTGGTTTCTCACCAAACAGCTCTCCTGGAGCTTCCTTTGCCCTATGGAATCCCTCCTCTCCCCAGAGATCTACAGCTGGCTCTCTGTGGGAATGCTTTTGAAAAGGCTTTGAAAGTATACTTATTCCTGCTGGCATTTAATAGAAAGGGTTTCATGATATTTGTTGTTGGCAGGTATTTGAAATTGTAATTTGTTTTAACTGGATGGTTTTGTGAACCACATGGTGTTTAAACTTAAGGGGTGTGTTTAATGATTTATTTGATGAGGTTTTGCTCTTTATATATTGTATGCCACCATGGACTTGAAAGGGGGCCAAGAAATATATAAAATACACTAATAAATAAATCATGGCTCTGTGAAATATAAAACTGACACACTGGGTGGCAGGCAAATCTCAGCTGTTCAGCCATGCAGGAGATTGGCTGCGCCAGCATAAACAAAGGCAGTAATGCAAAGGGACAGGGCAAATACTTTCATCCTCCACAAAAAGGAATGGCAACTCTAGGTTGCAATCCTACAGGTTTGCAATCCTACAATCCTGGGAATAAGTTCCTTTAAACTGGAATGAGGAAATGTGTAGACTTAAAATGTCTGTATATTTTTGCAAGCCTCAGTGCTGAGAGACAACAGAATAGTCAGCTGTTCATATGAAATGAGAAGTTTTCTTACTGGATTTTTTCTGCAAACTCATCCATTCCTCCTCTTTGCTTTAGTCTGAGAGAGAGAATGTGTGCCCTGGGGGAGAGAAATAAAGTATTCTTTAATTGCATTATTATTTTGTTGTCAGTGTGGGCAGTCTTTCAGTACATCATGAAACAGCATAAAGAGCATAAAGAAGTCAGGGAGGGGGAAAATCTCTTTAGTTGGATTGCAACTTGTAGTCACTGTCACTTTTGTCACAAATGCTGCTCAATTTGCTGCCTATTTCTTCTTATTCATAAATCTAAATCAGCAACTTGCCAACTGGACAGGAAAAAAATTAAAAAGAAAAAATAGCACTCCAGATCCTGTAACAAACAAGTAGTCACAATGACTTAGCTAGATTCAAATTCTCTATCTGACCCCTGAAACCCACTTCAAAAGTGGATCTGCAAAGGAGATCTGTGCTACTACCAAGCACGGTGCCAGAGGATCATATAATCAGCCCCCTCCCACCAGCAAGCAACATTGCAATGAAGAGTTGCAGCAGGACCCTATGAGAGTCTCTATTTCTGCTCAATGTGCTGTCACTCACTGGTGGGAAGGAACTGGATGCGTCATCTTGCAGTGCCTAAATAACCAGCAGCACAGATCCCCAGTTACAATGTCCAAAGTACAATTTAGGATGTTGTAACTGACTAACAGGATGCCAGTCATTATTTTTGTTGCTTGCTGTCCAGCTAGCCATCCAAAGTGGTTCTGGAAAGGGGACCAATCCCCCCCATACATTTTTTGTTAAATTCATTTACTAGAAACTGGGATGGCTCAGTTGAAGGCACATTTGTTTGTTTGGGCATAATTGGCAAATGGCTGCTCCATGTTCCTTTAATTCCAATTTCAAGCTTTGCTGCTGCTCAGACAAAGTTCAGTAGCCACAAGAAGCATTGCCAGTGGAGATAGAGGAATGTTTTCAATCATGCTGGGAAGCAGCCAATGCACCTCTGGCTTCCTGTCTATCCCCATTCTAGCCAGAAGTGGATAATCATAACATGGGACCAATTCTTTCCAATGAAGATACACTACAGATAGAAAGTTGGAGAATGCTGCCTACACAAAAGATTTTATACACCCATCTGTTATTGTCCCACCTATGCCAGCCTAACCTGCCTGATCAAATTCTCACTTCTGTGACTGTACTGCACAAAAGATACACAATGTAGTTCTTAAATCTGTAGTATAAGAAAGTTCTGGTACCAAAGCAAACTGGTAGTCACACCTTGGTTGGCCTCCTGTCAATCTGTCTCAACTAGAGCAAGTCCATTCATTGACCTGAATGTTAAGTCAATACATAGGCAAATCCCATTGATTCAATGGGTTTATTCTGGTCAGTGCAATAGAATACAGGCCCCTTTATCCAGAAATGGCTGGTGATTCCCATGTCATAGGCATAATGAATTCACTTTGGCTTCTAGACTGAACTTTTAAAAGTTATCCAAGATACTGTAATTATATTTGGTATATTTTGGTTCAGCACCTTGAGTAGTTCCTTTTGAGTTCAATCTAAAACCCAGAGCTGTTCCACTGCTGCCATAACCACAGCCTGTGCCCTGGGAATCCAACAACCATCCCCATAAGTGAAAATGCTGCAGTCACACAAGCTGTTGCAGAAAGTCCTTCTGCCCATGTTTAACACATCTTTTCATGACATTCCATGTTTCCACACTTTCAGCTCCAAAATAAACTGTAATAGGTTTGTCTCAGGGTCATCACAAGTCAGAAACAACTTGAAGGCACACAATAATTCAATTCAATTCATTTATTACAGCAAATAGCCAGCATAACGCAACAATAACAGTATCTAAAAAACCCTTAATACAAAAGTTAGAAAAACATTAAACCACAATTTTGTTTTTAAAAAACAGATTGAAAAGCACACATTTAAAACCTAATAAATACAACACATGCCATACATTCCACTTTTTTGACCCCAACATAGCAATGCATTACATACACACCCTGACCAATGCAGTTAGATCAGACTGGCTGGCATGAGTGGATGTGGAGTGTGAGAAATGCAATCTCCTGTGTGACTATAGCAGGCTATTGGCATAAGGAGCTGACAGGCTCTGGGTGCTTGAGTAGCATACATGCCTGCACGTACTTAGAAGGCCTGTGCTTCACAGTCAAATGTTTTCCAGATGGTATGATTACTGAAAAGACAAGGCACTGTGTCCCCACCAAAAACTGCCTTTCTTTCTCTTCCCCCCCCCTGCTTTCTTTCTTTCTTTCTTTCTTTCTTTCTTTTTTGGGATGGGAAGCCCATCATACAGAAACAAATTCTGCATCCCCACCAATAACTGCCTTTCTTTCTCCCTTCTCTTATTTAACTCTATTGATGGACAACACATAGCATTCATTCTGTGTTAATTGTAAGGTCCTACATAAGGTAGGGAAAGTACATTCTACCATTTCTAGTGTGTGCTGGAAGAACTTAGGAAAGAACACACTGGCACTGAGACTGTCACACACTTTAGCTTTAATAGGAATGTTTCCTCCCTAACCTTTGCCCTCTTCCTCTTAGTGAACTTACTTTCTGCACATTGTGTTAATAAGAATCCAGCTGAACCAATGAAATTATCTTAGGAACTTTCTTCTATAAAAAGTCTAGTTACAACTATAATCAGAGAACAGGAATTGAAGGTTTGCCAGGCTGTGTAGGTAATTGAATTACACATCATGCCTCCTATTTGCCAATAGTACTAAACTAAAAAGAGAAAGAAAGAGGGAATGAATGAAAGAAGAATGATAGATGCTGGCTGGAAGATGCTCTAGGTTTCCTTACTGATCTGGGTTTTGTGTGGCAACACCTTTAACAACCCAGACAGGGTGTAGATGTAGTTGTGATTTACTTTAACACAATTCTACCCACCTTCGTATAAAACATAGGCAAGGCAACCCATGGAATCCTAAAAGCTAATCTTAGCTGATGTCCTACATCAGGATCCCAAGCACAAAGTAGAGGCAGTGGCAGCCAGTGGCTTCCATGTCTATGGGCCAGTGAATCCAGAATTTAAAGGAGTTTGTCCAAGGTGCTGAACCATGTCCACAAAATAGGTCCAACAGTTAGCTAGCTCATTTACAGGTCAGATTAAAACCTAGAGCAGATTATTGCCCATTGGCATGGAAGCCTTCAGCCACTATTGGGTATGGGGTATACAGGCAGCCACTTCCCAATTTCTTATCTGGACAATCTATCTCCCAGTTTTAGCAAGTATGCCTCACCAAGCAAAGGGAGAGCACCTGTCTATAGTAGGGAGCCTGAAATAGCAGGTGCCCATGGACTCCCTCCTTAAACTGTACAGGGCACCACATCACAAGCAGAGCCTCCATATATACACATGGCTAGAAGGGCAAAATATTACAGATAGTGAGTATAGGTCTGCCTTTCTCACCATGTTTCTTCATCACACAAGGTGGGGGGATACCTGAATTGTATGCCCTCTAACATTTGACAAACGAAAACAGGGACACATGCAGCCAAGCAACATCAGATTATGAATTCAGTTTAGGTGTGATAACTGAGCCAGGGATGAGAGACCTCTATGGAGTGTGCACTGTCTGGCTTCTGAGCTTTTAGAGGAAAGGTTTAAGAAACTAGACCTTCTAACTGGCAAAGCAATGCAGAGCTTGTGGATTGGCTAACCCATATATACAAGTACTGGCTCGTAGCTTTTGCCAGCTTGACTGAATATTTCTGCTGAATTTCATATTCTGGATCTGTGTATGCTATCTATACCTTTATCTGCCCTGGCCTGGGACTGCCCACAGGTGGAACAGAAACTGGGCATTCCAAGGATGGAAAAGAAACTAGTGGACTGCACCCAGGGCTGGTGCTGGCTGTTCTTCTTACTTTTCTTTGGTTGTAAATTAGAAAATCAAACAATTATGTTTTAAAAGTGAGAGAGGGAGAGAGAGAGAAGGACAAGATGGTACCTCTGACAACTCCATATGTACAAAACAGTTGGGCCACGATATGCTACATATTATGAATGTGGCAATCATTGCAAGAAATTGGGTTGTCCTCTAAATGCTTCAAAACATTCACTAATATTTTTCATGAAATTTTGGCTTTTTATCTGAGCTGACTAACAGCCTCGACATACCAGTAATAAAGGCTAGCATTGGGGTGGAGTGGGGATGTGGTGTTCACATGGCACACACCCTGACTCCGCCTCTATGCCAATATGCCTTGGCAGGCGGCATCACAGAGCTCCTCTGGTGCAGTGTCCAGATGACGCAGCGCCAAAGGAGCAATGAAATGCCATAGTGCTGGTGGCTAACGCACCCTTTCCACAGCGCAAAATGGAGCTGCTTTTTGCAGCTCCTTTTTGCACTGCAAAAAGGCCAGATCGGGGCCGCAGCATGTGGTTGCCACAGCCCTGATGCGGCAAACACAGAGGCTGCTGCAGGCTGCCCCTTGGGGCGGTGTGTTCATCCACTAAGGCTGTAATTGCACTGCAAAAATAATACAGTTTGACACTGCTTTAACTCTCCATGACTCCATCCTATGGAATGTGGTTTATTGTGGCACTAGAGCTCTTACAGAGTAAGCTACAGATCTCACAAAACTGCAAATTCCATAATTCCATAGCATTGAGCCATAGCAGTTAAAGCGGTGTCAGCAGTGCATTAATTCTGCAACACAGATGCAACCTGAGAGTAAACTGAAGTGAATGAAGAGGGAGTTCTCCCCACCACCACCAAGTGTAAGGAACTGCCTACTCCCCTTGGTTCAGTAAACCAGTCTTCAGTATTCCAACACCAAAACTTTATTTCAATACCTGGAGAATGGTTATGCCTTTTGTAGACAGAACTATCATAATCCTGAACATAAGCATAGAATAAGCAGTGCCCAACACTGTAAATTCATGGGCTTTACCTTGATTTGTTCAAAAGCCAAAACATACTTGCACCCCTGTTTAACTGACCCTCTCACACACATACACTTTAGCCCCTTCCGGGTTTCCCAGGAAACTGACCTTGATGCAATTCAGCACCAGTATCCTCCCACACACATCTATGCATTCCCTAGCCAGGCAATTTTTCCCCCAGAGCAAACACTACAACTCCCATCAGCTAAACTACTAAGCCTCAATTATATGTTACATCCAGTTGATAATATCATTAATGTGTCTATATGAAAATCCAACACTTTTATCAAATATGTGCATTACCAATATTAAAGTGAAAAGAATATCAGTAATCAAAACAACAGCAAACCACTTCTTGGGACAGGATCTGTCAGAATCCTGACACCATGCCACTGTTTTCCTTCACCCTCTATCTTCCTCAAGTTTTAATCTTTAGGGCTGTACCTTTAGGTAACTTTTTCTTAAGGCTGTAGGTATTAAATTCTGTATTTCAGTCACAGATTCCTAGCTCTGTAAAGCACGGCAAAGGAGAAATCATGGGTATGTTTGCTTAGCTATTATGAGATGGGTAAATAAAAAGAGTAATGTTGCCGTGACATCCTGCCTAAAGAGAAATGTGTCATGCCTTCATTAAAGCTTAATAGTACACAGGCTTCCAAGAGATGGTGGCTATGTTTTACATTTGTATATATGATGAATGCCCTTCAGTGCACCAAATGTGCTAGCCTAATTAAAAGATGTGAGAAAGATTTAAGGGAGCATTAGGCTTTGCTACAGCAAATATAAATCATAATTTATTAGCATCCTCTATGACTGTGAGAGAAAGAGAAGCAGGGACAAACAGCATTTAAAGGATTTAAGATTTGGCAAATGAGTTAAGGGTATCTGAATGGATTTATAGGGAAGGTTTATGCATTACAGAATAAATAAATGTAGTCAGTTTGCAGATACACACCATTACTTCATTGAAATTATTACCAACAAAATGACATCTTGAAATTTAACTTTTTTGGACTACAGCTCATACAATCCCATCCAGTGTCATCCAAAAACTTTTTGCAAGCTCTGAGGGTGATTCTATGGCTGCTTCCTTGGAAGTAAATTTGATCCTACCACATACCATAATAGAGACGTGAGGGGCTATATAGACCGTCCCTTTACTGGCTGGATTGGGACCACGGCAACCTGATGCAATGGCCCCAATCCGGTCTCCGGAGAGCACAAAAAGTGGTTCCTTTTTGCACTCTCCAAGGGGTGCCATAGCTGTGACAACATGGCTTTATAACACCTCTTCAGTGCTTCGTCATGTGGATGCAGCACTGGAGGGGTGTCATGATAGTGCATGCCGTTTGGACCAAAATGGTTCCCTGGTGGCGGGGTTAGGGCATCCAGTGTGCGGATGCTGCACCCCAACTCCACCCACAGGCTGGCACAAAGTGCTGGCCTGCATCAGGCCTGAGATTAACTTTTTTTTTCTATATGCTATTTTTCATTCAAAGGTGAGATAAATTGTAAGCAAAATAAAACAGTAAAACATTAACTAAGTGCATAAAATATAAAGAAGGGACCAGAATTATTAATCACCTTGCATGACTTGCATTATGATTGGGAATTTTATTACATAGATGAGAAACATAATAAATGAAGGATTAAACAGATAAAGGGGGAAACAAGGTTGAGATTCAAGGAGATTTAGTCTGAATTCTAGATTTCATTATCCTTGCAGTTTCCCCGGTGGGGAAGATTTATCCTTTTTTGTCATCATTATCATTTTGTGTGTTATACTGACCTCTAGTGAAACAACTTGATTCTGTTAGTAGAGCTATATCCCAATTTTTCCTGAACCTTTCTGTATGCTTAGGAAGTTCAGCTAATTGAGAAATACATATCCTTGAAGATTATCACATATGGGCTTACTGTCAGGGAATTGCTGGGAAAACGTTAAGGAAGCATGCATGTGTGTAACCCTGAAGCACTTCCCCAGTATCAGGGAATTGTGAGCTCCCTCTAGCTTCCCTCTAGCATCCTGGAATCATTCATGGAGAGTGACTTTCCTATGAACGTAAAATTTCTGTTAATAAGAAAGTCACTCTCCCTGAACGATTCCAGGACACTAGAGGGAGCTCATGATTCCCTGACGCTGGGGAAGCACTTCAGGGTTACACACACACACACTTCCCTAATGTTTCCCCAGTGATTCCCTGATGGTAAGTCCATGTGTGATAGCACTATTGGCACATTCAGAATAAACTGTAAGTCTGCCAATTGGTTTTGTCTTTGCATTACATAGACTGTGATTCTTTGAACATAGTTCTATTACAATCTTTGTGTAGTTTGGGTCCTGTTTTTCTGGGAAGCCTTCATCCTGTTATATTCATATATTTTATGGTGTCATATTGTTTTGCAAGAAATACTCTGAACTGCTGACAGGTGGTTACCACAATAAAAGCCTTCTCAATGGGGCCATTTCCTTTGTCTATAGAATCCCTTCCCAAGAGAGATCTGTTGGTATCCGCATTAACATATAGTTGGCAAGCTAAAACTAAGGGTTGTAAAGGCAGCCATGGAAGAACTAGATAAGATTCTTGAGTATAAAGACAAATTGTTACACACCAAAGTCAGAATAATCTAGTCATTGCATTTTTATTTTATTTTTTTAATACATGGTTTTAAAAGCAGGATGGTGAAGAAAGCTAACAGAAAGAAAACTCATTTGAAATGTTGTGCTGGAGCAGATTACTACAGATATCATAGACTGCTAAAAAGACAACTACATGGAGCAAATCTAGTCTGACCTCTCACAAAAAGCCAAGATGACTAAATTGAGGCTGTCATAGTTTGGACATACATAAGATGCTGTGACTCACTGGAAAAGGTAGTAATGCCTGGTAAGGTAGAAAGCAGTAGGAAAAGAAGATTGTACTTGAGATAGAAAGATTCAATCAAGGAAGTCATGGCCCTGAGTCTGCAAGATCTGAACAGGACAGTTGATGATAATGGATCTTAGGAACATCCTGCATTGAAGATAACAGCAAATAACAACTAAGACCTTTCTCTCCTCACAGGCATTTAATCCTTTGATTTGTTTTTATCTCTGCTTGTTCTAGTCCAGTTTTATTGTTGGCTCTTAACATTGTAATGTTTATTCCATGTCTTGTAATTGTAATGTCTTGTTTCCATGTCAATTGATTTGTTTGTTTGTTTTAAAATTGCAAACCACTCCACTTTATAAATATTTCTTTGTACTAGCTTGTTAAATAATATGTACCAATCAAATTTTGTACAAATAATTTGTGCCAGTTTACAAATATTTATATTTATAAACTGGCCCAGTTGGACAGTATACAAACATTTTCAAGAAAGATCATATTACAAGAACAAAGTTTATTACTATACCTCCCTTCTTCCTGAACCGCCACTGTATCATATTTACCTCAACTGATACCTCTGGGAGATATTCTACCACAATAGTTATACTGCAATCAAGAAAATCAGATTTAATGTATGAATAATACATGCTTTAAAAATGACAGGTACTACGACAGTTAAATCTCTTGAACTGTCAGTCCTTACCTAGGAATGATATATTTTTAAAAACTGCAAAAGTAGCAGCACATCTCTACAAGCTTTTGGATATTAAGATTGCTTTTGCAAACTCAACATTTTGGACAAATATTAATTTAAAAAGCACTTTCTACATCTGTGTGTTCCACATTTTTTATTATTTTTTAAAGAAGAGAAACAGTAGTTGCCTTTTATCAGTCAGATCTCAGTCCTACCAAGAGTGGAAACCTCTTGACATTATGACTAAAACTCCACTAATCTCCAGAGACAGACAGCTCAACTGAAGACTCCGTCAATCTCTGACGGAGCATGCTTCTAGAAACTTCCATCTGGCAGGGTGGTACACATCCCAGAGGATTGCCATGGGCATATGTCACTGCTCTTGGAGCAATCACGAAACACCTGAGTGTTAGAAGAAACCACAGCAATAACACTGTTTTGTTTGAGACCCTAGTTCTCTCTACACAGAATTAACGTGGGTGGCATATCCCTTCTGTGTAACACTTCTTAGCAATGGCTGCCGCTCAAACTCTTACTTTCAGTGTCAGATAAATGGGAGCAGCACCTGAGGCTTCCTTAAAATCGGCTACAAAGCTGAGAGAACACAATGGGCATTGATCTTTATGATTTTCTGTTGGCAGAGCTGTTCCCATCAGCAGAATGATACCTTTGGACCTGTCCATAGTCTAGGAATAAAATACGCATTAAACTAATCTTTCTTTTCTTTTCTTGTTTTTAGGGGGAACTATAGGCAGTCCACCATACCAAATAGTAAACTAGTTTTGAAATGTGAAGCTTTCAAAATAAGATTGCAGTATGACAGTCTGAATCAACAAAACATTTCTTTTATTTTTTTTATAATCCCATTGGTTATGGCCAAAGTTGGCATCCTGCATTGTAGCGAAGGATATACAACTCTTCTATATTCACTTATGCCACATATTCACAATCACAACACTATTGCCACAATCATAAATACCCCTCATAACTCACCCTAAACTCAAGGGAGCCCCTCCCAAAGTAGTTTCAATAGGCAGGCAGTCATGTGGTGTGAGTGGATGTGATTATCCTGCTCGCCTTCTTCCCCATCACTATTCCAAAGCTGGCTGTTTTTTTCCCTCATCCTCCAATTTATTTACATTTCTTTATGTATTTATTTATTTAATGGATTGCAATGATTGTACAATTGTGCTATAAATACAAATAAATACAGACTAAAAGGCATACTGGGAAGAGGGTAGAGGAGGGAGGTGGAGTTATAGAGGCCAGCATGAGGAAGGCACAGGCCAGGACAGAAGCAACTTGAAAGAGCTGTGCAAAAATTACTGTCCCCAACCTAGTATGTTTGTGTTTTCTAAACTAATGCAGTTTTGATGTCTTACAAACCTTTTGTAATAAAGTCCTGAATTGCAGTCTGACAACTTTGGGAGAGCCATACAAACTTCACCTCTGGCCTATAGTCTAAACAGCAGTGAAGCTCTGAAGAAGGAAGCTGAATATTAAGTCTCATCCAACTCTCCTATTCCTATCCATGTAAGCCTAACATTGTTGATGCCAATTGTTGCACTCATATCATTCTAGTCACCTATGTGCTCAAGACATTAGGAGGTTCAAAATGATGCTGAAAACCTCTCTTTATTAGGGTTATCTTTTATATATTTTTCCCCAAACCCTGAGACTGAATAATGTATAGAGTCTGCTAGCTACGTTTTATCATTTCATACTCCCTGTGAACAGAGCAATATAATAGTGATTTGCATTGTGAGGAGTGGAAGGGAAGCAACAGCTATTTCTCATTTTCACCATCTGCCTTTATATTGTTGGGCACTGTGGTTTAACTGTGTGATTCTATACTGCTTTGCTTTCCTAGTCTCTTCTGTGTAATTTTGTCGCTTATAAATGTTTCCATGGTAATAATTTATCTTACAATGCTGGTGTGATGATGATGATGATGATGATGATGATGATGATGATCGATAGTTACAAAAAAGAAAATATCCACAAACATTTACAAATCACAAAGTCACCAATGGAGAGAAGCCTCTCTTCATTCTGTTCTGCCTCAAGCCTGCAGGCTGTGCTCATGAACAAGTAATCTAACTCTGAACAGATACTCTGCTGATGTGCTTTGCAGTAATGGATGTTTTGCAATATATGAACTGAAGTGCACAACAAACACACACTATCCTCAAATCATGTGGGATTCCTCACAGATTAATGAGACAACATATGAAATGTGCTACAGTACACAAAACTATAGCAACCTGACTGCTAATTAGAAGCACCTTGCATGGTCAACAAAAGAAGTAAAAGAAGTAAAATTAATCTAGAATTGATTTTTTTTTTTTGGCTGTGTGTTTATTGGCCAGTACATATATGCCAGCGTAGGTATGGGGGGCAATGTGGGTGGTGGCACAGCATTGGTGTAAAATGGCTACAGGAACTGCAGTGATGCACAGTGGCAATGAAAACAGTCCCTCTCTGGAAAGAAATAATCTTGTTCATGATAAATTTTTGAAGGATCTGAATTAAACACCACAGTTCATGTTGAAAAAGAATATAATAAATACAATATCTACTTTCACAAATCTATCTATATCTGCTTTTGAAATCTTACAATCCAATCAATTGCACAAAGAAAACTATTTCTTAATTTTAACAGCTATCCATAACATTTTTTTATCTTTTATCTAATCCTTATTTTATTACAGAACAGCATGATTTACTTAATATACAAAAAAACCCCAAAAACTCCTCTATGCTCAACTATAACTTTATGTCAAATGCTATGTTCCTTTCTTTTTTTATAAATTCCATTATCTTGTCCCAATCTTCTGTTATTTTATTTGTTTTTTGTTTGTTTGCTTTTGCATGATTTTTGATCAGCTTTCAATGCATCAAACAATTTTAACAACCATTCTTCTGGAATTCTCGGTTGCTTCCATTTTTTCACCAATGACATCCTGGCTGTAGTTAATAAAATAGAACTCTTCATGCTCTTTCTACTTTTTCCTCTACAATATTTAATAAGAACAATTATGAGGCAAATTTCAAATTTACTTGCAAGATGTTACATATCGCATGATGTATTTTCTGCCAATATTTTTTCACTTTTACCCAGGACCACCAGAAATGGAAGAATGTTCCCTTTTCCTTTCCTGTCTGAAGTATTGTTTGAGATTTTATGTAATTTTTCCAGTGTTAAATATCACTGCAAATCAAATATGTTTTATAATAATTTTCTCTTAAAGCTTGAGAAGCTGTATATTTTATTCTTTTTTTCCATGTCAGTTCCCATTGTTCTATCTCAATAGTATATCCCAAGTTCTTTGCCCAGTGAATCATATTTTCTTTTACAACCTCATTTTCCATTTCATATTTTAATAATATTTTATACAGTTTTGCCATTAAAGAACCTTTACCCATGCTTGCTAAGTTACCAAGTTCTGTATTTATAAGTTCTATTCCTTTCATTTTCATATCCATCAAATACCTTTCTCTTATTTGTCTGGAAAGGAACCAGTTACATTGCCCACCATCCTTCCTAACTTCTAATGTTTTTTAATTCAAGCATGTTACCTTGTTTTCTTAACAAATCATTATATGTCCACCATTTTTTGTTTAGCCATGGGTCGCTCTTAAATAGTGCCTCATGAGAGGCAGCTCAGGATGGTATTTTCCCACATATATGCCTCCTATTTTTTCTCCATACGTTAAGTAAGGGTTTCCTTATAAAATGATTATTTACATTATGCAACGTCAAAGCAAAGTTTTAAATTAGGGACTGACAATCATCCTCTTTCTTGACTGTCCTGTAAATACGGTACTTAAGTTTTATTCTTGGTCTGCTTTCATTACAAATGAATGCAGCCAAGTCTCTATTGCAATCTTTGAAAGGTTTATCATTCATTATGATTGACAGATGCTGAAACAACAATAACATCTTTGGTAAGATGACCATCTTAAAGGCAGCAGTTCTGCCAAGGATTAACAGTTGCAAATTTTTCCAATTCTTCAACTGGTCCTTTATTTCCCCCAAACATTATTATAATTGTTGTTGAACAACTCTGAATTTTTGTTAGTAATTTCAGTTCTTAAGTATCTAGTCTTTTTTGTTATTTTTAAATTTGATTGTTCTTCTAACAGTTCTATTTCTTGTTGGTTCATATTTTTTGTTAGGATTACAGTCCAATCCTCAAGCCTGATATATCGCCAAATTCTTTGAATTTAGATAATAATAATTTCACATCACTGATAGGATTACCTCAAGAAATAACTATGTCATCCACAAATGCTTTTGTTTTAAATTCCACATCCTTGATTTTTATCCCACTTATGATTTGCTCACCTCTTATTTCTATTTACAAAAATTCCAAAACCGTATCAAATAAAATGGTGGCAGGGGACACCCCTGTCTTGTACCTTTGTGTATTTCTATTTGTTTTGTTTTATCACCATTAATTATCACTTGAACATATTATCTATTATATATTGCCATCAGCCATTTTTTAAATATTTCCCCAACATTAAGATAACACAAAATTTCAAACAAAAAGTCCCAATTTATGTTATCAAATGCTTTCTCCAAGTCCACAAAAATCGAAGCTAATTCTCATTATGCTTATCATGATATTCTAGTAAATTTAAAATATGTCTTGTATTGCCCCCCATGAACTTCTGCAGCAAAGAACCACATTGATCTTTATGAATCTTCTCAACCAGGATTTTTTTAGTCTTTCAGCTAAAATTGTAGCAAACAATTTGTAGTCCAAATTCAAAATTGGTCTATAGTTTTTGAGGTCTGTGTGGTCTTTGTTCTCCTTGGAAATCAAAACAGTATTTGTTTGTTCCCACGATTTTGGGAAAGAGACTTTCAGAATCTTATTCATTGTCTCTGTCATGAGATCCATCAATTCTTTTTGGAATATTTTATAATAACTGTTGGGGAACCCGTCAGGTTCAGGTGTTTTTCCTGATTTGCTTTTCTTTAGCGCACCGATTATTTCTTGTTTGGTTATCTATTGATTCAAGATTATTTTTTGCTATTCCTTTAAAGATTTTAATTGGGATCTTTCTAAATATTGTCTAATATTTACAGCTTCTGTATGTTTTCTTTATACAACTGTTCAAAAAAATGTTGGAAGACTCTTCTTATTCTGCCTTGCGTTGTCACTGTTTTGGTACCTATTCATAATTTATTTATTGTTCTCTTTTCCTTCTTATTCCTTAACATGTGGGCTAACCACTTACTTGGTTTGTTGGCATTTTGAAAAATATATTGGTGAGTAAACTTAATTTTCTTAGCCAGGTCTTTGCTTACTGTTATTGAAAACTGTTTCTGTAATACTTTAACTTTTTTTGTATTTTTTTATCTAAAGTGTACCACACCAGAGTGTCCTTTTGAATCATTAAAGATCTCTTTTACTTCCAAACTTGGGGGTATATATATGATTATACCACCCTTCTTAACCTTGGAGGGAGAAATAGATTCCTGACCAAATTTACAATTTTTAGTAATCTTTTGTCTTTAGACCTAATGTGAATTTCTTGCAAACGTAAAATATTGTTTCTAAATCTTTTTAGGAAATGGAATGTTTTCTTGCAGTTTTGTGGCCCATTTAATCCTTTCACATTCCATGAAATAACAGAAAGTTTATCAAAATCATATATATCTTGTTTTGCCTGAATTAGTTAGTTGTCTTCCTCCACTTCCTCTTCTTCCTGTTCTGTTGTTTGATCTAGTTCTGACTCCACACCTGAAGTTCTGACTCCACATCTGATTCACTCTCTTTAACGACTCCTTCCTCTGTTCTAACGTCTTCTTCTCCCTGATCATGCTTTGGGGTTTCTACGATTTCTTTTACTTTTGTCCTTGTCTTTTGTGGTTCTTGTTCATTTGCTTCTTGATTCCTCTTATCAATTCTCTTTGAGTATTTTACCCCCCCAAATTCCTTTGTTTTCTGTATCGTATCTAATCTGTACCATTTTTGATTTGAGTTCAGTGTTAGACCTTCAAGCTTTTCCCATCTGAATATAATTCTGTTTTTCTTCAGTTGTGCCATTAAGAATTTCTACTCTGCTCCTTCCCTGAGTATCCTTTTGGAAATATCTTTATAAATTTTGATCTCCCTTCCCTCAATCAATAAAGTTTTATCATAACTTATGAAAATGAATTCATCATGTATTTTTCCCACATGAAATAAATCACAATGTCGTGAGGTATTTTTTTCCTTAGCTATTAAAGGGTTTATACGGTATAATTTGTGTATCTCATATAAGATCTCATCTTCTGTACTGTCTATAAATTCAGCCAGTTTTGGAGTCAAATATTCAAATAACATTTCTTTTTTCCCCTGGTACACCACATAGTTTTATACAATTTCCCCTCAACTTTTGATCTTCCAAAGCTTAACAGTCTAGATCTTTTTCTCTGTCTACTTTTAAATTCGATGTTATGTCTTCTAAATTTTTCATCTTGTTTTCAGCCTCAGCCTGCTCCACTGCTGCCCAATTAGGAAGTACCTCCCCCACTCCCTATTGGCAGCTAATCCTGACCCAGCAAGCCTGGCGTAGAGACTGCTGGGGCTCTGTCAGGCCGAGAAGCCCCAGTTAGTGGCTTCCCTCTTCTCAGTTGCAACCAGGCTGGCCCAGTAAGTCAGGTGGCCTTATTTCTTTGAGACATCAAATCTTGCCAAATTGGCACATGCCTTAGGAGCTTATTGCTTGGGCAAGTAAGCTGTCTTACCTCTTTTGGCTTCAATTCTGGATCTGGGATGCCCTCAGATGTTAGCTAAATCACCACCCATCTAGGTGGGATGCCAGTGCCCGGATGCATCCCAGGTCAAAGCTTTGCTAAGCCAACATTTTTTCAAAGTCAGGGAGCTTCCAACTTAAAAAATTGGCCGGCTGAGCAAGGCTTCGACTTGGAATGTATCTAAGCAGTGGCATCCCACCTAGATCAGTTGTGATTTACCTATGATCCTGGGTCCAGAAGTGAAGCTGGAAGAGGTAAGCCGGCTTACTTGCCCAAGCAATAAGATTCTTACTTACATCCCAAATGGATTACTGTAATATGATTTAAATGGGTCTGTCTTTGATGAGTGTTCAGAAACTTCAGCAGGTCTGAAGGGCTGTAACCAGATTGTTAATTTGGGCAGGCTACAGAGAGCTGCTCCCAAGCTCTAAAACTCCCTTCTGAGAGAGATTAAACTGGAACTCTCCCAGCGATCTTTCCACAGGACTACATCTCTGGAGATCAGTGCTCAATCCTGCTTGGCCATGGAAAACCATTGGGTGATCCTGGGCAAGTCATGCACTCTCAGCCCCAGAAACACCTGTGATAGAATCACCTTAGGGTTTCATAAGTTGGAAATGACTTAAAGGCACACAACAACAATAAATATATATAGCAAAGTTTCTTTTCTACTATTGCAAGCTGCCTTGAGTTCCAAATTAGGCAAAAAGGTGAGATGCAAATAAATATAATAATGATGATGACTGAAAAGTAAGGTGGCCATATGAAAAAGACATTGTCTTCTGTATTTATCAATAGTTGTGTGTGTGTGTGAGAGAGAGAGAGAGAGAGAGAGAGTCCAGCATAAAATTGTTCCTCCTCGTGTGCTGCTCTTATTCTGTGTAGGAGCTTCTGAACATTGATCTCCATTTGTCATAATTCAAATTTAACTAATTGAAAGCAGAAATTTCTCAGTTAACATTTATTTAAGTAACCAGAGGCCATGTAAAAGCACAATAAATCATGACATTTTATTAGGCATTTTAAATCAGCATGGAAAGCTTGAACTGAAGAGCAATGTCAGATTTTGAAACGAGCAAGCAAACTCAGAGGCACCAAACAGTACCCACAGACCATGGGAAGGGGCATTTTCTCTATTAACCACCCACTAGGCCCATATTTCATATATACTCCACATTTATTTACTCACAGGGTTTAAATGGAATCTTCCTGATGAGAAAAATCCTTTCCAATATGCAGTTTACTCAGCAGGAAAAGAACGTAAGATCAAGTAATCATTATCTCTCCTCTGTCTGGGTGCTGGATCTGAGAGCATACAGAACTATTTTAATCCCCAGGAAATGCCACTAATAGGAATATATCAACACACCCTCCAACATTTCACAGATGAAAACTAGGACACATGTGGCTATTCAACATCAGAGTGTGGTCAAGATGGCAAAAGTAATTAATGAGGAAAAACACTCAAGCTAGGAGTGGCTACAGCAGTGGCCTGGGCCTACTGGGAAGATCAAGACTCTGCTGTTCCTCTCACCTCCTCCCATTGATTTAACTGAGTACAAACTACTTTTGCATTCAAGAACCATCCAAAAACATGTGAAAAGCCATTTGGGGCCACCCACTTCCTCCTGCTTTAGGCCAGGAAGAAGCAGTTTTTTAAAAAAAATTGAAGTGACCTTCTGGCAATTCTGTTTTATGTTTTTTACAATCTTCCCATACCCCCAAGATGCTAGAAAAGTGGCTGATGGTAAATGGCCCCAAATGGAGGTTTCTGGTGCTACAACTGTCTACTTTAGGTCTAGTTCAATGAAAGATTCAAGATCAAGGGGCCAGAGTGGGATGCCAAAACAAGATTGGGGGACACATGTGGGCCACAGACTACACTTTGCCACCCCCAAATTAGAGTGAGCCATACTAAGTTGGCACTTACCTAGCAGTACAATGAAAATGATAAAAATGGAAGCTCTCACTCTTAGTTAGAAATTGTCTTTTGGTTTAATATATAAATAGGAAGAAGACTTTCTCCTTGATTTAAAAGTGTTAATCCAGAAATGCTTTGCTTAAGTGAAGGACTCTTTTTGTAAACATCCAAAATTCATATAACTGAATTTGCTTTGATAAACAGATTAGAACAAACATAGTCATCTCTTGGACAGCCCAAAGGTGTTAATGAATGGTAGACAGAGAGGATGTGCTTTGGTCTAAGATGTTAATGTTTCCAGGTTGTAAAAAGGTATAAAAGATGGTCTCTAAGAACCATTCAAAGCTGTCTCACTTTGAAGCTTTCCACATGAACCTATTTCTGCTGCTAAAAAACCCTCTTTTTCCTGATACCTTGCTTGTGTTGCTTTGCAACTTCCTCTGCGTGGTACTCATCCAAGATCGTTAGCTCCGTTCTGTCCAGGAAATCCTCTTGCTCCCTAATATGCTGAACTCTGGACTCCAGCTGCTGTACTTTCTCCTCCAAGAGTGCCACCAACTTGCACTTGGTGCATGTGAAGTTCTCCACTTCTTTAGGCAAGAAGACAAACATCCTACAAGTGTTGCATGTGACTGCAGCAGATCCCTCAGTGTCCATACTGCAAAGTCTTAAGTAATGACTGAAACAGGACTGTGGTCTTCCTCCTCAAAAAATCCTCTGGTAAACACCAACATTAAGGCCCCGATGACCTGGCCTTTTCACCAGTCTCTGGCAGCAAGCTCAATATACTGGGAATATAACTTTATAGGAATGTCCCGGCTGCTAGCTTGTAATTAAGGGCAAGGTTCTGACTCAAGTTCTGCTTCTAACCTGATGCCACTAGTGTAGGTTTCTTTGGATTAAAAAAATCAAAATTCACACGCCGTAAGGCGCACGGCTCTGGAAGGAGTTATATAGAGCTAGTCTGCTAGCTCCTGCCCCTAGTGACTCACAGATATGAGTCACAGAAGCTCCACCCCTTCAGCAATAAGCAGACTTACTCCAAATGGCTGCCCAGCTACTCCTCTCCTTCTCCTCTCTCTGAGAGTAGGTCTCACCTACTTCTGACTGCACCAAGTGTTGATGATGTCTCCTCAAGCTGCTCTTCAGCTGTAGGCAGTTGAGGCAGACTATGCCCAATATGGTTTCATCTCCACCCCATGAGTAACACATCCTTGCACCCCAAATCTTCAGACTGTTTCATCACTTTAAACATGTCTCAGGTGCAACCCAATATTGACAGCTGTTTAGCTTTCTCTGTACACCTTCATCACAGGAGTATAAGCTTCTGTTTAATCTCCATGTCTTCATCTGATGGACATGTTGTGGGTCCCTAAAATGAGCCGCCCCCACCCCAAAATGCATTTCTGACAGCCTGATATAAACAAACTCAAGGTGCCTCATCCCTACCCTGGCTGACCCCAAAGACAACCCAGCCAAAACTTATTTGGATCAGGCAAAGGAAAAGTATTATATTCCTACAGTGTATCCATCCACTCTTCTGAAACAGAAACTTTGATGGGGCCTGGAATAGCACCACTTTAAAAAGCTGTGTGTGGTCCAGGCTTGGAATAGCAGCGGCAAACTTTCAACTATCAGACATTGGCAAAGAGATAAAGGGGGAGTGACATTATACAATTCTTCATAGATTGTATAAAACCTTCTGTGGTAAAATTACATTTCTTTCAAGCCCTGAACAGCTGGAAGGGACTAGATATCTGTCATCTACAGGAAAGAAGATTAGCAGTTGGCACATTTTTCAGTTACATGAAAGAATGTCAGGAGATGACAAAGAACAATTGTCTCATTTAGCTACACAGTAAGGAAACTTTCAAACCCTGATATAACTCTCTGCTCAGATAAATCCTCCTGTACATACCAATAGGAGGCAGTTTTATCCTAAAGCAGATAAACCAGCCTAGCTCAGGACATAGGTATGGTAACTATGGGAGTATCACTGAAGACAACAAAAGAGACAGGTACTTAATATTCAGTTTTACAGTAGCAGGGGGTACCATTTGGATTTTCTGGCATCACTTTGTCTTTGGCCATTTCTAGACCCATGATGTGTGATGGAGCACATCCACTCATGCAGATAAATCGTGAACCATGCCACATCTGGATCATGGGGGGGAGGGGGGGGATACATGACCATGTCCTGCTTTATATATTATACCAGATGTGTGCAAAGAAGAAATATGTAACTCATGCTGTTACTATATAATGTGTGAATCTGCCCTATCATCCTTCTTAGGAAGTGCTATTACATATCACAATTGAAAAGAATCTGTAAAAGTCTGAATTTGAAATGACCATCAGAGATTAGAACATGTTTAAAAAAATGTTTGAGCAAGCTGTTAGATACTGTACTCTCAAGACCAAAGTACCTAAAAGAAAGGGGATAATGTTGAAAGATCTTACCTGATGTGCAACTTCTCATAGATATTTCTAACAGATATTATAGCCTATGAATTTTGGTTCTTTTCCAAATTTCTCAGGCGCGTTACAGACCGCCCCTTTGGGGCGACCTATAGGCGTTCCTCTCCCCATTGGATCGGGGCCTCAGCTGCCAGAACAGCAGCCTCTGGGGCCCCGATCCGCTACTTTCCAGGACACGGGGAAGCGGCAAAAGGCCGCTTCCTCGCAGCCTGGAAAGGGGTGTCCTTGGGGCTTCATGCCCCAAGGACACCTAGTGGCAGCGGGGAGGAGGAGAAAGGGGCCACTTGGCCCCTTTCTCCCTTGTGTCATTGGCGCAGCCGTCTAAAGGCTGCGCCAGCAACACAAATTGCTCTAGGCGCCCTCATGCGGCGCAAAGACATCACATCCACGCTGCCCCATTTGGAGGCGGTGCGTTCATGGTGTTGTAATGGCACCCCCGTGTGGAACAGACACTGCCATTTTGGACGCATTGAGCGCGTATTAGGGTTGGGGGCATCCGGAAAGGACGCCCCTTTCTAACCCTAGTACGTACTCCTTGCGTACTAGGATGCCCATCTGTAACGGGCCTTAGTCTTCTTAAATTCAGTTCACTCTGTACAATGAGTTTTTTAAAGAAAAAACATCTGCATGAAAAATCACTATGTGCATTTTCCCTGATGATATCTCCATTTTAATGCAATTTTGCATATTGTTTGGAGCTGATTAGCAATTTTTCTAATACAATGCATGTTCAAATGTTATTGTCACTAATATCTGTGTATGACAGGTAATAATTCCTTTCATTTTATATAAGCACATGAGATTTCTAGGTTTGTGCAAAGTTTGAAGTGAGTTGATTTCCTCTCAGCCTCTCTGGGCAAATGAGTCAAATTAGATGATGTGATTACAAGAAAGAAGAAAGAACACAGTTTTCCTTAGAACCTATTTTTCTGTTTCCCCAATCTCCACCTGTCTCATGAAAAAAACCCATTATGTAAAACCTACTATGTTTTTAAATATGCTGTAAAATCAGGTAGATATTAAAGTTTGAATATACTGCCAAATCCTAGTTTACTTCTAGGCCCATGTGTGCTGATGTAGCCCATAGGGAAGGTGAGGAAATCAACATTGATCCCTGACACCTTTTCAGTTGACCAGCCTGGCACAATGGTAAATGTAATCCCAGTGAGTTACCAATTGGCTTCAAACAATTCATATCAGGGAAAGTGCAATTGGAACTGGGCCAGAATATCAAAACTGTTTCCTCTTTCTTGTTAAACAGTAATAAAATTACTACAAATATCAATTTATTTTACTTTCTCTTAAAATTATAATCCCAAGTAATTCAGAACAACAACAACAAAATATTTTGGCTAAAGGTGTACTAGAGAGCCAGCATGGTGTAGTGGTTTGAATGTCAGACGATGACTCTGGAGACCAGAGTCAGAATCCCCACTCAGCCATGGAAACCCACTGTGTGATCTTGGGAAAATCACACTCTCTCAGCCTCAGAGAAAGACAGTGCCAAACCCCCTCTGAAGAAATCTCATGAAGAAAATCATGTGAAAGGTTCTTCTTAGGATCTTCATAAGTCAGAAAAGACTTGAAGGCACACAACAACAACAGTCACTAATAAGTTAAACCTGAAACACATACAATTATAGCTTAGGGCAAAACAGCTATTCAAATTGTTGACTTCCACTATGTGAAATTATCTAAAAGTTAACAATTTTTGCACAAAAGATTACATGACCACTTTACTCATCTGCCTTATTTTTCCCCCAAAAAAAATATGACAAAATGCCATAGAAAGCTGCAAGGTGGATTATGTTTGTTTATAAGCTAGTTCTTATTAATTCCCATCAAATCATCTTCAACATATGGTGACTCAGTGGATGGGAGACCTGTAGGTCACCCTGTCATCAACAGCCCTGCTAAAGTCTTGAAGACTGACAGATTGAGTCTATCCATCAGTAATACGGTCTTCCTTTTTTCCTACTGCCTTCTGCTTTACCAGGCATTGCTGCATTTTCTGGTCAGTGATGCCTTCCAAAGGATAACAGTCTAATCATCTTGGCTTCTAGGAAGAGTTCAGGATTGATTTTACTCTAGGACTCATTTATTGGTCTTTTTAATAGACAAAAGTTCTTCTGGCTCCTGCTAAATTAGGCTTACTAGTGCACCAAAACTATTGGGTAATGCTATGAGGCAGAAGAGGGAGAAGATGAGAGGACCAGAATCATGCCCTCCTAAGGATCTGGATTATCATGGAAGTGATCTATCACACAAAGTCATGAAATAGCAGCAAGACTGAGAGCCTATTGAAGGGTTTTGCCCATCAATGAAAAGGTACACAACAGTAACAAATGGGATGGAAGGCAGCAGCAGGACGAATATGACATTATGTATAAGTACAGTCAAAAACACTTTTATTCTGCTTTTTAGCCTCACAGAGCAATGATTCAAACTACAGGAAACTACAAGAAAGGAGATTTCACCTAAACATTAGGAAAAAAACTTGCTGACAGTAAAAGTTGTTTGACAGTGGAATACCTGTCTTGAGTGTGATGAAGTTCCCATTTACCTCTTTAGTGGTTTTTAAAAGAAAGCTGGATAGCCATCTGTCAGAAATGCTTTGATTCAGACTTCACCATGAAATAAAGAGACCAGACAAGTAAATTGGATGTATAAAAAAGGGCCGTTTATTAGACCTGAAACCTATTTAACAAGAACTCTTAACTTTAACTCTTGAGATACATCAACTGAAGATGAAATCCTGATGCGGGTACAGCTGAAGCCAGGTATCCTTCCAAGACTACCTCTTCAGCCTTCTCATTGGGTGAAAATATTAGACTCTGAGGGCAAACCAATTACACAGACTGTATTCTCAGCCAATCATAGGGAGGTAGACATGAGGCACATACTCCCCAATTCCATCAAGTTTGTAAGAGAGGATCAAACCCCCATATCTTCCCCAAAGGCTGTTTCTTGAGCAACCCCCAGATCACTTGCCATGTAAAGGCTGCTCAAAGCCAAACCTTTCACCACAAGGGGGTGCCTAGGTGTACACCGAACCTTCTCCAATCCCCATTAAGGCCAGAGATAAGGGGCATGCATCTGCTTCATCCCTTTCCCCCACCAGGTTGGCTAACACAGCCCTCACCTCATGTTGGATATCTCCCAAAAATAAAATATTACCCTCTTCCGAAAGGTGGACTCTATCAGCTCTATAAAATTTGGGTCAATGAAATACGATTGCGGGATGGCTGATGACATAATCAAATGGCATTCACAATGTATTACTTATTTCTCTATTGACCCTCTTCCTAGCAACATCCAATTTATGTGGATTGCCATTGACATGCCATACTAAGCGAAGCAAAATCACAGACCAAGCAATGGCCACCCCGGGCCATTTTTGTCGAAGAACTTCTAAATCATCTCTGGCTTGCCAAATAAGGGCCTTGCCTTTCAGTAGGCCAAGGTCATTGCCACCCAGGTGTATAAGGACAACATCCGGCGTTGGATCGTTGCGCTCAAACAATAAGAGAAGCAGACCACTTCACTGCAGGTCTCACTTGCCCAATCACTCAACTGTAGCAATGTCCCCCAGGCAGAGGTGTGGCCCAAATTGTTGGAACGATCTTGGCGCACCGCCCAGTAAATCATACTGTGGCCACAGATTAGTATCCTCACTCTCCCGGAACAAAATCTGGAAACTGACAAAAACAAACATTGTGGTAACATATTAAACTTGAACCTTCCAAAAATATCTACTATAGGCAGACAATTTCCAGCAACCAATATGTTGAATCGTAGGTGGGTCAAACCCCATTGCCACAGCTGTTGATGTTGCACCAATGCAAAAAGAATGTCTCCCAAACTGAATACCCTTGAGCCCAAGGTTGGCCAAAGCTTTGGATACCACAGACCAGAAAAAGATCTACAATTGCACATGGACCCAGTGAAACACATCAGCTTTTTTCTTTTTGATCCATTTTAGAACTTCTAATCCAAAGTACAGCTGAATTGTTTGACAGTGTCAAATTGCTAGATAGCAGTGTCCTGTTAGATCAATCGTTTTTTGAAGCTACAACCAATTCATTAATGCACAACACCCCAAAAATGCAGTTAGTGATGCAGCATGAAAAAAGAATGGCATCAAAGTGTGAAATGCAAAGTAACCCCCCATTGTTGTTTTAAACCTTTAAGTGTCTCAGGTGCAATGGGCATGCATTTATCACGCATTTTGACCCACCTTTCAAGTGTTTTCTGAATTCTAAAGTCACCTATATTATTTGCAAGGCCTTGAGACTTGGCTACAAAAGCTAAAGCTGAAAGCTTATTGTGACTGCATTGTTGTATGAGGCATTTGTGATGTAAATATACACAAAATTGTCAACAGTGATCCACTGGGATAGGTCAATGTGGGCTTAGACCATTGTCACACCAAAAC
>NC_056523.1:96951238-97165148 GCF_019175285.1 Sceloporus undulatus
TGCTCAAGAACCTGACAAGCCTTCTTATAATTAGATTGAGTATTATAGGACAGTGATGTGCCTATGACCTTTACCACCTCACCCCTCCAAGACTCCAAAGGAGCTCTGGCATCACAACTGAATTGAGAGCCACTCTTGGTGCCAGCTGCCTGAAACGACACATCTATTGGTGGGAAAGAGCATCAGTAATGTTATTTTCAATATTGGGAATATGAAATGCAGTGAAGAGGATATTATGGGCCAAACATTTCAGAACAAAAACCTGGACCAGTTGCATTATCTGGGACGACTTCAAAGTCGTCTGGTTAATCACTTGAATCGTTGCTAAGTTGTTGCACCAAAAATGGACAGATGACTTAGAAAACTAATCCACCCAAATGTGTACTGTCACAACAATGGGAAAGAACTCCAAAAAAGGTTAAATCAGTTTTTAAACTAACTTGCTTCCATGGCTGGGGCCATGACGAGGCACACCATTGTCCATTAAAGTATACCCCAAAGCCTAAAAAGCCAGCAGCATCAGATGCCACTTGCAAAGCCTGATGCAATCGCAAAGTCTTGCACCAAAAAGAGACACCATTAAAGGAATCCAGAAAGGTCAGCCACAGATGCAAATCATCTTTGATATCAGCAGTAATCCTGTGATGTGGTTGCTTTATGCCCACTGTAGCAGCACACAGGTGCCTGAGGAAAGCCCTGAGGAAGGCTTGGGGCAACAACTCTGCAAGCAAACTTAAGGTGGCAAATTAGTTAATGGAATTCCTTAAGGGTGGCTTTTCAGATCTCCAAAAATTCAGCTATCTGTGTCCTAAATTGAATTAGCTTGTCCATAGGAAACCCAAAGCATTGGTGTATAGCATTAATTTATTTGTCCTAAAAAAATTCAAACAAATAGTGGGACCCACAGTTTTCTCACGGGCCAGGGGAACTCCCAAATTAACTGTAAGCAAGGTAAATTTTTGCATGAGAAAAGCACATTGACTCATTCTGGCTCGGCCTACAAACAATAATAATAATAAATTTTATTTTTATACCGCTTTTCCAAAGATCAAAGCGGCGTACACAAAACTGAAAACCAGTTACAAACACATCATAAAATAGATAAAACCAATAACACAATACAATATACAAGTCTAAAACAATCATTCAAAAGGGTGAGCCAGGAAGTTGATGGGATAAAAGTACACTAGTTCATTTTCCAGAGGGGAAGGCTTGACAGAAGAGGAAAGTTTTTAGCCTCTTTTTGAATGTTTCTAGAGGGGTGATCAGGCGGAGTTCCTTGAGAAGACTGTTCCAGATTTTGGGGGCTGCTACTGAGAAGGCCCTCTGGGATGTAGTAGTGTATTTAGATGATGGAATTTCTAGCAAGTTCTTTCTGGTTGTTCTGAGTGTGCGGGGCGGATTATATGGGAAGATGCGGTCCCTCAAGTAACTCGGGCCCAAGCCATGTAGGGCTTTATAGGTAATAACCAACACTTTGTATTGTGCTCGGAAGCGAATAGGCAGCCAGTGCAGATCTTTCAGAATAGGTGTTATGTGGTCAAACCTGGAAACACCAGTGACCAATCTGGCTGCCATATTTTGTACTAACTGAAGCTTCCGAGTTTGGTACAAGGGTTGCCCCATGTAGAGTGCATTACAGAAATCTAAGCGAGAGGTTACCAGAGCATGTACCACAGTTTCAAGGTCCCTTTGGCTCAGGTAGGGTCACAGTTGGTGTATCAACTGAAGTTGATAGCAAGCACTTCTGACAGTCGCATCTACTTGAGATGTCAACTGCAGAGACGAGTCCAGAAGTACTCCTAAACTGCGAACTTCATCCTTCAGGGGAATTGTGAAACAAGAACTCATCCAAATAATGGAACACACTGTGTAGCCCTAACTGTAAAAGGGTGGCCTGCCAGTGGCCTATTTCCCTCTGGAGGGAAGCCGCAGCCGCCAAACCACACGGCTTTCCTCCGGAGTAAAAAGAACCCGGAAACACTTTTTACTGTGCTGGGCAGACATCACGAGTGCACCATTGGCACACTCGTGATGTCTGCGATGCACAGTAACATACAGACACTGCACGACACTTACGTAAAGATGGTGGCCCCAGGACGCCGCCCACACGTACTAGGGTTAGGGACCATGCAGTTGGTGCACGGTCCCTAACCCTAGTATCGCCGCCGCTGCATCCCTTTCGGGCCTTAATTGTCAATTCTGTCTCGGACTTTAATTGCTCATTCCAAAAATGTACTAAATGTTTCAAAGACCAAGCAAGAAATGGAGCAACCTATGGGGCGAGCTCTGTTCATGTAATATCTTCCCTCAAAAGAAAAAAGTAGTAATTCAAAATTGTGTGGCTGCACTGGTAACAGCCGAAATGCTGATTTAAAGTCACATTTGCCAAGTTCTGCAGCCAAGCCCCTTCTACAGACTAACTCCAATGCTGAATCAAAAGAAGTATACTTGACTGTACATAGCTCCTAAGGTGTGGAGTCATTTAGCAATCCCCCATGAGAGAAGGATAAATGATATATCAATCTAAATTCCCCTGGTGCTTTCTTGGGAACTATTACCAAGGGGAAAACTCTAAAACTGGGGATGGGGGATAGGAATCGGCCAAGCACCCGGCCCTCAACCACTTCTTTTTGAATTTTTGCCTGCACAATAACCTCTGCATCGTGAACAAATGCACATTTTAGAATAGTAAGGCCTTCTTTGCTCACAAAAGGGGATGCAAAAATCTTCCTTGAAGCCATCATACAAATAAGATGCAGTCTTTCTATTAGGGTAAATAAACAACAGTTTGGATAAATAATAACTTATTACTATCAAGTTGTTTAGATTTTTGCAAACCAGCATGCAGTTCCTTAAGCTTGTCGAATTTAGAAAGAATGGCAGTCCTAGCCACCATGTTGCTTTCATCACTAGATGAATCAGAGGGCACTGGTATCAGTAGCTTCATAGTTGTCTTCTTGACTGGAGCCTTGCCTTTGGCTTTGCAGACCCATTTTTCAGCAGCATGGTCCTGAATCTAACAAGAAAAACAATTGACAAAATTTATAGAATGCCAGTCAGACCAACAGCACTAGTACAAAACAAGGTACCCTTGATCTGTATGTGAACAAACAACCCCATTACATAAGTATATGGTCATGAACAAACTGAATTGCTTTGTATTTTTATTAGTAGTAGTAATAGTAGTAGTAGTAGTAGTAGTAGTGTGTGTGTGTGTGTGTGTGTGTGTATGTATATATATATATATGATCAAAATATAGCCCAAGCACTCCTGGGATTTATTGGTAGTTTACCATCCAAGTACCAACCAGGGCTGGCCCTATTTACCTTCCCAGATCAGATGGGATCTGGTACTTTTGGGTATTTAGGACCTCTAGTATAGCTGTTGTTCTTATTATACAAATTTATTATAACAATTATCAAACAGTTGATCAGCACCAGGTAACAGAAAAGAAGACAAACCCACAGTAGGGAATAACTGTTTGGTGGTCACTCACTCAATTATAACCAGGGCTGAATGTGCTTAGCTTTCAAGATCAAATAGTATCAAGTGCCTATAGAGCACATTAGAAACAAAATGGCAGCAGCAGCAGCAAAAAATACCACAAAATGGTGCCTAAAAGCTGCTAGCTTCCTGTATCCAAATGAAATAAATAAAGCAGGGCACAAATGCCTAATTCCTGGACAGGACGACACGGACGACCCCCCCCCAAGCCTGCTACTATGGGAGATGGACTGGGCACTGCTCAAGAACCAAGCAAAAAGCCCCAAACAGTCTGAAATAATATAGCCCAACCCCAACCACAGAAAGCTTAATGAGTGGAGTGGTAGTGCTGCAAAGCCTGAGTGGCCAACTACCAGTAAGCCAAACCACAGCCAAACAGAGCCCCTAGACCTAGCAGTAGGGGGGAGAACAGGGAGGAAAGCTGACAAAGATGAAGCAAACATGCCAGAGGGGCAAAAGCTGGCAAGTCCACCATATGTACCCAGAGCACAAAACACGGGGGGGGGGGGAGCCCAACAGAGCAACAAAGAAGCCAACACTGCCAGGCCCAACCCACACTAAGGTGAGGGGGAATGATGAGCAAAGCTGACAAGGCTGCAGTAAAAAGCTGGAACAGCAAAAGCCAACCAGTCCATGCACCAACCCCAAGTCCAATTAACTCAGAGAGTGAGGAGGGGTGAAACCCCTAGAGCCCCAGGTAAAGGACAAAAAAAAAAAATACCTGGTATAACCACAATAAACTACCAACAAAGGCAACCCAAAGATATGGGAAGGGGCTGGAACCCACAGTCACCTTCTGTAAAAAAACAAACCAATACAAACTTTATCAAAGCTCCACTCACGTCTCCTCTGTAGACTTGCAAATTTGAAAGAAGGCAGGAAAAGGGGCAAGACAGCTTAAATAGCCCTGGCTGCCCCTTTTGCATTACCCTTGTTCAGCCATTGGTGTGGCCAATGAGGCCACACCACAATTAAGAACACTGGCCTCAATTCATGGGGGCCCTCAAAGTCACACCCTCCCTTAAAGTGACAAGTCACTTTGGTGTGGATTGTGTATTCTGGCATGGCAGGTGGTTGGAAAGGATAGCTCTTGTGGTTTCTTCCAACTTTATGAGTCTGTGATTCTAGATGTATTTTTTTTAAGTTTCCAAGATTCCTTATCTAACAACAGAAACCTTGAAAAACTTTCTGTGGAAGTTATAGTTATTATTACTGTCAGAAAAGACAGAATAATAAACAGTCACACATACATACACAGAAATCCTAATATTTTCACATGAGTGGACAGGCTGATTGCTGAAGCTCAGGCTTCAATTGCAAAACTGCTGAAAACACATGCGTTCCACTGCAGCCCACAAAGCTCCATAGATATTTATGGCGTCTGTGAGACAACACAATTTTAAGCAGCTGCTCCACAAAAGTCACACCTTCAACACAGCATATCTCTAAAATGTTGCATTTCCAAAGAACTGTAGCAACTTGCTGTTGCTAGTAGAAACAGGTGTTCTGTTTCCACGGCAATTGCATAGTTTCCTGGGTAACTCTTGCCAAGGTGGAGACTTTTTCATGAAGTGCTTTGGAAGCTGTTGAGCCAGAGTGCCACAGGATTTGAAAGATGATTTATTCTGTTCTGCTTAACACCACCATTCTATTCCACTGACCATGATGGCTGGAGAATTCCAGGAGTAGCACTGACAGGGGGGGGGGGGGGGGATTCCTTCTGGGTATGGTGTGGTGGCTTGTGCAGCAGCTACACCAGATCCAGAAAGCACTGCCAATGGGAAGGGGAAAACCTAAAGGAGCCATGCCAGACCTGGAAAACACCATGGATGGAAGGATTTTTTTCTGTGCAGCAGCCATGCCAGACATGGAAAACACTGCTGAAGGAGGGAGGGAAGGAGGGAGGTTGGAGCTATTGCCTTTGCGGCAGCCCATTCCATCTGGGAAAAACCACCCTACTGAGTGTTCAACCCTCCCTTCTAGGTGTCACTGTTGTGGTCTGAACTCCCTGCACCTCTCTAGTGATGCCCTAAATTATTCACAGAGATCTTTAAAAACTAAATTGGTCCCATTAAAATCTGTGGAATTTCTTCCCAAATAAATATGTTTAAGTCTGAGGTGATAACAGGCTTAAGTAAGCTCCTGTGACCCTCTCAATGTTGCTAGACTGCAACTCTCAGCATCCTTATCCAGTATAACCAATGTTGACAAGTGCTAAGAGTTGCAGTCCAATAATATCTGGAGGGCTACATGTTTCTCACCCCTAAATTAAATCAGATTGTCAGTCCCAGCTAGAGTAAACTGACTGAATAACTGGGACTGGCCTACATGTTTAGCCATTCAACACCATTCAACAATTCATTCAAGTCAAGACTAACGAAGAAGATTTGGGACCATATCATAAGACCAGCAGTCATAAGAACAGAAAGGTAGGGAAATATCCACAATACTTCTGTCACAGTAGTGACTCTTGAGAACTACCCTTGACATAAAGATTGTTCATGTCTGAGCCTCTGAAGCAGCAGAAACCCATGCTATACTGCAAAATGGGAATATAAGATCTTGTACCAGGTCAGAATGATTGTCCATTGTCTCTAACAGACAGCAGACCTCCAAGTTTTCATATGCAAAGGTCTTTCACCTTTAATGAGCACTACCAAAATCTAAGCCAGAGACTCTCTGGATGCAAAACATATGTTCTGCCACAGAGCTATAAGCATCTTGATTTTAGATAGTGGACTACTTCATAACATTAATGTCTAATATTTGAGAAACACAAGGGCAAAGTATCTGGTAGACTGAGTTTTCTTTATATGGCTGACTGGACTATAGTTAAGAAATTAAGATTTATTCACTACCCATGAACAGTAGATAGAAACCCTAAGGTGGACATCGACCCTCCTTTCACAAGGGAGAAAATGATGGTAGCACTACAGAAAGACTCTTCACAGCCATGTTTCTTCGAAGTGGATGCTCCTTACAATATATATAATTATATAATTATTCTATCTTTCCTCTTCAAGGCTGTTTAAGGGGCAGGTTCAAAGAACTGAGAGCCAAATATGGAGAATTTTGTGTGGAAGACTGTGATATCTGCAAACACACACACACAAATCTGTAAATGAAGTATGTTTACAGATGAAGTACTATATAAGCCCAGGATAGACAGGCCAAAAGCGGCATGCTGCCGCCGATGTTGGGCTTCCGGAGCGTGCGGCAACCACACGCTCTGGAACACTAGCACATGATGATGGCGGCATCATGGTGGCGTCCCGTCCACACAGGGCTGCCATCTTGACGTAAGTGATGCATAGCATATAGATGTCGCTGCACATCGCTTACATCACGAGTACGCCAACTGCGCACTTGTGATGTGCACTCGCCAGAGAGATGCCGGGCAGTTTGGCTGCTACGGCATCCCTCCGCAGGCAAACAGGCCACCATTAGCCCACCCTTTTGGGGCGGTTTGTACTGGGCCATAATGAAGCAAAATAGGATAGGAATAGGAACAGTCCTCATCAGCCTTGACCCAGCATTACAAAAGGCAAATATCCAAGTTCAAAAGGCAGTTTAGAACAAGAAGACACTGGTGTCTTCTTCCCAATGTTCCACTATTCCCTCCCAGTATTGGAATATTGGAATGGAATACTTTGTATGGAATGCAACCCTCCTTAATTCACTCATTTTACCTTTCTTATGCATTTTAACACCACTGGCATTTGGGGGGGGGGGGGGGTGGTACTTGTGCATTTTAGCCTGTCATGTTTTAAAATGTTTGCACTGATTCCTTGAATCATCCAAAGTACCCTGTAAGCCTCACAAATATGGACTTTTTTTTTTACAAGAATCTCAAGAGGTGAAAAAAATGCTACTTTCTCTGCATTACCAATTGCCTTTTCCCTTCTTAAATTGCAGCCCAAATGTATAGAGAGCTAGAGTTACTCAGGGAATAACATAGGCCCTGTGCAGACCAGCCTTAAAGGCTGCCTTGAGGGCAGAGTCGGGGCGTAGCATCCACATGATACATGCACCAACTCCACCGCCAGGGCAGCATGATACCACACACCACTCCACATGGCACACAGCATCACAGTGCTCCTCTGGTGCTGCAGCTACATGATGCAGTGCTGAAGGAGCTCCATAAAAGCACCACAGTGCCATGGCTGTCGTGTCCATTGCAGAGTGCAAAAAGGAGCCACTTTTTAAAGTTTGTTGGACATCAATGACAGCCATACCACTAAGTGCAAATATGAACTGATCCTTGAGGAAAGTTGATAGGCCTCCTAAGGTTGCAACTAAACTGCAGAATGAATGTAGTTTGACACAACTTCAACTGATTTGCAGTTGTAGTCTTTATGACATTTAGTGGACAATTTATTAGGATATTGTTCAGCTAAGACTTTTGAGTAGCTCAAAATGGGACTATTGTTTGAAAGGCAGCTGTGTAAAAGTTACTGTCTATGTTATAAACTCTTACATTTTTAGGGGCTCAACAGAAAGGAAAGGCTGGAGCCACTCATTGTTACTCCTGATGGAGGCTGCAGCAACCAAACACTGCAGCCCCCATCAGGACTAAAAAGAACCCGCTGAAAGCAGGTTCTTTTTAATCTGCATGGCAGGCACCATCAGTCTGCCAATGGAGCACTCACATGCAACGATGATGCAAGCGTGGTGCCACGATGTTTAGATGCTGAGCCGAGTTTGCGTCATCATGGCAGCCCCCATGTGGACAGTGCCGCACCATGATGGCACCGGCACCTTGCGGTAGGGCTCTGGAGCACGTGGTGTGTTTGCTTCAGTTATAGGAGTACAACAACCATATTATTATTGATATATTAATATTGTAGGATTTGTTATTATCTTCTTTTCATAGTTTGTATTTGAACATCCCTTAAAGAGCAAGCATGACAATGAAGACAAGGGTTTGAATCTCTGCTTAGCCATGGAAACCCACTGGGTGACTTTAAGAAAGTCACATTTTCTTAGCCTCAGATGAAGGCAATGGCAAACCCCCTCTGAACACATCTTGCCAAGAAAACCTTATGATAGGTTTAACCATCATCAAGACCTGGGACTCAGGTGGCCAAGAGGTAATGGCAGATCAGCCCAGACAGATTCCATATTGGCTGTCAGGTGGCATGGACCTTCAATTCCTTCATTTTAAGAGATGGAGTTTTTTTCCAGATAGAGTTACCATCAACAATAAACTCTACTTAATCATTCTTAACTAATGGATTTCATATGGGAAATGAGCAGGCTCTTGGGTAATACTTAGGCTACTTATTATATGCATTCATAAATATGCAAACATATGCATACATATTCCCCTTAGGGAGAAACACAGATGTGTAATGTGTCATAAATTAGTGCTCTCCCATATGAATGCAATGGTACATAAGGATATGAGATGGGCATATGGCTGGAATCAATCATGTGGGTCTTCATCTATCACTTTGACCAGAGTCCTCTTCATTACTTACAATAAAATAGCACCCTTTCATGTTCTGACATGGTATGAAGTAATAATAGCAAAGGGCAGAAGAGAAAGCTGCATTTTTCATTAGAGAGCAGCTCAGGAACCACCAGGGCAGATTTTTATCTTGACAGAAATGACTTTTTCTGTTGTCTGCCTATTGTTATGGTAGTGCAGCCATTTTACCCATGTTGTACTTGCATTGGTGTAGTTATACAGACTAGCAAGATCAGTTTAGGGCTGCTCCCACATTGCAGAATAAATGCAGTTTGCCACTACTTTAACTATCATGGTTCTGTCCTATGGAATCCTGGGGTTTGTAGTTTGTTGTAACACCAGAGCTCTTTGTCAGAGAAGGCGAAATATTTCAGAAAACCACAAATCAGTTGAAGTTGTGTCAAACTACATTGTAGTTGCAACCTTAGGAGGCCTATCAACTTTCCCCAAGGATCAGTTCATATATGCAATTAGTGGTATGGCTGTCATTGATGTCCAACAAACTTTATAAGATTAAATTCCAAGTTTTTATTATCACCTGATGTCATTTAAAGTGGTAAGTGAAAGAAACAATCAAATTCCATTTCCCTCAAACAGTATAGCATTATTTTATTATTCTGTTTAAATAGACTGCAATCCAGCCATATACAATCACAAAAGCAAAAATCATGTCTCCCCACCACCACCACCCATCATGGACCAAATACTGCCAGCAAAAAAAATCCCTCCTTCCTTCTTTAATTAAAAGAGCAAATGAAATGGTGAAAAGTATTGTAAAGGGAGCAAAACGAATGAAAAGAAAACTCAAGTTAAGTGACTAGAAAAGCACTTCCCACACAAATGATCATCAGCCTACCTCTTCGTTGCTATTATTTTTCTTCAAAGCACTGAGAAGCTGGGTGACTAGACAGAGAACTCAAAATTACATGATAAAGGTTTACTCATGATGATAAGTACCTACTGCTAAAGAAAATAATTTTCTCCTAGTGACAATGGAAAATTGACTTTGGGTAACTGCAGGGAGGGGGATGGAGAGGTTATCATAATTTAGGCAGTAGCTGGCTCAGACAAACAGAGGTGTCTCCAAAATGCACAAGGAGATAATAGAATCATAAAACTGGAAGAGACCACAAGTGCCATCCAGTCCAACTCTCTGCCATGCAGAACTCATAATCAATATATATACTACACACACACACATATTATGAATTAGGAAAGAGAGCTGGAGTGGTTGGAGTTTAAGACTACAACTCCAAAGACTAGGGTTCGATTCCCAGCCAGGGGAAATCCACTGGGTGGCCCCAGGGAAGTCACAATCTCCCAGCCTCAGGGGATGGCCATGGCATACCAAAAGGTTCCAATAGCATACTGGTAAATTTGAAATGTCATCTTGACAGTTACTCATATAACCACACTTCAAGAGTCTCCAAAAATAGAAAAATCTGTGTTGAACCATATCAACAGAAAGTTTGCAAAGTTACTATTCAGGATATGGACCAGATTTCCTTTCTGCACAGTGATCATAGCTTCTTTGAAAGGCTCTCTTATAATATGTTGCATCTCTTTATAGTAAGTTAACGTAAACCCTTCTGGTCCGGATGCTTTACCTTCTTTTTCTTCTTTTATGGTTCTTTCATTTCAATTGTTGATATAGGTTGCTTTAACATTTATTTTTGATTATCATTTAAAGCTTGAATCTTGGTATTTTGTGTAATATTTTATTTATCTCTTTTTTGTTTTAAAAAGAGATTTATAATCGCCTTCAAAGGTCTTCTTTATTATTTTTTGATCAGTCAGCATGTTTTTTCTTGTTTTATTTTTGTAATCAGTTTTTTTCTGAGTTTGAATGCTAGCCATTTTCTGGACCTATTGGCAAACTGAAATTGGTTTTATTTCAAAAAAATTTATTTTCTGTTCAATGTCTTCTGACCATCTTTGGGATATTTGTTGTTTTAGAATCTTTATCTCCATTTTTATCTTTTTATTTGTTGGACTTTGATGTAGCTCTACTTCTTTTTCTTTTTATTTCTTGCATTATCTCTTGTAATTTTTCTCTTTCTTGTCTTTTCAACCAGCTATTCTTTTCTATGAAAAAGCCTCTTATCAAGGCTTTAGATGCGGCCCATAATGTTGTTTTATTAATGTTTTGATCTGTGTTTTATTTGAAGTAGAGTTTTAATGTTTGTATGGCATCTTCTAATATTTTATTATTTTGGAGTAGATAATCCTGTAGTTTTCAGCTATATTCTTTCTTTATATTTTTTAATGTTGTTATAACTGGATTGTGGTCTGAGGGTGAGAGAATTTTAGACAGCACATCCATTTTTATGATATCTTTGCATAGATTTTTAGTAAGAAAGCACATGTCGAGTCTAGAATAAGATTGATGGCAGTTGGAGTAAAAAAGTAAAGTCTTTTGTATCTCTGTATTTAGATCTCCAAACGTCCATTAGAGGTGCATTTTCTAGTAAAGTAATGAAGGACCTTGGAAGTTTCCCTTGAGAGTCTAAGATTTTCTTCCCCAATGCTTTATCTATTTTGGAGATCTATTACTCCAATAATATTATAATATTTTCATAAGATTGGTACTGTATTTCAGTTGAGATTTTCTGGTAGAATTTTCCTTTCTTTAGTTTGTGGTGCATATATACTCAATACTAAGTATCTTTTATTTTGCAGTTCTATTCTAATGTATTTTCCATTTTTATCATTAAATAGTTCTTTACTCTTTATTTTTTATTAACATAAATCACTGTACCTCTTTTTCCTTCTCTGATACTAAAACATATTTCATTCCTATTTTTTTTAGTAGCTTAACATCT
Source organism: Sceloporus undulatus (assembly GCF_019175285.1). Classification (NCBI taxonomy): domain Eukaryota; kingdom Metazoa; phylum Chordata; class Lepidosauria; order Squamata; family Phrynosomatidae; genus Sceloporus; species Sceloporus undulatus. The sequence continues at coordinate 96,963,039 of NC_056523.1, forward strand.
TTTTGTTTTATATTAGTTTCCTGCAAACATATTATTTCAGAATGTATTTTCCCTAGATAATGGAATATCTTCTTTTAATTGCTCCATTCACTCCCTTCACATTCCATGACAGAATGTTTAAGTTGCTATTAGATGTCATTAAAGATTAGTGTAAAATGGAGTAGTTTTTCTCTCCTGTTTTTTGTTTACTTAAACTTCTTGTTATTTTCTTCTTGTGTTTCTTCTTAATTTCTTTCTTCTTTTCCCTTCATGTTCTCTTCACATTATCTATTTGATGACCTCCTTACTTCACCATCTAGGATAGTCCTTCTTCTATTATGTATTCCTCTTTTCCGCCTGTTGTTTAATCTCATTTTGCAATAAACAAATTTATACATCATATATCACAATACCATGAAAATAAGACCACAAACTTATTTTGGGGGATCCCTCTTTAGTTTTTCCTTCATTTGGAATTTGAAGCTTAGTTTACCCTTTCTGTTTATTTATATTGATTCTATTACCTTATTTAACTAATCTGTTTCTAATACCTTTGTCATTCCATTCCATTCTTTTTTCTCATTTGTCCATATCTTTTTTTTGTTTATCATTGCAGTTGGTCTATCCATTTCATTCATTTCGTATACAGTGGGCCCTCGCCTTACGCGGGGATTCGTTCCAGATCCCTCCGCGTAAGGCGAATTCCGCCTATGCTCAAGCCCCATTGTAAACAATGGGGCTCGTGCACGGTGGCACGGTGGTGCGGCGGCACGCGGGGTGCAACGGGCGTGCGCCCATTCAATTGAATGGGACGCGCCGCCCATTCCGCCCTGTGCACGCCCCGCGGCTTGAGCACGTATGCTCAAGCCACGTAACTCACTGTTACCTTTAAAGCCCTGCATGGGCTGGCCCCTCTTTATTTAACTGATCTTCTCTCTCCCTACATCCCTACTCGCACTCTCCGCTCTGGTAGCCAAAGTCTCTTCTCTCAACCCAGGATCTCCTCTGCCCCATCCCGGATCCATCCCTTCTCTCTTGCTACCCCTCATTCCTGGAACCTTCTTCCTCTGCATGCACGGCTCATCACTTCCCTAACCAGCTTTAAGACAGAGCTGAAAACCATATTGTTTAGGGAAGCGTTCTCAGGGAATTTGTGATTGTCATCTGGCTGTCTGACAATATTTGATGTGATGTGATTTGTTTGATATTTGATGTTTTTAATCTGTTTCTTCTTTTCTATATGGTAATTTTATCTATTCCTCTTTTAATTGTTATTATCTTAGAATGTACACCTTGGGCAGGCTTTTATTTACTCCTAATTTTACCGACTTGTACAGCACTGTGTATAATTACAGTGCTATAGAAATAAAGTTTAATAATAATAACGTAAGGCGCGCCCGCATATGACACGGGCACGCTGTATTTTGTTTTTCCAATCCTCTATTTGTGATGGTTGCTCTTTTTTCCGATTTTTAGCTATTAGAATTATTGCAGCTGTATTTAAATATGACGTAATCCTTGGAGGATGCCCAAGATGGTTTATGACGTGCTCTGCTACTGCTGATTTTTCTGGCTGACCCAGTGTCTCTCATGTTCCTTGATTCATGTTTGAGCACTACATTTGGTGGCCCCTGTGTAGACTTGTCTGCAGCTGCACAGTATGCTGTAAACTGCTGCAGCCATGAGAGGGTCTCTCTTTTTCTTCACTGAGTGCAGCATTTGCTGGATTTTCTTGGTCAGTCTGTAGATCATTTGGAGGTTGTGTTTCATCAGCAGTTTCCCTGTTCAGTCTGTGACTCCTCTGTTGTATGGGGGGAAATACCTTCTCTTTGGGTGGTTGTTTGTCTTTAGTCCTATCGGTTTGTCTGGGTCTGGCAGTCCTTCTGATGTCTGAGCTGGAATAACCAATAGCCTGTAGTGCCCAGGAAGTGGGGTTGACAGATCCTTTTTGCCCGGTCTACCAGTGTTTTTATTGAGCTTCTTTTTTTGTCCTGGATGATGGTTTGAGTTCTTGTGTAGGTATCTGTCAGTGTGTATAGGGGTTTTGTAAACTGTGTAGCCCAATCACTGGTTCAGTTTGCAGATAACCAGGACATCGAAGAATGGCAATGTTCTTTCCTTTTATTTTTCCATTGTGAATTGGATGTTTGGGTAGATGTTGTTCAGATGGGTCAGAAACACAGTCAGATCTTCTTCTCTGTGACTCCAAATGGTGAAAGTCTCATCCACATACTGGAACTATGTTGTGGGCTTTTTTGGTGCTGTTTTCAGGCCTTGCTTTTCAAAGTGTTCCATGTAAACATTTGCTATCATGGGGCTCAAAGGGCTACCCCATCTCTCTGCTCATAGAATCCATTGTCCCACTGGAAGCCATTTTACCCTACTAAGAACAGGATATCTTCCTTGCTAAATTTCAGTTGAATGAGATGTCTCATATTTTTTCGATTCCTGATTAATATTTTTTCCACATGCAAGAAATAATCTATGGATTCTTAATGTTAATCATTTTTATGGCTGCCATACCCTCAGTGATGAAACACTTCAAATCATGTCAGATTCCTATTAGCCCAAGCAAATATTTTAAAAGGCTTGCCATTCCAGAAATACTGTTTAGTAATGAGTTTAAAAAAATCATCCTCATACACTGAACAAAATTTAAAGGCACACATTAACACCACAGAGACAAATAGGCATGAATTAAAAATTATTCCAGAGTATAAAAATTCTAGAGTCGTTACATGTCAAGTCAATCAAAGAAATTGATAATTAACCATAATTAAGATGATACCAACTGAGCCCCATCAACAGTGCAGCAACACAGGCAGTTAGTGCATCTGAAATTGCATGAAGCAAGGTCTCTTACATTTTAGAAAGAACTGAATCTGTTACAGAAAAAGCAATGGGAATACTGTGGTCTGTACTGTAAGCCTTTCCTCTCTTTCACTGACCACATGAGATTCTGTGTAATATTTCTAGTCAGATATGTATAAGCCCTATACACTACATTTGACAATATGCTCAGCAAAGGTCATGCATTTAATCATGAATCCATACAGATTAGCGGCATGAAGAGAATACCAATGACAGCTAGTCTAAGAGGTAACTCTTACTATACTGGAGATATGCAAGAATAACCAACAGTGTTTCTGTAGGTGTTTGGTTTTTTTAACTTGTAATTTTATCTCAGGAGGGCCTCTAGTTCAATAAGAGTGGAAGTGTACATGAAAAGTAACTGAACCCTGGTCATAAATGGCTGAATTTAGAGCCAGTATGGTATAATTGTTTGAGTGTTTGACTCATGGTGCAGCTACACTGTAAAAATCCTGGGGTTTGTAGTTTTGTGAAGCACCAGCACGCTTTGGAAAAGAAGGCTAAAGACCTTGTAAAACTACAAATCCTAGGATTCCATAGAATGGAGCTACAGCACTTAAAGTGGTGTCAAACTGCATTATTTTTATGCTGTTGATGCACTCTCAATTCAAATTCCCACTCAGCCATGGAAACTCACAGGGTGACCCTGGGCAATTCTCACTCTCTGAACCTATGATGAAGGCAATGGGAAACTCCCTCTGAACAAGAAACCCCCATAACACATTCACGTTAAGATTGCCATAAATTGGAAATGATTTGAAGGTACACATCAACAAATGTACATGAATATTCTCGCACATAAAGACACAGCTCTAAAAGACAATGCAGATCATATGAAAATGTGAAGCTCATCATCCAGCTGTACCTTGTGAGTGCATTTGAGCTTCTGTGTCTAAAGAGTTCCCTTGTTTCCAACTGTTCTGCTCCCAAACACTACCATTCCCACATTGCAGGAAACAATCTCTCCAGAACTGGGAATGTTCTCCCTCTTCTAACTTTTGTTGAACAAATGAAAGGACCAGATGTTGGGAAAGTTATATTTTTGGACTGCAATTCCCATAATCCACCATTCTGCATGGTCAGTGCCTTAAAGCTTTATACATACTCAAAATGCATTTGTGGAGGTGGGAAGCCCTCCAAAGTGATTTCTTTAAAACCCATACAGTTGCAGAAATAAAGAAAAAGACCTGCTGCACTGGTGAATTTCACCTATATGTTTTAATGGTGTCAATTTTTATTTTTATTGTTTGAGTTTATTTTAAGAGAAGGCTTATGATTATGAAAATAGTAATGGATGGGAGCTCATATTTTAATCCACACAAACAGTTTGGGGGCTTTAAAAACTCACCTCAAGGGAACTTTATATCTGTTGTAGAAGCAATTTTTTAATTTCTTTCTCTCCTGTGGGAAACATACACTTTCCCACAAAATAAAAGATAATTTAAAATGATTATAAGACTTCAGGATGACTCTTGTTCCTGTGCCCAGTACTCCCCACAATAACAGCCTCTGGCATTTCTTCATTCTCTCTCTCTCTCTCTCTCTCTCTCTCTCTCTCTCTCTCTCATATCTACCTACCTACCTACCTACCTACCTACCTAAAATTACACTTATTGTTACTGGTAGCAACCTTAGCATAGTTTAGGCTTAGGGTCTGTAAAGACCAGTCATTAAGGCCGGCTTGGGGAGAAGTTGGGGTGTGGCATCCACACAACACACGCCCTAAGTCCGCCCCCAGGCCAGCGTGACACCATGCACCACACCACATGGTGGATGGCATCATGGTGCTCCTCAGGCACTGCAACTACATGATGCAGTGCCAAAGGAGCACAGAAAAGCCATGCACCAGCAGCTATGGCGTCCTTTCTGGGGTGCAAAAAGACACTGCCGACAAAAGACAAGATCGGGGCCGCAGCATGTAGTTGCCACAGCCCTGATCTGGCATTAAAAGGGGTGGCTACAGGCTGCCCCTTAGGGCATTTACATTCATGTCATTTCTACTTGGTTGGTCTTAGTCACATCCTTTCTCTTTCTGTATTAATAACTCTGCACCATGTCTTGAGTTTATTTGTGCACCATTTTGTAGACTGGAATTCTCTCCCCTCCATATTTGAGGAGCACTTGTTAGAGAACATCTTGCCATGAGATATTACAAACCTTTTAGAATTTGTGAATTATTCTGCCTCCTATGTTTTTACAAAGATAATTAAACCTAAGACTAAGCCTGTTTTATTTCTCTGCTAGATTCTGTGTCTGGTTGGTGGAGGAACTGGTTGTTGCTCACCTTCTGCTTGGAATATTCTGCTTAAGAGATGACACTATTATTTTATATATTCCCCAACATTTTTGATCCTCACATTTTTATAGCAAAAGCTTCTATTTGTATGTATTTAAAATATCCATAGAAATATTTTAATTACCTTATTTACATATCATTTTTGTGACAAGTTTATTCAACAGTAAGCAATAGGTAGGTTTATGTGAGTTGTACAATGTATCATGCATCCTTGGGTACTATAATAATGAGACAAACTGCAAGTTTTGCTTTAAGAAATCCGCTTGCTCCTACATATTAATATATTAACATCCCCACAGCTAGTTAAATAATCAGAACAGATTTATTTTAAGTTAAAGGCATATAATTAGTGCAAAGTATATTTATAGCAAATCTGAACCATATTGTGTATTTGAAAGCACCTGTGTTGGCAGCACCCCTACCTTTAAGAAAGAGGAGTTGGTAAGAAGCTTTATCAGCATAAAACATATTTTGAAATACTTTATATAATTGGCATGGCAAAGAAGGGCTCTGTCTAAGGAGGATGATTTAATTTTTAAAAAAGGATGAGGAATTTGTCCAGTTTAGAAGTATTAAAAATATCTGACATTTCTGAAGTTAATTCCTATGAAAACTAAGTGAACTATGTGGATGAGAAAAGTATAGGGAGAACATCCAGCAACTGTGCTTCAGTTTTCAAGGAATATATACAAGTCCATTAACCATGTAATCGTCTCATCCCCAGGGAACAGTCCCGGTGCCATAATGTATATTAGAAAAGAGAGGTCCACCCTCAGAGGAGAAGATACAACATATACTATTTACCCACCACCTATAGCCCCTGTAAAAATATCCACTGCTTCCACTGAGCCATCCTTCTTGCAACTATAGTTGTTCCAGATGGGCAGCTCTAGCATTATCAGTCAACTTCCAACTCTATGATTCTATAATTCCTATGAAAATGATGTGCAATATAGACTGCTCTGCAGGCAAGAAATCTACAAACTTTCAGTAATCAAGGGCTCACTAACTGTGATACTTGAAAAACAATTTAAGGCCTTTAAAATATAGTGAAGCATGGTGGTATTGCAAGAATTGCCATCTCACAGTCTCATTCATGCCCTACTCCAGAAATAAAATGGGAACACTTGTAAAGTGTACCCTACGATTAGATGATAGGCGTGTCAGTCACTCACTGACTTTCCCCTCTCCTTCATCAAGTCCACATATTTCATATCTCATACTTCAGCCACTGTCCAAATCTAATGGCCATCCCTAATCAGTATGATACACAGAACTTTTATCATTGGAGACTGCTAAAGCAGAATTACAGCAGGACAGTAGTGTCTCTGGTTGTATACACTCATGTGCACAGAGAGAGAGAGAATTTCAATAAGTAGACCAAGGGCCTGGACAGATCAGCACTTTGTGCCGGCCTGGGCCCAAACTAGGGTTGCGCGGGGGTTGAGCATTTACACGCTCAGAAACCCTACTGCGTGCCCTGTCATCTTGGAACACGCCTGTTCGGATGGTGCACGCCATGATGACATCTGCTGTGCACAGCATCCATACAATGCTGCACACAAGGGGCATCAAAAGGTCATGGCACAGTCCTTATGGCGCCCCCTTTAGGGCACAAAAAGGAGCCACGTTTTGTGGCTTCTATTTGCACCAGGTTGGGAGCATGGCATGTGACTGCTGCATCCTTAAGCCAGCGCTTCCAGGGATGGCACAGAGCTGCCCTGAACTAGCTGTTTGTATAGCCCCCAAGTCTACGAAAGCTTATATTACAATTTTTTTTACACAGTGAATCTCAAAGGTACTACAAAGTATCTGCATATTGTGATTATGACTACTGTTATCAAACTACAAACCTCAGAAATCCTGGTAATTTGATCTGTCTGTTCTAACTTGAGCGCAATTCCATATACCTTTCAATTTCAACCTTGCACCAGCATGCAGCCTGCTTCTTTGTCCTACCCTTTAGCACCCAACCCTATGCATACCTCACCATCCATCTGCTAAACCATCCCAGTTTTAGTATTCACAATCACAACACCAGCAAATTTACAAGTCCACTTGCTTCGCTGATGTTTCAATTAATCATCTTCTCTTCCCATCTGTTTCCATTCAATTACTTCAGCTTATGTTATTCATAAATCACCGTGTATGAAATTCAAAAGAATTGATCACATTCAGTAAAGTTTTCTTTTCCTATGAGAGCTTCTAACACCTTCCACACATTTCATCCAGTAATACAATGGACAATTTAAAATAGGCACGTGTGGAGGTTGTCGAAAAATCCACTGAACATGTGGATATTCCTACAAGTATCCATCAGGCATGTGCATTTTAGAAGGAGCTTTGTACAGAGCTGCCTACAATGGATCTGAATACTGCCCACAAGACTGCTAAAAATACTCAACATTTGTCATCTTTATTAGAGTAGCAGTGTAGTTTTGGAAGGTCTCAGATCACAATTGTGAAATGCAGCTCACATTCAATTTTGTTTCACCATCCCTAATTTACAGTGTTGGTATGTTTTCCCCATCTTCCAGTATTGTGTATAAACATGAAATGATTGGCACTGGTCCTCAGACCAACACTTTGAGTAGCATTCTTTTATTTGATGTGGTCTATCACATCAAGAACTTCAAGTTTGAGAGTTCCTTAGGATAGGAAAGAAGAAGGGACTCCTGGTAGAAAGTAAGCTTCGTAAGACAGTGGGAGCAAATACTGCTGCCTCTAGTAGCATCTGTTAGCAAACTTGTAGGACTCTCAGGCTGACTATCATCATAATCAAACAATGGGAGATTGTGCTGTTGGTGTGGGAGGGAGCTAGGTACAAGTTTGTACTTAGCCTCCCAAAATTATGCTTCAGCCATGACAGTAACTACAGTTTGAAATAGACAATAAACTTCAACAGGATGCCAGAGTACCACCAGAAGAAGTGCACTCTCTCTGAGCAACTATATATGGCACAACCTCCAGAATTTCAAGTTCCTGGAAAATGGCATCTTGTATGCAAATTGCAAAAGATCATTTATGGTTTGAAACAGGCCGCCAGAGTATGGAGTGAGGAAGTGAATAATCTTCTTGTCAAAGAGGGGTTCACTCCACGCACTGTTGACAAATGTGTAGATAAGCAATTCAAAAATAATAAATGGATTTATATCACAAATTATGTTGCTAATCTGATCCTGTGCAGTGATGATAAAGCAGATAATGAAGTCTCTCCCACACAAAGATTTTCTCCTGCCCTGTTGGGTTCTCCATCTTCTTCTTTCCTCAAATTTCTTTGGAAAGATTGTAAGATAAAGATTTTCTTCTTTACCTGGACTATTCATTAGTTAGATTAGGATATAGCATCTATGTATACATAGATTAAATCCATTAGTAAACTTTTGTTTAAACAGCAAATGTGTTTTTTTTTTTTATTCAGTCTCAGTTCTTAGACAAGGACACAGTTCTGCTACTCTGCTAATTTAAAGCTAGACCCTAACAGGATTGGCTTTGATATTTTTGATATTTAAATATTTTTGTTTCCTTAACAAAGGCTGAAGCCTTTACCCAACAGAAACTGATGGCTTTTAGTCCCTGAGATGACCAATGAACACCTGACTCTGGTTGCTGACTTGAGTTATGCCTTCATGCTCAAATCAAGGTGCCCGGGGAAAATGTGTATATTTTTCCTTTCCTATTCACAGACATTTGGGATATCTTTTTGATGTTGTCCAGGAATTATGCCAACACACACTCACACAGCTGATAAGAGCCTGCTCAGCAAAAGGTAAACATGCCGAACTGCCAAGAAGCAGTTCCTCCAGCAACAATGCCAAACGAAGTCTGAAGAGAGTAAGCCACAAGCCAGTCCAAAGTTCAGGATTTTAGAGAGCAATACTACCAGTCCAGTCCGAGGTCAAGAATACCAGAGGTTGGTCAGTGATTCCGGTCCAAGGTCAAGGATTCAAAGGCAGTCAAAGGTCTAGGAGGCAAGGAGTGAGATCCAGCAGCATTCACTAATGAGAACAAATAGTCTCTGACAAGAGTGCTCAGTATCAGCCAGGTGTCTTATATCTAGCTCTCTTATCAGAGCTGCTGATTGCCTAATGAGCGTTTCTCAGCAAGTCTCTTGGAACGCTGAAGGCACACCCTTTCTGATCTCCTCTGGTTGTAATCCCGCCTCCATCTGCAGGGAGAGGCGGGAAATATAAATAAAATTTATTATTATTATTATTATTATTATTATTATTAAAAGTAGGAACCTCAGTGCTCTGCTGCTCTATGTCTCTGAAGTCTGGCACTTCTACTGGGGCAAGATTGGGCTGCTGAGCCCCAGGCTCCACTGGAGAAGATCCCACAGAGCTAGGGTTTGGCTAAGCCAAATCCACTGGGGCTGGGAGAGCAGAGCTGGGACCTGGCAGGGCAGAACTGGGGCCTGGCACAGCCTCAGGTTCCTCCTGCACCTGAGGAGCCAATTCCTCCTTGTCGTCCTCTGAGTCCTCCTTGTGGCTGGCCATGACAGATGTTTCCTCCCTTGACAATGTCCAAGAAAATGTATCATCCTGGAAGGTAATTTCTTTACTGATTTCTTAAACACATAGCTGCCCCTAGACTTTGGAATGGACTCCCAGAGGAGACCCGCCTTGTTACATCCTTAGAAATCTTTAAGAAGGTGGTAAAGACAGAGCTCTTCTGCTGCGCTTATCCTCCTGACCTCCTATGAAGACCACTAGTATGGAATGAGACCAGCTGACCCTGTGATTGATTGATGTTAATGTTTTTAGGTTCTTATGCTTTTATGCTTTTATTTTTTAACTGTGGTTTTAATGGTGCAGTAACTAATGCTGCAATACTGTAATTGTAATTTTAACCTTGCTGTGATCCCGCTTCTATCCATTGGGAGAGATGGGAAAATAGAAATAAATATTATTATTATTATTATTATAAGAAATCCTTGCAAGGATTGAACATCTGAAAAAGTACATATGAAGGCATAATCCCCAGTTGTGTCTGTGCATGACACAAACAAGAAGCTGACCTATACAGTACTGCAATGAAAAAGGACTCTGGAACACATCGGCATCTAGGATCCAATAGTGCATTTCTACCCTTCCTGTCATATGACTTGTGACTGTACTGATCATAGACAGGACTAAAGCTCATTTCTTGGGGAAGAGACAAATGGGAAGCATTATATTATCCTGGCAACAACAGTTGCTACAGCAACACTTGGATGATGTATGAACATTCAGTGCAGTGTGGATATCCCAGGTCACACAGGTACCTCCCACGCCAGTGAGGACTTGATTCCATGAGAGTTCCTGCTGCTGGCATGGTTTGTATCCACTTTATCAAAACATCCATATGTTACCGGTTTAGTTCAGCAGCCAACCAAGGGAATTTGATTTGTTTTGGCAGAGGTTCCCACTGTTTCAGTTTCATATCCTCTTTTGTTTTCTTTAGAGCCTTAACACTCTATGTACAACTCAAATTGTTTGAATAAGGGACCCAATTCTCTGCGCACACCTAAGACTGGTGTGGTTTACTAAAGATCATGAATGGGACTATCACTCAGTTCTTTGGAGAACCAAACAAAGCAGGGTATGGGTGTAATATAAATTTCTCTTGTTTATAACCCTAGAAGGTTCTATGGTGATGGTTTATTTTCCACTATATTTAAATTCTTCCCAGAGGCAGGAAAGAAGAATGAGAGGCAAAGGGGAAGCATTACCTTAAGAATAATTAAGGTTGCAATCCTCCATATACTTACAAGACTTGAAGTCCTAGTGAAGTTAATGGGACCTATTACTGAGGTACCAGAGGTAGAAATAACATGGAAATAATAGGGATAGATTCCTACACCACAAAAAAAGAATAAAAGTTGCTTTACTGTTATACATTTAGTAAGCCCTTTGTGTGGTTCCCCTTAGCCTCACCTCATAAGGAAGGTTCAGAAACTGCCTCAGTTCCTATGGAAAGATCTCTGAGCAAAACGTCATTAAAGCATCCATTCTAGGTTTGAGGACACTCTGAAATCCTTCTAACTTTTACATCTAGTATCACCTAGGCATAACTAAACAGGAAGCAATAGGACTGATATATTTTTGAAGAACACATTGCATATGGCAGACAAAGGTCTATGTCTAAAATCCACCTCCTTGAGGGATTAATTTCTTAGGAGAGCTGCCAGAAAGACAAATATATCACATCACCATTCTCTGCCAGAGATGGAGCCAACTATAACTTGGAGGGGAGATCCCACCCGCTCTCTCGGCCATTTGCTTTTAACAGTCTAACTCTGTAGCCTGTTGCACATAAAGTCTGAACCATGTCACTTTTGTATTTATTTATTCACTTTTCACCCTATAGAAGTTTCCAAGAGGTCTCAGCTAGCATGACAAATATTAAAGGATTACAAAATTTACCATCAAAATAATCTGGAAGGCCAAAGGTCCTTCACCAGAGTGTTACCCTAAAATCAGTTCTGTCCCATTTCTTCATTAATTGGTGGAGGTCTTTTTGAGTTGCAAGAAATTCTGCTTTTAAATGTACATCTAAGCACATATATCTCACAATCTACTGGCAAGATTGTTTATACTGAGAATTATACTATAACATTTCGGAATTATGAACACCAGTTGATAACTCCTCTCTAAGCATTAGTCTTAGATCTAAGGTCCCATAATCTCTAACCTTCAGATTATCCGTGATGGGAGTGATAATCTGACACATCTGCAGAGCACTAGAAAGAAGAAACATAGAGAGGAGCATCTGAATGAAATGTTGCACCTATATGAAAATGTCCATATAGAAATAGTTCAGTTTTAAGTGTTATAGTGGTTTGAATGTTAGACTAAGACTTTGGGAGACCAGAGTTCAAATTCCCAGTTAGTTACAGAAACCCACTGAGTGACCTTGGGCAAGTCACATTCTCCTTCAGCCTCAGAGGAAAACAAAAGCAAACCCCTCTGGACAAATCTTACTTTTAAAAAATCCATGATAGGGTCGCCTTTGGGTCACCATATGTTGGATACAACTTGAAGGCACACAACCACACCATAATTTTAAATAAAGTGAAACTATCTTCTCTAGACATAACATAATCCTAGATACACTGAACAAGTGTGAAGAATTACCGTATATACTTGCCATATATCTAAAAAGGTATGCCCAAAAATTGACCTCAAAATTCCAGGTTGACTTATTTACAGGTCACTATGGAAATCTTTCAGATTTCCCCATGCAATGCGAAGAGGAGTTTATTTCTTTCTCAAGCCAAGCAGAAAGAGACTTGGGTGACTGATATTGCTGTGTGTTTAAGAGTCCATCTCCCTCCCGCAGGTCTGGCTGAAATGAAAGCTGAAATGAAGCAAAAAGCATCAACAAGAGTCTCTCTTGCCGTACACAAACATACACACACTGAAGGAGCCTCCAAGTTTTACTCTCAACCTAACCAAGGGTCATGGCAAAGTCCATAATTTTGGCCCCAAATTTTGACCTTGACTTATACATGAGATCAACTTATATTTGAGTTTATACAGTAGTACCATCTGACCTGGGAGTATCATCTTCTGGCACTAATTCTTTTTTTCATTTTGGATTGTTTCATCATAGTGTTCATCATAAAAGAAAGGGTTATACTGTGTCTCCTTCTTTCCAATACTAACAAATGTTAGATATAGTGTCATTGTCATTTTCTCTGAAAGATCCTCTGCCAGCATCACCCTCCATTGCTGCTACTGCCAGGGAGCTGTTTGGTATATTTTGTCTGCTTCCTTATTAAAAGACTGTCTGACATGGGAGACCCTACCAACAGCATTGCTCCTGTCTACATAGCCTTTTGCCTCACATGGGCACACAGGCATACAATTTAAAAGCAAGAAGCAGGAATAAAAACAAATATCAGTAATCACAAACACATCAGAAATGGAATCAAGCCTAGTTGGTCCCTAGAATATCAGGAATCTGTGCCTAAGGCATAGGGCAACTACCCTGATAATCAGAGCTGATGGTTACTGGATTAGATAGACTAACGGTCTGACTTGGGCTACGTTCTGTGTTCCAGTGAAAGCATTATATAGAACATCTAGAAGCATGTGGAAACAGAGAGGTCTGTGGCACCAAATTAATCTCAAAATAATTGTCAGTTGAACTTCCCTTGGAAATTAATTCTACACACATGATGTAAGTTCACATATTTTATTTATTTATTACCTTTTTATCCTTCCTTTCCTTCTAAGAGTTAAAGCTGATGTGTACAATTCTCTCTCAATCTCAATCTCTCTCTTTTCTTCCCCTATATTATTTTATCTTCAGGCCAATGTTGTAAGGTTGTGCCACAAATGTGCCTAGAATCTTCTCTATTCCACAAGGGTGGAGTAGTAAGCAAATATTCTCCATTTCAGTGAATTTACATGTGACTGGCAAGGCAGTGGTACATCATAGTCTGCCTTCAAATAAAAGATAAACAGATCCTAACTCAAAAACAAAATCAGCTTTCTTCAGCTTTCATCTGAATAGGCTGAATTACCATCCCACACTCACTATGACTGCAGATCAGGATGGAATAGGTTTTGCCAGTTTTATATTCCTGGAATCTTGGCATCTATAGTTGCTTCTAGCTTTTTCAGCTTCTTTAAAAGTTGGGTTGTTGTTCTTTTTAATGGCCGTTACTTCTTGCTGTCAGCCCCTTCTTTTGTCATCTACTCCTGCTGGGAAAGGGAGGGTTTATCTAGCGGGACTCCAGAATTTGTTCCTTCCACACGTCACCTTCTCCCACTAGCAGCAATTGCTTCTGCTTTCCCATCAGGCTCAGTTGCCCAGTAGTCACTTAGGAGTATCATTTGCAGGCTGGTTACAGCTCCAGTCAACCCAGCAAACCTACAGATAAATACCTCCAAGTGGCAGCAAGGCGGAGAAGGGCCTTCCTTTTCTTGATAAAAACTAAATGGGCTGAGAGTAAGCCATCAAACCAAGGCCACCCAGTAAGCTAAACGGATGAAAGGGCTGTGAACCTGGGCCTGCTCACATCTTGCATGCCACTCTAAGCACTATATCACACACCTTCCATCCCACCAGAGGTATCACTAAGAGATTGCGGAAGGTGAATTGCATCAGGTGACACTCTATGGGCATGTGACACCACTGCTTCCCAAACATGTGCTTTTGGGCAGAAATGGGCTGTGACATTTGCCTGAGTCCCTTTAAAACACTGAAGAGATGGTGTGAATGGGGCAAGGCATATTGAGAAAAGAGGCTTTTAAAAATATTTTTTTTAAAAATTAATTTTTAAAAATAATTTTTAAAAATTAAAATATTTTGTTGTTTTTAAATTGTCTTTAAAAATATCACATCTTACCAAATTTTCACTTTAACCGTATGAAAATGCATACATGTAAATATATTTAGGCTGTGTATATGATGTTGCAATTTAAAGGCATAATTTTAATTTTGCTGGCTGTCTATGTCACAACTACTGTATTAACATTACATTCAGTGATAAAGAGGAATTACAAGTTATGAGTACCATTAGTACAAAAACATTGCTAAGGATTCCATATGGTGTGGTATGGGAGGAGATCAATGTGTGTGTGTGGGGGGGGGGGTGACACCATGAGTTACCGCACCAGGTGACACCAACCGTAGTGGTGCTAGTGTGCTCCACCATCTACCTCAGCATCTATTTTCCCTGTCCAGTTTCATGTTACAGCCCTGCACTCTACCTGGACAGACAAGAAACTCAGATTCTAAGTCCTATAGTCGACCTCTTCATCCCAGAGATACAAGGCCATCCACAATGATGCCGCTGTTGTTTCCCTCCCTGAGAATTTTTACCCAAGTTCTGGTTTCCATACTCCAAGTCATAGATCCTCCTTAACTTTCCACCAGCAACAGAATGGCTGGGAGGGGGCTATTACAGCAAAATGGTGAGTCCCAGTGTGACAGATCCCCTGCACAGATTGCTCCTACAGTTCTAATCCTTGGATTCCAGTCCTGTCGCCTTGCCCTTATATTCTTAAGATCCCTCCCTGAATGTGGTACTCAGGCCTGAAGGTGACCATTATGCCATGCTGATCAGTGGGTTCAAGGTGGTAAAGTGTGACTAGCCTTCCTTGTTAACTATTAAACTAAAATATCCAGTTCCACACACAGAACAATGTAACACCTCAGTTTCAAACAAAGAATTCTCCTTGAACTCTATACACACACTCTGATCCCATCCAATCAAAATCCTATTCAGATCCTAACCATTACTCTCTTCCTAATTGGCCATATATGACACTGTTTCTGACTGACTGACCCTATCTAACTCCTTAACTGAAAACCTCTGGGCTTTTATTTTCCCATTTCTATTGTGGCAAGCGCTTGGGACTTTTGTTATCCCACCGCTGCCACCAAATTATGTGACGACAACACTCCTTCACCTTATGGCAGTCCTATGGGGTTTTCTAATTCCACCCTGCTGCCCCTAATTTATGTAACGACTTTTTAGGCCCTATCACCAAATATAATTGATGACGGACCCGTTTAAAACTCAGGTTCACAGTATTATATAATATAGTAGCGTGGATACACTATATATGGCAGACAAGCTTTTAGATAAAACAAAATATGAACTTTATTGAACAAAGGGTTTAAACAGATATGACTTGAACTACCGTAAATGGTATTAAACAGCTGTTAGTTCAACCACCTAAGGACTTCCCTGTCCCTCTTTAGGCACTTCTTTTTTCTAACTCAGCCACCAAGTCTATAATATCTCTCAAGCAATTATGTAACTCCAAACCCCTCTTCTTGAGTCTGGTTACACAGAGCCTCTCTCCTCAAGACTCTCCAAAACAACTACTGTCTTACTCTGGACCTAATAGTTTCCTCAATAACTATTCCCTCAGGAATTATTGGAACCCAGTCCTCTCTTGGACTCTATAGTTCCCTCTCTCTAACCCTAACTAACTCCCCAAACTCCACTCCAGCCCTATTCTGCAGGATTCCAACCCCTAACTGACTCCCAACTGTCAACATTCCAATTGCCAAAACCAACGGATGCATGGAATGTTCAAAGGTCCCAGCCCACATTCTATTGGCTGGACCTCAGCTGCCTTCTGATTGGTCAGCTGGATGTTCTCTGCGTCACACCCATACAGTGTTAGCGTACCCAACATATCCTGAGTTATATTTTGGAATTCCATATTTTCATACCTGGAGCCAGGCATGTTCTTAAGAGGTCACAATGATGTTAGGAACACCTGGTGAATTTTCCATAAAGACACGTAGACACAAAGAGATGTGAAGGACCCAGGTAATTCCAAGATAAAAGCTGAATGGGTTTGCTGATTGCTTCATCCTAGACCCCCAAGCTCTCCACATATTCTCTTGCACTAAAAACAGGCAAAGGCAAATGAGCCAACACTTTCCTCCCTACACTCTGCCGTGATCCTAGCCAACTTCCCTTTCCATATAGCTTGGGATTTCCTAAATCTAATCATTGTTTTTGTGACTCCAAAGTTAAAGTCATCAGTTGTTCCAGAATCCCATTGTCAATTCCCTGGGTAGATCATTAGGTCTGTTACATTGCAAGATGCCACCGTGCACCCTTTAACGCTAGGATTTCAGATATAATTATCAGTCCCAAACCTAGCCTCCTTTCACACAGCTGCCCCCAGTCTGCACTTGGTGTACACACAGCACTTACTGTATTGCCCTCAGACTCTATCTGAGCCACATCCCACTTCCTGTGGTCCCCTCTCCAGGACAGGTAAATATTACCCCCTCTGTACCTCTAAAACTCCTCTGTCCCATTTCCATGCCTCTATTTCAGTTAGCTCTGAATTGTTGGTGTGTCTGAATTACTATAATGTGTTTGATTGCACTCTTGAATATTTCTAAATAAAATCTTATTCATCCAAGCTTGGAGTCCTCCTCAGTTAGTTCCAGCAAGTTACCGAGCAAGTCTCTCAAGCCTCTTTGAGCTAAGCAATTCCCCAGCATTTAAAAGAGAAGCTGACACAGTTGGTGGCAGCCCCCCAGACCCCCATCTTTTGGGGTAACAAGAGCCCCACAGAATTTCATGAGCTGTGATTGGCTGGCCCTACCCAGATTTGGCCAGTGTCCCATGTCACACTGGTAAGGTGTTCTGCAACAACAACAACAACAACAACAACACATATGTTAGCACGAGGAGGCCTTATGCTTCCATATATTTGTAACAGGATGTTGCTAATTGGATCCAAATCTACATCTGCTCCACTGCAACTGACCCCTTCTGCTCTTGCAACATGTCATTTATGACAGGTTAACACTAACAGGGAGTTCACAGGCAGTATCTCAGTGCTGGTGACAGGAAGAAAGGTAGAAGACCTAAAGCAAATTGGGGGACACACCAAAAGGGCTCCTCTCCAGCAGAGGAACACCACCTCTATACCATCTCAGCCCCTTACAGCTAGCAGTTCTAGGCATTATGATGGCACTGAAAATCTACATTGACTGACAATAAATAGATATTTTGGTAAAGAACAAAGCTTCAATGCAGAACAAACCTGGAATGAAAATAAGGCATTCATACTATCCTCCTTCATCCAGTTTCTGGCAAAAGCATTTGTGGGGGGAAAAATACCTCACTCATTTGCATATGCAATTTTTTTCTGTTTCCTGCTGATAACAATAAACATCCCAGCATTAAACTATCTTGTCGCTCCATCCGCTGCTGTTGTCGTTCTTTCTTTTTTTCCCACTGAAATAGTTCAGATAAAACCGAATGAAGAAGCAGAAAGAAGTTTGCTTCCCTGTCTCTAATTTCAAGTTTCATTCTAATACATTATTACTGTTATCATAACCTGCCTTTTGAATGCAACTGTTGCTTGAATCTAATCCACTGACAGTGAGATCTGCCTACAATGATAAACTTAACAAATTTGCCTGAAATATGGGTGATACAGAGTCAGTAAAAGTGGGACATAGGCCTTCTTGATATGTATAATTTAAAATGTATTTTCATTGATATTTTAATCCATCTGGTGGTCTCAGACTCATTTAATCAATGGGATTAGCATAAAGGTTGTTTTACAATCTAGTAAAATCCATGATTTTAAAACACCAGTCTAGGACTTCATGGAAGGCAATGTTTTTTCTGAAATCTTGCTGTTTCTATGCAATACAAACACTGATCTCAGACCTTTCTTGGGCAATTTTGGCAGTGTTCTTTAAATATATATTTTTTACGTTTTTTAATTGCTTTATATTGTATCTATATTGTATCACTGATGCATTTTAATGAAGGCTGTCCAGAGATTTTATTATTATCATCATCAAATGATGTATAAATAGTACAAATTAAGAAAAGAATAATCTCTCACCAGCATTTGGAAATTTTCCTTTTTAGACTACACAATCCATGGAAGTAATTTTTCAAAAAATACTTTTCCAAGCTCTGTCACTCACTCACACCCAAACATATAAGAAAAATACAGAGATATTTTTTCTCTCCATGACCTCTCACATACACTCACACAATGCTGCTGCTACTGACCTGACTTTCCTCAGAGACATGTGTGGTTTACATATCACACTTGCAAATTAAGACTTAACTACAAATCAAAGCATGCTAAATGCAAGATATATAGGTGGGGAAAATAGGTGCTATTCTATCTCTTTATTTAATTTAAATTGCACATTTGGCGAAGCATGTCTGTAAAAATGTGTACTAAACACATAATCTAGTTTGATGCAGAGTATGGGCAAAATATTTGACCCAAAAGCAGCAGCTTCTAGGTCAAGTCAGCTACAGAAATAAAAATGTACATAATAAATAATAATAATAAATTTTATTTATATCCCGCCTTTCCAATATTTTGATCAAGGCGGCTTACAATACAGATAAAAGCATATCGATAAAAAGTTAAAAACAGCATTAAAAAAGAACAACAATCAAGTAGAAGTACAAGGGCAGGGCAGGTACACAATCCAGGGTCGTTGATAGAGGGGCAAAGAATAAAATGATTATGGTGGAAAGGCTTGCAGAAATAAATATGTTTTCAAGTTCTTTTTGAAAAGAACTAAGGACGCGGTGGAACGGAGTTTGACAGGGAGATTGTTCCAAAGTTTGGGGGCAGCGATAGGAAAAGCCCTCTGTGAGGTCCTCACATGGCGTGTCTTAGGGACCTCCAACAGTTTTATCCCTGTTGTTCTGAGTGTGCGGGGCAGATTGTATGGGGAGAGGCGGTCCTCCAAGTACCCTGGGCCCAAGCCATTTAGGGCTTTATAGGTCAAAACCAACACCTTGTATTGAGCCCGGAAGCGAATAGGCAGCCAATGAAGATCTTTCAAAATAGGTGTTATATGGTCAGGCCTGGAGCTACCAGCGACCAGTCTTGCTGCCATATTCTGTACCAACTGTAGCTTCCGGGTTTGGTACAAGGGTTGCCCCATGTAGAGCACGTTGCAGAAATCCAGTCGAGAGGTTACCAGAGCGTGTACAACAGTTTCAAGGTCCCTATGGTCCAGGTAGGGACGCAGCTGGCGTATCAGTCAGAGCTGATAACAAGCACTCCTGACCATCGCATCCACCTGAGATGACAACTGGAGTGAGGAGTCAAGGAGCACTCCCAAGCTACGCACCAAGTCCTTCAAAGGGAGCGTGACCCCATTCATAGATCTCACCACCTGGAACCGAGGAACCTATCGCCAGTACTTCTGTTTTCCCTGGATTCACACTGAGTTTGTTTTCCCTCATCCAGCCCATTACCAACTCCAAGCAGGCATTTAGAGAAGAGATGCCATCCCTAGTTACTGCATCAGTCGGAGACACAGAGAAACAGATTTGGGTGTCATCAGCATACTGATAACACCGTGCCCCGTGTCTCCGGATAATCTCTCCCAGCGGTTTCATGTAAATGTTGAATAGCATGGGGGACAGAATAGCTCCTTGAGGGACACCTGTCCGGGAAAGCAGCCAAAGGGCTGATAAGACAGCTAGTTCTCAAACAAACAAAACCCCTCCCAAAACAGCAAAGTCAGTGTAAGCTACCCAGTTCAGGAGATTCACAGTAGCTCTACCAAAAGGGATTATCAAGAGAATTGTCAGACGGTCCAAGGTTCAGGGTATCAGAGAGACAGGTCGATAAAGCAGTCCAAGGTCAAGGTTTCCGGGTAGTCAAGATGGTCTAGAAGACAAGAAGCCAAAGGAGCCAGAGACAGAGTCTTTCCTCTAAAAGAGTCAGATATCCACTGGCAAAGAGTCACACATGCTCAAGGTGCTTAAGAAGGCAAGGAGCCGGCCTTCAGCTGTGTCTGATTATGAACACGCTTCTGATAAAGCCTCCGTGATCTTCGAAGGCCCTCTCTTTCTGCTCGACGCTCCTTGAAGGTAATAATAATAATTAATAATTTGTTTTATTTATATACCGCTATTCCAAAGATCATAGCGGTGAACAGCAAGTAAGCTAATTAGCAAGTAAGCTAATTTGCCCCCAACAGTCTGGGTACTCATTTTAGCGACCTCAGAAGGATGCAAGCCTGAGTCGAGCTTGGGCCCTTTTGCTGGTCTTGAACTCGCAACCTTGTGGTTTCGAGTGAATGGCTGCAGTACAGGCATTTAACCACTGCGCCACCAGGGCTCCATAGGTAGACACACTGCTCAGATCCTCCTCCATGTCCACAGCCTCGGCACCAGGCAAGCTTGACTGGTGAACCTCTGGAGGGGCCATAGACTCTGCTCCAGCAGAGCTAGGGCCAGCCTCTGGCTCCTCCATTACAGGTTCAAGTCCCAGGGGCTCCAGCTCCTCCATTACAGGTTCAGCTCCCAGGGGCTCTAGCTCATCCTCTGAGTCCTCCGAGCCATCCTCCAGGCTGGGCATGACAACACCAGATGTAAGTGCCCTCTTATCAGAGCAAACGTCCCACAGCTGCACCATCTGGAATCTACCCGAGAGGTAGGATCGGAACCACTGGAGCACAGTGCCCCCAATGCCTAACTCCCTCAGGCGTTCCAGAAGGATACTGTGGTCAATGGTATCGAAAGCCACTGAGATGTCCAAAAGCACTAACAGGGACACACTTATCCTGTCCATACCCAGACGGAGATCATCAACTAAGGCGACCATGGCAGTCTCAACTCCATAGCCCGCCCGGAAGCCAGTTTCAAATGGGTCCAGAAAATCCGTGTCATCCAAGATCGATTGAAGCTGGAAGGCGACCGCTCTCTCGATCACCTTTCCCAAAAAAGGCAGCAGTGATATAGGACGGTAGTTGTTGTGAATCAGGGGGTCTAAGGAGGGTTTTTTTAGCAGGGGTTTAACCACTGCTAATTTTAATTTGGATGGAAACTGTCCCTCTCTTAGAGATGTATTAATTATGCGGTGCAACAAAGTTAACACCGCATCTCCCCCCTGAGCTGCCAGCCATGAAGGACAGGGATCGAGAGAGCATGTCGTCTTCCTAACACTTCGAAGGATCTTGTCTACTTCCTCGGTACTAACAAACTCAAAGTGATCCAGTATAACAGGGGCCGCGGAGGCTCTGGATACCTCTCTTATAGGATCCGCATAAACACTGACGTCGAGATCAGCCCTTATCCGAGAGATTTTATCCGCAAAGAAGTTGCTAAATTCGTCACAGCAGGCTTTAGATGGTTCCAAAATAGTGTTCAGGGAGGGGGGCAGTTGAGTTAGCTCCCTCACTACCCTGAACAGCTCTGCTGGATGCGAATCTGAGGACGCAATACGTGCAGCATAGAACAAGTTCTTTGCTGCACTTATTGCCACTCTGTAGGCTCTCAAATGAGAGTCCAGGAGTGTCTTGTCGGCTAAGTGCTGGTGTCTTCGCCATTTACACTCTAGTCGTTGTGCAGCCCGCTTCCTTTCCCTGGGGTCTTCCGTATACCAGGGTTGTTTATTGGAAGCAGGCCGGAAAGGACGCTTGGGAGCAATACTGTGTATAGCCCTGGAGAGATCAAAATCCCAGATGTTCGTCAAGGCATCAACAGAATCGCCGCCAGTTCCAGCCAAATACCCCTCTAGGGCTTCTTGGAACCTTTTTGGTTCCATCAGCCTTTGAGGGTGGACCATCCTAATAGGTCCACCACCCCGGGGGGGGGGGGGGCTTAAGGTAGAAGCCTTGATTCAAGCCTCAACCAGGAAATGATCTGTCCATGACAGGGGAGAGATATTAGAGATCTCTGCCCACGGAGACTCCATGTCCATACTGAAGATCACATCGAGGGTATTACCAGCGCAATGCGTCAGCCCTGAGACTAATTGGGACAGGCCCATGGCTGTCATGGTAGCCATGAACTCCTGAGCTGCACCTGTTGGACCATGACTGGCCTCGAAGAGGATGTTGAGGTCCCCCAGGACAAGAAGCCTAGGGGACTCCAACACCAGCTCCGAGACCAGCTGTGTCAGCTCGGCCAGGGAGTCTGTTAGCGCACAGGGTGGCCGGTAGACCAACAGAATCCCCAGACTGTCTCTGGCCTTCAGGGTCAGGTAAATACACTCAATGTAATCCGTTTTCCGGACTGGGTTCCTGGTTAAGGAAAGAGTGTTTTTATGGATCAAGGCAACACCGCCCCCCCCCCCCCCCCCCCCTAACCTGATCTTGTTGTTGACTGAGTACCCGGCTGGGAAGGCCTGCGCCCACACTGCCTCGCTCTCAGGCCCAAGCCAGGGATGCACGCCAGGTCGCAGTTTTTGTCCTGCAAAAGGTCATAAATTATGTGGGTCTTATTGTTTACGGACCTGGCATTGCACAGGAGCAGACACAGGGTTTGTGGTACGGCTGGGCTGACCCTCAGATCTCTTTGGTTAGGAAAGTGGAAGGAAGGATGACAATATATGCATGCTTTCTCAAAAATCTAAATGGGCTGAACTAAAAGAGTTTATAGACTATTATTAGGAGGGGGGACACAACACCACACACATATTTTGGCATCTTAGAATAGATCACCCGCTGCTCCCACCTGTCACATGGCATATAAAGTGGAACTATACTAATGTTTTTATTCAAATCGCTGCTCTAAAATTACAAAAGATAAGTGCTACCTTTCAGCATGAATAAACTTAAATATATACTAAAAATAATTCAGCATTAACTTGTATGGCTTCAGGCTTCGGCAATGAGTAAAAGGGTACAGTTTTCAATTACATGCTTTGGAAAATCAGATGTCAAATAACTCAACAGAATGAAGACTGCTTACCTTGAGTGTGAATTTGCAGCACTTGGAGACATTTCAGTTTGAAAACTGCTTCAAGAAACATGGTTTTAGCCCTTAAATGCACTTCACTAATACTCGGGAAATTTCATTGTTACTGGATCCTAGCTCATGTATTTAGTGGGCAGATAAGCATAAGGCCCCAAACTACCTTTTGGAGACCAAACATGATATTTTAATCTTAGGCACAAGTATCAAGTTATCATCTCTAAGATTAAAAATACATGAGCTAGGATCCAGTAGAGTTTTTCTACCATATAAATATATTTTCTGTACTGGGAACTTGGAGTGGGACTATTCCCCCTTGCTCCTGCATTCCCTCAAAACTGAGAATACTAGGAACTGGGAGTACTGGGAGTGGGGATGTTCCCCCTTGCTCCTTCATTCTCTCAAAACTTTTTCTACAGGGTTCAAAAACTTTCTGCAATTAGTTGTTAGAGAGAATGAAGGCTTCAGGGGTTGGAGGGGGAAAGTCTCTCTGCTGCAGAAGAGGACCACAAGTACTACACAAGTACTTTCAGATAAATGGAGTGTGCCATTTAACAAACTGAAGCATGTCCAAAGGAGGGCCACCAAAATGGAGAAGGGTCTGGAAACCATGCCTTATGAGGAAATACTTAGGGAGCTGAGTATGTTTAGCCTGGAAAAAAAGAGGTGATATGATAGCCCTGTTTAAGTATTTGGAGGGGTGTCACACTGAGGATGGAGCAAGTTTGTTTTCTGCTGAACAATGGATGGACGCTATGAGAAAACCTAAACATTAGGAGGAACTTTCTGACAATAAGAGCTGTTTCACAGTGGAACACACTTCCTTGAAGTGTGGTGGAGTCTCCTTCTTTGGAGGTCTTTAAGCAGAGGCTGGATGGCCATCTGTCAGAGATGCTTTGATTGTGAGTTCCTGCATGGCAAGGGATTGGATGGCCCTTGTGGTCTCTTCAAACTCTATGATTCTATGATTCATTTCTTCAGATATCACATGGATGGCCCTAGCAGCTGGATGCTTCCATGGCAGTGGAGCAGTGAATCCATTCTAGGTTTCAGCCTAAATGTTAAAGGAGCTAACAAAGATCCTAAATCCTGTCCTCAAAATAGGTTCAGCATCTTGGACCTCCTATTACATTTTGAACTAACAC
Source organism: Sceloporus undulatus (assembly GCF_019175285.1). Classification (NCBI taxonomy): domain Eukaryota; kingdom Metazoa; phylum Chordata; class Lepidosauria; order Squamata; family Phrynosomatidae; genus Sceloporus; species Sceloporus undulatus. The sequence continues at coordinate 96,987,502 of NC_056523.1, forward strand.
CTGGAGTGGATTCATCATCCAACTGGCACAGAACCCACTGGCTTCCACTGTTAGGTGAGATCAGATATGAGTGTGCATGTGGCTTAAGAAGTGATCTACATCCACATGGGTGACCTCTCTGATTTCCATACTTATTCCAGCCTTTAATTTTAGGATTCCTGAAATTCAAGTGTCATAAGAGAGGCAACCAATGCCATATATGGATCTCTGATTTGCACATCACTTTCTATATGCAGAAATGCACATGTATGATGCTCACAATAACTAGAGAGTTTTCTCACTGGCCAATAGTCTGCCAATCTAATGGAGTGGTCCTTTCAGATAAATAAATCCAGAGTGAAGTGTTGGAATTCTGTATAAGTCTTTAATATAGTGATAAAATTAGGTGGTTTTAAGAAAGAAAGGGAAGTATAAATTTTGAAAAACATTTCGTAATTTATGCATTTCATAAAAAAAAATCCCCATAATTAAAGTGAGTTCAAGTGTATCATATCATATAATGTTGTTACATAGAGGGTCCCTAGGTAATTTAATTTGGAGGGACTGCATACACACACAAATGTCACTGGACAGTTATAGAGTCCAAACATCAAATATGGCTTAGAAACATTAAATCACAGAGACAGCCATGAAACCCATGGTGAATACTGAAAATTTATTTTCCGAGTGTCTACTACATCTCTGAAAGATCAGTGAAGGAAACAGACTTCTATGCACCTACAAATATTTACATTTCTAAGCCCTGGCTCCTATTTTTGTTCTGTACAGGAACCTGATTCTTTAGGTTGTTACGGAGTACAAAATATGAATTTGCACATTAACTACTAGCTCCTGTTGCCCATCGGATAAAAACGATAAGGATAGCTCTAGTAGATGTAATGTTGGGAGGAGACAATGCCATTCCTATTTGTTTCAGCACTCTGGACAGGGAATAAGGTCCACCTTACCTCACCCCCCCCCCACCTGCTGTTCTCTCTCTCTCTCTCTCTCTCTCTCTCTCTCTCGTGCTTCTCTTTCCTCAAAGAATCAAAGGAGGAAACACATGGCATGTTCTTTAGGCAGTTTGATGCTGTTGCTAATCATTGCAAACCATTTTCCTTTAATATCTGTAATGTACACAAGGAGAAGTGCCTAACTAATCTAAATAAAATTCACTATTCCATCATGCTCCTACTGACAGACTACATGATAACTTTTCACCTTATTTCCCCTGGCAATACAAAATAAAAAGCTTTCTCAAGCTCAAATTTGATAAATAAGTAAATAAACAACAAAGAAGGAGATCTATAGGATGAGCTTCACACGTGCAGACAAAGCTAAGTGCTTCCTTCCCCCACCTGCGTCCTTAGGAGAGAATCTCAAGCAGTTTCAATCCATGGCCTAAAGGTGACTTCTAGTCCCAAATACTGTACAAGTAGATCTACTGAATCAATGGGATTTATATAAATGTTCACTTACCACTCAACAACTAATTTAATAAGTCTGTTATAGTTGGGGTTAGCAATTGGATTTAGGCTAACATTTTCCTGATTCTACATGAAAATCAGTGAAAACCAATCATTCCACATATTATACAGACTTTGGAAGTAAGGCGGGAAAACAACATCATAATAGAAAGAACATGAAATGGCCCTATTTCAGTTCAGTGGAAATGAATGAGTGATTTAATGCAAGATTTATTAAACATATCTCCAACTTTTCTTCCCCAAAATGGAACCTAAGGTGCTTTAGGTTAACTAAATGCAGATTAAAAACAAAAACTTAAGAAAATAAAATAGAAATATATTCATTTTTCAAATAATTAAGGTAACACTACGCCAGTTGAAATTTTAACATAGCAAGGGATAGGTTCATTCTTCCTGTTGTGCAACTTATTCATTAATTTTATAGTTGTGGGGGTGAAAAATGGGTAAAGGAGAAATACCACATGCTTCAAGCTTCAAGTGCTGTGCCTCATACGTTTGCCTCATGCTCTGTTGCAAAGTGACAAAGTGGGGATGAGGGACAGCATGCTTTGGACCATGTGCCCATGACCTCTAGCATTCAGATTTTTTTCAAAAAGTAAATAAAGAGAAACTTATTTGGATATTTTTTGAGAAATGGAAAAGAAGAATTCATTTAAAATTGGAACTACAGTAATAACAAGCTACTGTAGCAGACTTGGAATCTGAGCTGCTAGGCTGATGTGCCTGGCTGTTGAAGACGGATTATAGGCATGTTTCCATTGCTCACTATTTACGTCATTCGTAGTGAATTCATCTCAGCGACCAGTGAAAGCATTTGCCTGTCTCACAAAATCCAAGCCTGCTTTGGATAATCTGCCAGACTACTTACTATGGTCATAGAGAGACAAATGAGGAATTAAATTAAAGAACATGCTGACTTGAAGAAAAACAGTGCATTTCCCCCAAATCAGATTAAATGAACAAAAGAACAAAACTTGAAGCCTAGGCAGCCTACACACTTAACAACTTACATAGCTATTGGTTGTTAAGAGATCTAGTTCCCGTAGACAGAAATCAGTGTTTCCCCTCCTCAAGGAATGATTCTGCTACTGGGGTATTATGAAATGTTGATGAACATTTCAACTCTTTATTCACTATTTTAAAATCTGTTATGATAAAAAGCAGGAGAATGCACTCCATTCTGTTAATAGGAACAGGAGGGAATAGGCAGCACTCATACTGAGATTGAAATGTGTTTGTGTGAATCAATATTGGGCTTACAGACTGCATGGCAGATGAATCAAATATGAATATAGTGTGCAGAGAGAGCCAGTGTGGCATAAAAGTTTGACTGTTGGACTAGAATTCCAGGTGACCATGGCTCCAGTCCCCACTGGGTGAACTTAGACAAGTCACATTCTCTCAACCTGGTCACCATGGGGAAATACTGAGCTGCTTCAGTGTTCACTACTTATCTGTTTAACTGGTATGCTGAAAATATCATACGTAAAGCAAGATTAGATTCATGAGGAAAGAAGCATGAAAACTGGGGCCAGGAACATCAACAGTTTAAGATATGTAGATGACATCATACTACTAGTAGAAAATAGCAAAGACTTGGAATGATTACTGAAGAAAGTCAAGGAAAAAAGTGCAAAGGCAGGTTTACAGCTGAACATTAAGAAAACAAAAATCATGACCATAAATGGTATACAGCATGTCCACGCCAACTGCAAACTTGCCATTCGAGAATCTGAGCATCTGCAGATGGCAAACCCTGGCTTTTTCAATGGGTGTGCATGCATGCAGCTGCGTGTATGGATCTGTGTGTGCACATGCACCCATTGAAAAGGATGTGACTTATGGTCCTGTGATTTTTGCTATTTACAGGTGGGGGGTCCAGGATGGATCCCCTGCAGATAGCAAGAGACTACTGTACATAATTTTAAAGTAGCTGATAAAGATATTGAAGTAGTTCAAGATCTTCCATACCTTGCCTCAGTAATTAATCAGAACTGAGACTAAAGTCAAGAAATCAGAAGAAGACTAGGACCTGGAAGGTATAAAGGAACTAGATAAGATCCTGAAGTGTCAATCAATCAATCAAATTTATTTCTTACCATCCTCTCCCCATAGATCAAGGGGAAAAATAACATATCAATATAGAACATAACAACAGTTAAAAACATAATTCAAATGAACAATTAAGACATATACATATTAAAGCAATCAATTCATATTTTTAAATTCACAATTTAAAATTTACAATTTAAAAATCATCTGGATAGGCCAGCCAGAAGAGATGCTGAAAGAGATACTGCTTTAATGTTCATTTGAATTCAGATAGTGTATTCAGCTGTCAAATCTCTTCTGGCAGATCATTCCACAAACTAAGGGCAGCTGAAAAGAAGTTCTCTGAGTGACAGCTGCCAACCTAGAGGTTTATCACACAGAGATTTTTAGAGCTTTTGCAGGTCAGTTCAGACGTGGCTGCGCTTCCAACGATGCAGATTCACGTCACAATGTGAATGTGTTATCAGACGCCATTCATTTCTATGGGAGCTCCTTCAGTGGTGCTTCTGCAGTGATTCCAAAGTGACCCCTCATTTTGATGAATTCAGAAAAAAAAGTGAATTCACAGAATTCGCATTCAAGCTCACTTTGATTTCACTTCTAATTGGTCTGGTGTGGAAAACCACTCCGATGTCACCCCCATTGGCCCCCTGTGTCCTGATCCATCATTCCCCTTCTCCACCTTCACCCCATCTCACCCCCTCTGCCACCCTGCCACCCATTCCATCATCCCCTGCCTTCTCCTGCATCCCGATCCTGGCCCCAGCGACCTATTCCACCATCCTCTGCCTTTTGCTGCCTCACAATCCTGGCTCCAGTGACCCCCAGCGACCTATTCCATCATCCCCTGCCTTCTGCTGCCTCACGATCCTGGCTCCAGTGACTCCCCAGCGACCTATTCCATCATCCCCTGCCTTCTCCTGCATCCCAATCCTGGCTCCAGTGACCCCCAGCGACCTATCCCATCATCCTCTGCCTTCTCCTGCCTCCCAATCCTGGCTCCAGCAACCCCCAGCGACCTATCCCATTATCCTTTGCCTTCTGCTGCCTCCAGATCTTGGCTCCAGCAACCCCCAGCGACCTATCCCATCATCCTCTGCCTTCTGCTGCCTCCCAATCCTGGCTCCAGTGACCCCCAGTGACCTATCCCATCATCTTCTGCCTTCTGCTACCTCCTGATCCTGGCTCCAGCAACCCCCAGCGACCTATCCCATCCTCCTCTGCCTTCTCCTGCATCTCAGTCCTGGCCCCAGTGATCCCCTGCCATCCATCCCATCATCACCTGACTACTCCTGCATCCCCATATCACCCTCTCTGCCAACCTGCCATCTATCCCATCATCCCCTGACTGCTCCTTCACCCCGATGAAGGATGACAGCTAAGGAGGGGGCAGGGGACAGCATCCAGAGCCCCACTGAGCATGTGCAAGGATGCCAATTCGAATAGTTGAACCCTCCGGTGTGGTAATACAATGTGCACTCACTCTGCTTTGCTTGAATCCGCATCATGTGACTTGTTTGGAATAGAACTGACTTCGCTTCCCCCTCAATTCAGAAGAGCAACAGAAAGGCAACCAGGTGTGGTAAAGCATCACGTTTTAACCTTAATTCGCATTGCTAGACAGGAGTGACTCTGGATCTGTTGTGAAAAAACATCACGCTTTGCATTGCTAGAACAGGAGTGACTGCGGATCTGAGCTGCAACCCCCCTCCCAACGTGTGATAAGGTCCCTACTACAGATACCATGGACTAATAAAAAGACAAATAAATGGGTCTAAAGCAAACCAAAACTGAACTCTGCATAAAAGCCAAGATGACTAAACTGAGACTGTTTACTTTGGACATATCATGAGTAGACAGGATTCACTAGAAAAAACAATTATGCTTGTTAAGGTAAAGGAAGACTGAATTCTAGATGGATAGATTCAGTCAAGCAAACCACAACCTCTAGTCTGAAAGACCTGGGCAGGGCTGTTAATAACAGAGTGACATGAGGTCTCTCATTCATAGAGTCACCATAAGTAGAAATCAACTTGACAGAATTTAACAACAAACACAGATGCTTCCTGTGTGGCTTCCAAATTTGCAGGTACCCCACCCACTTTTTGCAGAAGAAGATCGGGAAGAATCAAGGAAACAATAAAAAAATATTGCTGTCTCTCTTATATACACACAATGGATTTTATATTCTGTAGGGGAAACAATAGACAATCATGCACAGATAAAATCCTGGAAAGCTAAACTTCTTTGTAAAACAACATAAAACTGGTCAATTAGTGGAAACATTAATATATTAAAGACCTCAAGAAGTAATCAAGTCAGCCACACTGCACATGTTTTTAAATTATACTACTCATTTTCTTTGAAAGCATGAAAGACTGGGTTTGCAGAATCATTCCAGCTGCATTTATAAACTACTCTGGCAGTGTCTGAGAAAAAGATCATTGGGCTTAAGGAGATGGCAATTTAGTCAATGCTTTGGTCTCACTATGGAATGGTGAGATGGAAAGGGCTACCAATACAGTCACTCCTAAACACTCAATCCAGTGTTGTGATGCCCACAATTCACCTTGGTTTACAAAAGACCTATGGGTAATGAAACAGGCTGGACAATAGCTAACATGTGGGTGGCATATGCCATGAAGCAAATATGACCAGAAATTGGTGAACACTTTTCATTATGCAGCAGTGAGGTTACCTAGATGCAGTTTCTCTGCAATTTTCCTTTAGATACAGATTTGGCTCTCCCACTGGGTCTTTATTCCTGCCTCCTCCTATGCTCCCCCCTCCAACTACTTGGGAGTGTCTTAGCATAACATGTACAAAATTGCATAGCTCTAATTCCTCAAGAAGTATTTAGCAGGCATGATACCCTTAAGAGTGCATGTACACACAAGTGAAGAAGACCATTCATCTTTTCAAATATACAAAGCATAGGACCAGCCCTGCACCCCTTCTACGTTGGCTAGTAGATCTTTTCCTTACCGCCTTCAATTACTTCTTACCATATCCTCATTGCAGATACAGCAAATGTCAGTTTCTCAAACATATATCTGACACCCCACTACTTACTACCATGGAGTTGAAGATGAATCCTCCAATGTTACTCTCTCAAACTGGCCCTACAGACAGGAGCAGAACCACTGCAAGACAATTTTCCTATTCTTATCTGACAGAGCAGTCAAAAAGCTACCATGGTAAATGATATCAAAAGGTACTGAAAAATCCAGAAAGATCAAAACTGCCTTTGTCTTTCACCGAGAGAATTTTGTCTGTCAGAGTGACTAAGGCTGTTTAAGTGTCGTGCCTGGTTTGAAGCCAGACTGAAATGGGTCCAGATATTTGTTTCTGCCTGTAATAACTGAGGCCTCCAGTCATTTGAGGACTCTTAGCAAACCACAAAGGGTTAAGCTGAGGGAAGGTACATGCTAATGAGAGCTTACATCACATGCTAATGAGCTGGACCGGGCTTTTCAAGAACATTCCATGCAAAACCTTTAAAAGGCCCTTGGGGACCATGTGGTCTTTTGTCTCCCTTTCTTCATCTTGGGGGGAACCATGTTGTTGTGGGAACCAGCTGTGTGCCTGTGCTGAGGCAGGCCTAAGTGATGCAAGTTGAGCTAGGCAATGAGGGCCAGCTACTTGCATCTGAGAACTCAACAAGGACTGCAAATCCCATCACTGTGTGAGTAGCTATGAAATGTGTTAGCTAGTGCGTTTAGGCTTTCGTTATGTTATCTAATAGCTTGCCTGAAATGAACGTCTTGTAACTATGCATCTGTACCTGCAAGGCAAGGAGACCTTGTATGAGTGATATCTTTCTACTCTATTCTGCATATTTAGAATAAAAACCTTTCTTTAAAAGTATCTGCTGTCTCTGCTCCTATACATGTGCCTTAGCTCGGTTACTGATTGCTTAAGTTAGCAAGGAAAGGAAATTAGGAGTCTTTAGCAAGTCCCAGTGTGTGCTAAAGGGAATTCATTGGGAATTCACTGGGTGGTGGCAGCGTGAATAGAGGATCTCAAGGGGTATCATTCAGCTCAACAGGGAGCGGGAATGGAGACCTAGGAGACTCTAGGAGAAAAAGTAAGGGATCCCCTGAGGTTAAGAGCCAAGAACAGGGTGGCTGTGTGGCTGCTTGGACCCCAGGGATCATCACACTGCCAAAGGGATCTTGCAACACCTTTGAGACTAACTGAAAGATAGACGATGATAGCATGAGCTTTCATAGACTTGAGCCTACTTCCTCAGATGCATGTGGTGGGGTGGAAAGCCCAGAGACAGACCTATATAGCAGTCTCTGTGTGAGAAATGTCCATAGGAATGCAAAACTTTGTGGAGATAAGGTGACAAGTTCAGTTTTAACTATGGTAATTGAGGGACAAATCAAGGATTTTGCCTAAAACCAAATGTAGTAGATAACCATATGAATGAGTATTGGCATGTACTATGGGAGCCAAAAAGAAGATACGATGAATTGGCCAAACCTCACACAGTTACTTACCTACAGAAGAACACAAAAGAATACACAACATAGATGTGGATTTGGGTACATAGCCTTGCCACAAATGTAGATGCCAACTCTGCTCACACATCTAATCAGGAAACATCATCATAGGTCCTAATGACACCACCCACAATATTAGGACTTTCACATGCTCATCCTCCAATGTGATTTATGCCATACTATGTGAGCAGTGCCCTTTAGCACTCTATATTGGTCAAAAAGGCCAGTCCCTGCACCGGAGGATAAATGAACATGCTGTAAAATTTCTGTCTAGAAATTTTAGTCAAACAAACTGACCTAAAAAACATGAGTTGAATTATCCATAAGTCAATGTAAGTACTGAGTATGTACTGAGGAAAATTGCAGAGAAACTGCATCTAGGGTAAACTTTGGCATTATGATCTGTGCAATGCAATATATACAGTCACCGCTCCTAACTCGAGGATCTGGAATCCGTAACCTTGAATACTCATGGAGGGGCAACCTCCATTCTTTCCAATGGGGCACGCCCCCATGGCACATACCCTGTGCACGCTTGTGGGAATGCTCCCCATTCGAGCCTATGGGGCTTGGATATGCGCGAGCCTCCATTTTCATGGGGGGGGAGTCTGGAATGGATCCCCCGCAAAAACGGAGGACCAACTGTACATGATATTAATCCATACATGTATCTATATAAGCCAGAGTGCCACAGGACTGGTACAATACAAGCTGTGGGTAGTGGCAGGGGTAATTCAAAGATAAAACACTTGAAACTTTTAAAAAAGAAAACTTACATTTATTCTCCCAGGAAACTCATATTGGGAAAGAAAATGTGAAAGATAAAAGTAGCTGTGATATATTTAGTTACAAGAACCCCTAAAAGCTGGCTTGCATATGTAGGAATAAGCTAGCAGGCATTACTGGGGTTGGAGCCCTATGGATGCTCCTTTCCCAGGCAAAGGAAATGAAGATGCTAACTTCTTGAAGAAGGTGGAAGGAACGTCAGTAGGAAAGAAAGAAGCAAGAACCTTGAGTACATAGTCTTCTTTCACAAATCACTTTATTCAAGCATCAATTGCTCTATAGCCTTTCATTAGTCAGAGGATTAGTTAACTAGGTGGATACCAATAGGAAAATCCCACTGAAATGGTGAAATATGTAATTTGTCATTAGTTGTTCACATGACTGAATAAAACAGCACATGTGATCACTCCTGTGGATTCAATAGTTGTTGCTTACCCAAATTTTCGTCAGATTTTCCAGAAAGTAACTCCAAGAAAATACTGTTGTTGTTGTTGTTGTTGTTGTTGTTTGTGGTGATGGTGTTATTCACCATTTGATACAACTGAAGAATGCACTCTCTCCCCACAGCCTTTGAGGGGTATTGGTCTTCTTAGCTCACTGTGTCATGCAGAGCTACCAACAGCAGCTGAACAATTTAACAGACAAGAGGGAAGCTGGACAAGTGCTCCAGACACCTCACTTCCACAAGGATTCCAATATCTGAGACCAGGTATACTGGCTGCCAATTGGTTTCCAGACAAAGTACAAAGGGTTGGTTATTAATTTAAAGCCCTACATGGTTTGGGTACAGGTTACCTAGAGGATCGTCTTCTCCCATACAATCCACCCTGTACACTCAGGTCCTCTGGGAAATGTTTACTCCAATCAGCCAGCCCTAGACTGGCAATGGCTTCCCAGAGGACCTTTCCATCTGATGCCCACAGAATGTGGAATGACCTCCCAGAAGAGATACAACAGTTGAAAATGCTGACTGCTTTTAAAACAACATTAAAGACACATCTCTAATGGCAGGGCTAACCAGGAAATTTTAAATCATGACTTTTCATTGGTATATTTTAAAGAATGTATTATATGAGTGTATTTTAATGGTTTTATAGTATTTTATTTTAACTGCTGGTTTTATGTGTTTTCTTTTTAATTGCGTTTTGTAGGATTGCCATAATTGTCCACTTTTACCAGGGACAAAATGTGGAACAAATTTGAGACCAAACTGTAGGGCAACTGCAGGACAAAACTCAGCCCAAAATGTAGGACATTGAAGAAAAATGGTGGACCTTAAGTCTTGAGCCTTGAGGAGAGGGGAGAAAGAAATGAAGTTGTTGTTGTTGTTGTTGTTGTTGTTGCTGTTGCTGCTGTTGCTGCTGCCACTGTTGTCGTCATTGTCATCCAATCATAGCGTTAGGATAATTCAGACTTTGCAGTACCATTCAGAAGTAATACATTATCATTTATATAATGCATTATGATATTTTTGCAAGCACAGAGGGCCTCATTTGTATATTCTTCCAGGAATACAAAATGTTTAGGGTAATCTTTTTTGGAGAAACAACCCGCAGATGCACAAATAGCCTGTCCTCCAGCTCCTTTAAGACAACTTTATAGCTGTCAGAACTGCATTAAATTGTGCCAAAGAAAAAAAAGCTAAGAAATTTTAATCTGGTTAGCTCCAGCCGTGTAGAAGAGTGAGCAGTGATGATACTGGCAACATAAGCAAGAAATGTTTCAGTAATGAATTGAGAGCAACCCATCCAATTGCAAAATACAGAGGAGAGTGTTCCTCTTTCTATTTTTTTTTTAAATGAATGTAGAATAAAACTGAAGAAACTTTTGAACAGGTATATTTTCTAAAGAAAGTATATGCCTCCTTACACTGGAAAAATGTTTCTTGATATTTACTTGGTTCATACTCTGATCCATTCAAAATCCCATGATCCTGTGAATATGGAACTGACTTAAGATATAATAGCACCATATGTATATGGAGACTGCAGTTAAGAAATCAGAAGCCTACGACTTGGAATTTCAACTATGAAGGAAATAGGCAAGATCCTACAGTGTAAAGATATAGCACTAAATACTAAAGTTAGGATTGTCCATGCCATTGTATTTCCAGTTTCTGTATATGACTGTGAAAGCTGGAAAGTGAAGTAAGCTAATGGAAAGAAAATCTGCTTTTTTTGAAATGTGCTGGAGAATAGTTCTATTGATACTGTGAATTGCTAAAAAGACAAATATATGGGTCCTAGAACAAATCAGGCCTGAACTCCCAACAGATGTCAAGATAGCTAAAATAAGATTGTAGTACTTTGGACACATTCTAAGACATAACTCACTTAAAAAAATAGACAATAATGCTTATAAACATAAAAGGCAATAGGAAAAGAGGAAGACTGCAGAGATTATCAGATGGGGGATGAGACATCCTTGTCCCATCCTTTTTCCATCCTTATAGCATGATTGCAAAAATATTTTTATACAACATTGTCCCAACATTGAAGTGGAATTGTCCTGTCCTTGCCCTTCATTTTGTATTAACGGAAGAACACGTTAATGCAGTTCCACTTCACTGACAGTTTAATGACAGGATCAGCACGAATGTATGAATGGATAAGGACAGGCTTTGCTCATGTCCCCTATCTGATAATCTCCCACATTACAGTTGGATAGAATCAATCAAGGAAGCCACAGACCTGAGTTTGCATGACCTGAGCAGGGCTATTGATAAAAAGGTGACTTGGGGTATATCTACACTGTAAAAATAATATATTTTGACACTTTAACTGCCATGGATCCATCCAACAGAATTTCGGGATTTGTAGTTTTCTACAGTGTACATGCATCTTCATTTATAGGATCACCGGAGGTTGAAATCAACTTGGCAGCAATTAACAAGAAACCAACATAAACAAAGCAGAAGAATCAGAGTAATTGATTATTGTAGTTGCTGTTGTTAACTGCTCTCTAGTTGACTCTGACTCCTGCCAAACCCGTAAATGAATCATTCCCAAGGCCCCCTATCCATTACTGCTCTGTTTAGAATTCAAAGATATAGCCATGTTAGTCTGTAGAATCAGTACATAGAGAGATCTTGTAGCACCTTTGAGACTAATTGAAAGAAAGAAATTGGCAGCATGAGCTTTCATAGACTTCAGTCTACTTCCTCAGATGCATTTGGTGGAGTGGAAGCCAGGTACCGACATATATATGCCATTGGTATGTGAGGATGTCAATTCAAATTACAAATCCTTTGTGTATGGAAACGAAGTTGCAGGTCCAATTTTAATGATGATCGATAGTGCACAAAGACTTAGGAAACCGGTCTTTATGCATGGAGATGAAATGCCAGATCCAGTTTTGCAATGAGACTTGCCTGTGGTGAGGGGAATAGATAAATGTAGGGCACCCCCATGAGGATGGAATCAGATTGTGTTGAAGTGCGTATAGTGTGTCAGCAATGGGCTGATCAAAAACCAAATAATTTTTTTATTTATTTCATATATTCCATACATATTCATGTCTTTTATCTTTGTCTATACAATGGTTTCCTTACACACTGAACACACTTCAACACTATCTGAGTCAAGCCTTCTCATGATGTAGTCAAAGTACAAAAGCCTCAGTTTCATCATCTTGGCTTCCAGGGAGAGTTCTAGCTTGATCTGTTCAAGGACCCATTTGTTCATATTTTGTTCATGATATCCTCAGCACTCTTCTCCAGTACCACATCTCAAATGAGTAGGTTTTCTTTTCTGTTGGCAAGTCCCACATCTGTACATGGTGATGGGGAATATAATGGCTGGGACAAATATGACTTTTTTGTTCCCTTATATATTTTTACACTTTAGGATCTCGCCCAGTCCTTTAATAGCTGTCCTCCCTATTCCCAGTCTTCTGATTTCTTGACTACCATCACTGTTTTTGTCAATGTTTGATGCAAGGTATAGGAACTCTTTCACTATTTCAATTTCCTCTTTTTCTAAGTTGAATTTATGTAGACCCTCCATGGTCATTATTTTGTTTTCTTCATGATTTTTTCTGCATACAAGTTGAACAAGTAGGGTGATAGTATGCAACCTTGCCTGACCCCTTTGCCAACTGGGAATCCATCTGTTTCTCCAAATTCTGTTCTGACAGTAGCCTCATGTCTTAAGTACAGATTTCTCATCAGGACTGTCAGATGTAATGGCACTCCCATGTCTTTATGAGCCATCCATAGTTTTTGTGATCTATGCAATCAAATGTTTTGATATAGCCTATAAAGTGCTTACTGGATTTTTTTTCCTGGAATTTCTTGGTGCACTCCATTAGCCGTTAGCCATTGTATTGTTTATATGGAAGGATTATTTTGAGAGGAAACTAGAAAATAAGGTGTCATTTCTAAAGAATACCAGAAAATGGATATTTCATCTGTCTTTTATATAATAATAATAATAATAATAATAATAATAATAATAATAATATGAATGTGTATCCCGCCCCTCTCAGAACAATCGGGGCGGCTAACAAGTTAAAAATGCAAAACATATCAAATCCCTAGTACCCTCCATCCCTTAAAAAGGTATTAAATCTAATGAAGAATTAAAACCATACAAGTTAAAACTGACCCAAGGGTCAAACAACATGACAGTAATCAGTGAGAGCAGCGGTATCTATTTATAGGAGTTTCCTGAGGCCAGGTTCTCTATTCTGGAAATGCCTGCTGGAAGAGATTTGTCTTAACAGCCTTTTTAAAGCTGTCTAAGGATGTAAGCAGATGCATCTCATCCGGCAGGCCGTTCCACAGTCTGGGGGCAATGATGGAAAATGCTCTCTGGGAGGTAGCCGAAAGCCTAGATGTTTGTGGCTGAAGTAGGCCTCTCCCAGAGGACCGGAGTGCACGGGGAGGATTATAGGGGAGAAGGCGGTCCCAAAGATAGTTTGGACCCAAGCCATTTAGGGCTTTAATGAGATAGCCTAGTTAGTCTGTTTTAGAATAAAAATGCATAAAGGAACCCATTAGCAACTTTGAGAGTAACTAAGAAAGAAATTTCTGGCATAATCTTTTGTGGATTCAATCATGCAAAATGTCTTGGTGTGAAGATAAGTATTGATTTAACAACAGTCATAAAGAGTAGTTAAAATAGCAAAGGTGTGAGAACATTTTGCATACAAGTATGTGTTAGGCCTGAGACAGACGGGCCAAAAGCACTGACTTGCCGCCAAAACTAGGGTTCTGGATCGCGTGGGAACTGCACACTCCAGAACCCTAGTATGTGCAAGCGGTGGCCTAATGGCGGCTTCCCATCCACATGGGGGCCACCATCTTTATGTAAGCAACACGCAGCATCCGCACGTCACTGCGTGTTGCTTACATCACGAGTGTGCCAGTGGTTCTTTTTACCCTGGGTTCTTTTTTACTCTGGAGGGATGTTGCATGGTTTGGCAGCTGCCACGTCCCTCCAGAGTTAAAACAGGGGCCTGCAGAATGCCATTTTCGGGCAGTCTGTCTCAGCCCTAAGTCATACTTTCTCAACCTCAGAGAAAGGCAAGGGCAAATCCAGTCTGAACAAATTCTGCCAAGAAAACCCTCTGATAGATTTGCCTTAGGGTCACCATAAATCAGAAACAACTGGAAGGCATACAACACCATATGTAAGCATGTGTATAATGGGGGGAAGTCTTTGTCTAGAGCATTGGAACAGACACAGTAAAATATTGTTATAAAGCAGAAATGAAGAGAATTCTTTTGTGTGTGTGGCTGTGCTGAAAACCAGTCTTTCAAGACATGTAGTGTACCAAGAAACTACTATTACATCTTTCAAAATATAAGTTTTAGTCATAGCTACATTTTCATTACATTTCACATTTTCATGCTCCTAGTTTGTATGTCTGCCTATTTAGAGTCCACACATGATGCATCTGATGAAGTGGACCGTAGTCCATGAAAACATAGCATAGAAATTCTTTTTTCTAGTTAGTCTCAAAGTGCAGCTGGATTTGTTTTTGAGTTTTATAAAGCAAGAATTTTATTTTATAAGCTCTCACTGTTTCTATATATCACTGAGCCCTTGCTATCTGATAATAGTTACCAGTGACAGTCTGTGAAGGCAAAGAAGATCAAAGAGCCAAGGGTATCATTTCTTTGTAAAATTCCTCTGGAGCTACTATGGGCTTCACAGTATATCAAAAGCAGTTATGGAGGGCTGGAGTTGCATTCAGAACAGTGTGGAAACTAGGTTTTACCCAGGCACCTCTACTGCACAAAACAATATAGAATTTTTTAAGACAAGTCTGTTGAAATGATCTATCAAGGGAAGCTATTACAGAGCAGTTCAATTCTATCCAAAAGCCTCTTCCTCAAACATGGCAAGTAACAAATCCCTGAAACACCTGCAGTACCCAAGCTTGAGAGAAGCAATGAGAGAATTATTAAGTGAACAAACCATGAACTGGGTCACAGCTCAGCAGGAAAGGCAGACTGTTTACGTTAAACAAGGTAGGCTCATCACTTCTGAGATGTTTTCCTCTGTGCTCATTTTGTTTAACCAAATGTAGTCCACAGTTTAGGCACAGAGAGTAGAAATAGTTCACTTATCATAACAACATCAGCAATTTGCAAATGGCTTTCAGACTTTTTTTTATAGCAATTTACTAGTTGCAAAGAGGACCCTTCAGTTTATTGTTTGTGAATAAAGTTTGTAAATCAGGGTAGCAAGGTTTTTGCAGTTGCAGTCTAACAGCCAAATACTCTGTGGTTCCAAAGTGCATTACATTATCCATTCCTTAAATAAAAGTAGAATTGTTTTGCTAAAGAAGGGATGGCTGCACAGAGTAACTTTTGACCCACAGCCTCACAGAATGAAGCTAAAATAATGTTCTGCCTTAGAACAGGATTGTCACATGTTGCCACTACTGCAAACAGTCAACCCACTACATGAGTCCCACTACTGGATAAACTTTACATTTGGACTTTATGGACAAAAGAAACATAGAATGTCCTGATTACCAAAACATGTTTATAAATATTCAGAGCCACTAAATATCACTCTTGCTTTTCATATACTTTTGTTTGACCACAAACACTTATATAATAAAGCCCAACAATGCAAAGTTTGTAATTCCATAACAGTAACTTTAGAGTTCTTCCTGCTCTAGTTTTCTGTCTTTTCCACTACTCTGGAACAGGCCAACCTGCAACAGGCATGCAGAGCCAGCACTGTCATTAGGTAGATGCTGAGGACCCCTGGTCACTTCTCATGAGCCCACTGTTTCCTTCTGTTGGGGGACAGAAAAGAGTGTGACACATATTGTCTATCTTACACATGATAAAGTGGCCTGTCTTCATGTACTGAAGATTCAGCTCACAGTCTCGCCAGCTTTTGCACATGGAATGGAAGGCATAATATTGCTCATATAGAAGGATTATTTTGAGAGAGACTCCTAATCTTGCCCTTTGCTTCAGGCAGCAAAATGATTTGATCCATTCCTGCACCTGTTTCAATACTTTCTAACCCACATTCCTTTAAAAAAAATGATGGACTTTATTCTCTCACTTATCCACTACAATGCTTAACACTAACTACATACAAACAAAACTGCATACAAAACTACATACAAAACTGGGGGTAGAATTCATAGACATAGCTGTGTTAGTCTGGAAAATCAGATCTTGAAGCACCTTTGAAACTAACTGTGCAAAGGAAGTTGTAGCATAAGCTTTTGTAGACTTGATCTACTTCCTCAGATGATACAAGGTGTTACTAGCTTGGGTCCAGGCTATTTGAAGGACCATATCTCCCTGTACGAGCCCCCAAGAATATTGAGGTCATCGGGAGAGGCCCTTCTTTGTGTCCTACTAACTTCTCAGGTTCCCCATTCAATGGTTGCTCCCCAGCTCTGGAACTCCCTCCCTAGAGAGGCCAGGATGGCTCCATCCTTGCTGTCCTTTCGGCAGCAGGTAAAAATGTTTTTGTTTTTTTTTTTGCCACCAGGCTTTCGCATGACATGGATTCTGTTTTGTTTTTGTTTTAAAGAGTTTTAAACTTTAAATTTTAATAATGTAATGTTTTTAATTGTTTGAATTAATTGTTTTTTAAATTTGTTTTATAATGTGTTATAGTGTTTTAACTTGCTTTATAGAGTTTTAATTTGGATTGTTTTAGATTTATAAGCCATCTTGAGTCCCTGTACTGGGCGGAAGGTGGGATATAAATAAATATAATAATAATAATAATAATAATAATAATAGATCTCTTTACATACAAAACTGTGTAAATATTTGCAAGAATATTGATTGATTGATTTATTGATTGATTGATATTTATGAATATTTAATAGGGGCCAGCATGCCATAGAGGCTTGAGTGTTGGACTATGACTCTGAAGACCAGGATTCAAATCCCTACTGAGCCATGAAACCCACTGGGTAACCTCAGGCACATCAAACTCTCTCAGCCTCAGAGGATGGCAATGGCAACCCCCCTCTGAAGAAACTTGCCAAGAAACCCCGATGATAAGATCGCTTTAGGATCGCCATAAGTCAGAAATGACTTGAAGGCACACATCAACAACAAATTAATATTTAATATGCTGCTTTTTTCCCAGAGTGGGGCTCAAGGTGGCTCCCAAAGGAAGTCAATTTTAAAAACCATAATTAAAAAATTTAAGACACACAAAAATATAAAAATAAATAAAACACACATCCCACCCAGCCAGAAGTTTCCCTGCTTACCCATTAAAAGCTTGCTTAAACAAAAAGATCTTTGCTTGCCAACAAAAGGCAAGCAGGGAGGGGGCTGTTCTAGCCCCCTGTGGAAGGGAGTTTGAGAGGGTGGGAGCAGCCACTGAGAAGGAAATCTCTCTTATGTCCTCACCAAGTAAGCCTGTGATGGTGGTGGAACCAAGAGAAAGCTAGAGGGTGTTTATCCCCAGAGGATGATTTTTATGCCAGTAAAGAACATGTTGGCATCCATATGCGTTTGTCTGCCATCGTTCTGAGATCATCAAACCTAGGCACCTAAAATTTGCATGCATACTAAAGGTATCCTGGGACTGTTTGGTTTTTAGAATTCATTTATTAATTTTAGTTAAGTTAAATATCTCTGTAGCCTATATTACTATTTTTAGTCATTAAGTGGCAAACTTCCCTAAGTATCAGAGAGGACACTGCAGTCCAGACTGACGTACTCTTTTCTCCACAAGAAAGAGAACAACAACATGGTATTGGAGGGAAGAAGAGTGGAGGAAATTACCAGTAGAGACCCTGAGTGAAGGGAAAGATGAATGATTAGTGAAAAATAAAAATATGGGGGAAAACAGGGGCAGGAGTGCAGAGAAAAAAAGAACGGTAATTTCTTTTAGCCCAACGGTTGGGAAAACTTTAAGGAAGGGGATATACATTACTTACCTGTTCAGTTCAGAGACAGAAGAGATTATCACATGGAGGGATAAGGATGGGAGCAAAGTGGATTGCTCACATCCTGTTTGCACGACCGAGACAAAGATAATCACATTCCACGCGCTTCTTCTGGTCTTCTCCCAGGTAAGCATGAGACCCTTGTCATCTTGAACTAAGGTTTTAATTTATGTATGTTGAAGTGAACAGAATGGTAAAGCCAATGAACTGTATACTATGTATTTGCATCTATCATAGATGCTTTTTCCTGGAATGTACTGTATGTTTTTGCTGTTTGTTGTCCACTCCCTAGAATGTAACAGGAAGCTGATACAAGGCCTTCCATATGGCAGCATCCCAGTTGTGGAGCTCCCTTGGGAAGTTATTTTTATTGGCCTTCAGAAAATGGAAGAAACTGTATTGTTCTGTCAGATTTCCTGGTAAATGCTGCTCTTTGATTTTAGGACATTCTGTCTGTTTTCTTGTAATACATTTCTTTATTTGGTTTCTATCATGTTTTTCTCCCAAATGGGACTCAACACAGCTTACAGTAATATTTGTTTGTTTGGCTAATTTGGAATCACTGCATGTTATTGTTTTCATCCTTTCAATATAGATTGCCTTTAGTACACATTGAATGGAAGGGCAATTCAGAAACATGCTAAATAAATAAATAATGCATTATTTTGAAAAGATGGTTTGATATACTGATGACATCAGTGTAATGTGATATTCCTAGTTTACCATAAAGTGCTCTGAAAGCTGTCTTTCTTTCTGTGGCAAATTTGAGTGACATATATCTGGGCAAAATCTTCAAACCTTGCTAAGAATATATCCCTACCTGCCTTGCTCCAGAAATTTCACCCATGTACTCTACCTCCATCGGCTCACATTCACCCTTTATCTTTCCATCTAAAAAACAACAGAATTTGCACAATTCACCCTGCTGTATTCTCACAATGGTCAAGCATGACATCACCATTCAACATACTTAGCTGTAGCCTGGGGGTTCCAGGCTATCAACATGGCCAAATGTGAACATTTTCAGGGGATGGGGGCATGAAACAAATTCCCTGGTACTTTGGCCAGGTGACTGAGGATTACAACTTTAATTTCCCTCAGTGCCCTGCAACAATGTTAGACCTGGTGATGGTATGAAATTGCAATGGCAGCCCCAAGCCAGACAATGCTGATTAGAGCATTGTTAATGCCAGGTTGACCTTCACCATTTCATCTTGCTTTACAGTTGTCTCTCAGTGGATGCGTCATCGACACTTGAAGCTCAACATGTTCAAGATGGAGCTTCTTGTCTTTCTACCTAAGTCCTCCCTTCAATATTCCTTTTCTGTTTCCATCAACAACATCTCTATGCAACCTGTCCAGGAAGCCTGTAGTCTTGGTTTCACATATAATTCTTCTTTGTCTTTCATCTCCCACATCCAGGCCACAGCCAAAGCCTGTAGATTCTTTCTTTACAACATTGCCAAAATCTGTCCATTTCTCTCAACCTCTACTGCCCAGACTCTGGTCCATGCCCTGGTAGTCTCCTGACTAGATTACTGCAACCTCCTTCTGGCAGGGCTTCCTCTCTCTCATCTTTGTCCTTTAATTTTCATTCACCATTCAGTGGCACCCATCATTACATTCACTCGTCGCTTTGACCATGTTTCTCCTTTATTATCATCACTTCACAGGCTCCTCTTTCCCTTCCGTATTCAGTATAAGCTTCTGTTGTTGGCCTTTAAAGCCCTGCGTGGGCTGGTCCCTCTTTATTTATCTGAACTTCTTTCTCCGTACATTCCCACTCATACCCTCCGTTCTAGTAGTCAAGGTCTGCTGTCCCAGCTTAGGATCTCCACTTCCCCATCCCGGATTCGTCCCTTCTCACTTGCTGCCCCTCACTCCTGGAACCTTCTTCTCCCACAAATACGGGTCATCAATTCATTGACCATCTTTAAATCTGAGTTGAAGATTATCTTGTTCAGGGAAGCGTTCCCAGACATGCTTTATTTATCTGATTTTTCATTGGATAGTTGATGTTGTTTTTAATTTTTGCCTGCTTATTTTAACCACTTCTATTTTATATTATTACCTATTGTTTTATACGTATTTTGTAGATTGTACACCATTGGCAGGTTTCATTTTTATTGATTTTATCATTTGTATGTACAGCGCTGTGTACATTTACAACACTATAGAAATAAACTATAATAATAATAACAACAACAACAAGACTAACCACCACACAGGGAGTGCTTGGTGGCCACCTGGAAGACATTTAGCCAAGCCTGGCACCAACCCTAGCAATGGTGTCCCAACATCTGTCTGTCTGTCTGTCTATATATTTATTTATTTAAAGTGTCCTTCCACTCTTGAAGTGGTGAACAGCTATTACCAAGAAGTATCCAAACACAAAATTCAACTCTTCAATCCACTGGAAATCAAGAATTTCACCAGCCTAGCTACATCCTGTGATGACTGTTTCCCATTTAGTCATCCTGCTGATGCAAAAAGCCACTTATTGTGGCTAATTTCTTTTTCCTTCCTTTAGCTTGTATTAAAAATGTTCCTTCATGCTCTGCTAGGAAAAGCTAGACTCTCACTCCAGGAGCTACATATTAACACAACTGAAACAATCCAGCCCCAGAATTCTATTAGGAAGGAATGCTGCAATAATGTTCGTGAGCAAGAAGAAAGTTGGGTTTAGTGAAAATGTACTTCAGAATCTAATTGACAGAAGTAATTGGCAATGCTGGGTAGGCAATTACTGCTACAATAAAGCAAGTGAAGCTTAGAGGAGAATAGGAGCAGGAGATAGAATGGTACCGAGGGAGGGGAGGGGGGGGGGGAGATTTGCATGCAAAAAATTACTGCTTGTTAGTGCCAGACATCAGACTCAGGAGCCTCTGAGAATGGATTCACACTCCACACAATGTTTTGCTATACTGTACCATAGGCAACTTGTTAGATTACTTGCCTCTGTGATGGTAATTTTTTTAAAAAAAAAATTTTATTAAATTGTTTTAAAAAGTATTTTAAAAAAAGAGAGAAAACTATAACATTAAGATAAACACACAATAGTTTGTGAAACATAGATTCTCTTAACATCTAATTCTATACATGTGATGTAATAATGGTCACACCTTTGCATCGTTCCCATTCAGAAATGATCTCAGTTCAATGGGGTTTGAAGCATACTTTTAACTCATGGTTTGAAAAAGAGCTTGAGAAGATAATGTTGGGCAAGGATGACCAGAAGATGGCTAACAATTATAAATATTTGCTAGAACAAGAATTAAAAGGAGAGCCAATTAAAGAAACCATGATAAAATGGGCTCAAAATTTCAAAGAGAATTATCTTAAAATGTTTCACAGGTGGTATCTGATCCTGAAAAATTAAATAAAATGTACAATTCAATTAAAAGAGAATGCTGAAAATGCCAAAGCAATGTAGGATCCTTCTTTCACAAGTGGTGGAGTTGCAGTATAGCTCAAAAGCTTTGGAAAGAATCACACACACACAATTTTAAAAAATGCAAAAATGTTTCCCATGAAATCAGAATTTCCTTTAATGAATATAACATCCTGAATTTTGAAAAAGAAAATTGGATGATATTATATATGGTGTCTGCAGTGAGGATGTTACATGCAGCAAAATGGAAAAATGAAGAATTCCCTACATATAAAGAATGGCAGCTACAATTAGTAGACATGATGCAAATAAACATTATTACACATTATTTGAAAAATAAGTCAATGAAAAAAGCAGAGGAAGACTGGGTGTTAGTTAAAAAATATTGGAGAAGTGTATGGCAAATATACAAGCTATAAATTTGTAGGATATATTATATATATAAATGTTATATTCATCATTTTCATATGCATATATTATATTCATTAAGAGGAGTGAAATAGGGGGAACTATAGATATAGAAAGCAGCAAATAAAGCATAAATGATAAAAATGAAAAATACAATTGGTAATATGGCATTCAGATTCAAGAATTAGAACTATTTTCAATAAGGATAGATGAAAAGTACAAAGATGTGTCATTATGCTTACAGAGGTAATAGATTATTACGTATGGTAGGGTTTGTTGGTGTACATTGTTTTTTGGGGGGTGTAGTTATCGTTTATGTTATGTTATGTACGTTTATTACAGAGAATGTATGGAATAGTAGCAAAATATGTGTAATTTTAAGTAATAAACGTTGCATTTTTGTTTGCTGCCTTTTCTGCCATTTTCTACCAACATGGAGAGTGGACAGCTACTCAAATCAAATGCTCCACCTCATGTGAATATGTGTTTTCTTACACTAGGAGTTTGGATATGGTGGTATTGTGCTCTCAAGAACCCTTTTGTGGATATGGGGATTTGTTTATACTACACAATAAATTCTCATTGGGGTCAGAAAGTACCTCAGATTAAAGCTCTCAGTGGAAGTTTTGTTTATGCATTTTACCTCCTCCTCTGAGGGTCAAGACCAGTTCTTTTGACAAGCAAATTATCAAAATGCCATGGGTCATTTTATTAGCAATACAATTCATCACATTGTGACTGAATTCTAAGCAGATCCAGAAGTTTCAAACTATCAGTGGTAGGGCTGACCAGAGAGTGAGCAGAATTAAGGACTATTTAGTTGGATGCTCTCCAGATGTTTAGGAGATTTCTGCTCACCATATGCCCCAACTCTGCCCCAAGCCAGCAGCATGTCGCCCACCTGACCAGACAGTGGGCAGCATTGGGACGTTCCTGTGGTGTGGTGATTAGCGCTCCATGCTGCACAAACATGGAAGATCTGCTAGTGCGACAAAAGGGACAGCTTTTTTCTGTCCCAAAAAGGAGTGGCATTTTTCTGCTTCATTCTGGGCTGGAAAAACTAGATTGGGACCGAGGCATGCGGTTGTCGCATCATCGATCCGGCGCACAAAGGGGCAGCCAGAAGCTGCTCCTTCAGAGCTGTTTGCTTCACCCTCAGTAACCCATCTGCATGATGCTGAATATTTTTCTATGCCATTTTTGTGCCACTGAAAACCACCAGTATCTATTATTATTACCTCAATTGAACCCCTCCTCTTTTGGTATCAGAATTGCAATAAAATGCTGAGTAAATGGCCCTTCTTTGACCCTAATGTGAACGCCATTGATTGCTCCCTCACGTGTAAGCTAGCAATAGGAGTTGCTTGGGCTCTGCTTTTCCAGACATCTTTGAGGAGGTGAGAAAAAGCCATAGCTATAGGACAATGGATAGCGCCAAGGAGTTAACAACTCTGGCATTTCTATGTGCTAATCCTCCTTGCTTTGGAAATGCACTTGCATCACTCATATTCACACCCTAGTGTTACCTCCTTGGTAAACTGACTTCAAAGGGATCCAAACCTATTTCAAAGGAGGCACTACCATTTGGCCTTCTTCTATACCCTGAATTTTGCCGCAGGGTTGAAATTCCCTATAAATATTGGTACTCTTTCCTGTTACAGACTGCCAAAATAATGCTGCTTCGGGTCTCTTTGGAGGTATGCTATTTAAATGATGGATGGGTCCTAAGAGTCCAGAGATCACACCAAAGCCACACTCCATTCCTAAGCACTGGAGTGCAGCTTTGGTGCAGCTTCCGGATTCTTAGGATGCATGCATCATTTAAACAGCATACCTCCAAAGAGACCCGAAGCAGCTTTATTTTGGCTGTCTGTAACAGGCCTTTGTTTCTTTGACTTAGTGCAGCAGCAGGCAGCATACTGTCAGTTTGCTTGACTTAGGCTCCTCTGTAGCTTGCCCAATCCCCTGTGTCATGGAAGCTGCAGAGTCTTCCATCCCTTCCAGGACCCTCAGCAATTGGATCCATTCAGGTGCAGTATCTCCTTGTAAATCTTATTCTATGCCCATCTAAACACCTTTGAATTTCTAGTCCTTGTGAGCATGCGTAGTTGTGTTTTATGTATGATTGTTGAATCCCCTTTTAAAATAAAACTCATTACTTTTTGGAAACCTGCTTCTGGAAATCATAGGCCCGTTACAGACAGGCATAAAGTACGGACTGGGTCCGTATTAAGGTTAGAAAGGGGCGTCCCTTCCAGACGCCCCTAACCCTAATACGGACCGAGTCCGTACAAAATAGTGGCACCCATTCCACATGGGAGCTGCCATCTTTACGTAGCGGACGCGCTGCGTCCACACGTCGCGCAGCACATATGATGCTGGGAGTGCACCATTGGCGCCTTGCGGTATCATATCTGCGCCACAAAGAGAAGCGCCATTTTGGCACTTCCTATTTGCAGCGCAGAGGAGCCTCGCAGTTTGGACGCTGGGGCACCTCCATGCTGCAAATGACAGCGATGGCAGACCGCCCCTTCTGGGCGGTCTGTAACATGCCTTAGTGTCTCTAGACTTGGTATACATAAGGATTTGGTCCCAAGGCTAAGTAACCCAGCCACTATACAGTGCTACTTTTGAAATAACTTTAATTTCCCAAAGCATACATTGTGCTTTCAGTGTCCTTTTTGGACAGGTGTACACCCAGGGTTATATTATGCTATCATTTAGTGATCATGAGTGGTAAATGTTATATCCAAGCTGGGAAGGTGCCTCATCTCCCAACTGCCAGTGCTAACCTCACCCACAAACTGCCAATGCTAACTACAGCAAATTTTGCCTCTGCTCCTCCAGTTTGAATTTCTTTCCTGTCCACTGTTCATTCAAATGCCATAGGTGTAGACGTATGCATTCAAATGTAGATGCATAGTGAACAAGCATCCCAAAGCTTTCAAAGTTCCTTTCTGGACTACAAGTCCCCAAATCTCCCAGTCACTTGCCATACTGGGAACTTGTAGTCCAAAGGAAAGCTTCTGAAAGCTCTAGCTCTGACTGAATCAGTTCCAAATGTATTCAGCCCTTTCTCTCATCAAAG
Source organism: Sceloporus undulatus (assembly GCF_019175285.1). Lineage (NCBI taxonomy): Eukaryota > Metazoa > Chordata > Lepidosauria > Squamata > Phrynosomatidae > Sceloporus > Sceloporus undulatus. The sequence goes on from NC_056523.1 coordinate 97,012,594, forward strand.
AATAAAATCTCACAGTTTTCACTATTGCAAAACAAATTAACATTTCAGATTGCCTCACATTCAGACCAAAGCCTGCCACCTGACACTTGGTTTGAGAAAACCAATAGCTCAGCATAAGCTTTTGGGCAAAAGACAAAGAGCTTGCTTTTATTTTATGCTAAACCCTCACTTGAAACAGCATTTTAGCAAAAGCATGGGAGAGATTGTAACAACCATGTACCAAGGAGCAAAATACCAGCTGTCATTTGCAAGCCCTCCCCAGCCATTTGCTGAGCTGCTACAGTGCCAAAGACTTCTTATGGATTCTTATCTAGAGGAGGAAGGGGAGTTCCTCTTGGGAAGTTAGAAAATGGGGTAGCTGCTGTGTAAGAAGCAGAAAGCTCCTTTACAAGGCCAATGATTGCAAACAGTACACACCTGCCTGAAGCAACATGGAGGATATCTGGTTGGATTGATCAGTGGTTTCTTTCTGGTGCCAAAGTATTTTACATCTCCAGCTCCCCTTTTCCTTTTCACCTTCTGTCTACCTGGAAGATTTTTTAGCCGAACTGGCATGGGAAGGATGGGAAGAGAGGAACACAAACATTTGGTGTTGAAGTGTAGTGGTGTGTTTGCAGTAAACAACACAAAAAAGCTTGAACTGGGAAAGAATGGGATTCTACTATAATGGATCCTTCTGCAACCATGTGTGCCTACTTACCACAAGCAAATTAAAGAACAATGTGAAGCCGAGGGCTTTCATGGCTGGCATCCATAGTTTTTTGTGGTTTGGGGGAGCTATGTGGCTGTGTTCTAGAACAGTTTATTCCTGCCATTTCACTGGCATCTGTGGCTGGCATCTTCAGAGATTGTAAAGTAAAGAACGGCTTCCTCCAGAATCTCTGACTGAACATGTGTGAACAGCAAAACAGAAAATAAAGGGGAGAGCAGACATGACTGCCCCACCATCTACTCCCAGAGCTAACTTTTGTCTTTTACAAAAAATATATATATCATAAATCTGTTGAGTCACCAAAATGAAAATTATAAGAAAAGTGTGGAGGGTGGGGATCATCTCTGGATGCATTTTGGATGAAACTTCCAAGCATTTTCTACATGGTTCAAAATGTTTTTGTTTTTATTAAGCAAGGGTTACCAACTGTATATTCTCATGTATAAGTCTAGAAATTTTAGTCAAAAAATTAACCCCAAAAACCTGAGTCGACTTATCCATGGCGGGTTATAGACCGCCACTTTGAGGCGGTCTGCCACCGCCGCCGCTTGCTCCGTGCGCGAGCTGTAGCAGCCACACCGCGCGGCTCCCGCGCGGAGCAAAAAACGAGCTCCAAAATGGAGCTCCTTCTTGCGGCACCTCTATGACGTCGCGAGGCGCCACTGGCACATTCACAACGTCATAGGCACCGTGACACGTTCGAACGCTATGCGTCCGATACATAAAGATGGCGCCGGCCGTGTGGAACGGCCAGCGACATATTGTACGGACAGAATCCGTATTAGACCCAGGGGCGTCTAGAAGAGACGCCTCTTTTTTAAAATGGGATGTCCTGCGGACGTCCCAAGTGCCAGTGTGTAACCGGCCAAAGGGTCAGTGTAAGTACCATACTCTTAACGCTTACCAAAAAGAAAAAGAAAAAAGGAGCCAGTCTCTGATTAAATGCAAGAGCTTAATCTGTCTTGGAAGCACTGACTCCCCTCTATTATCTCATCTATCCAGACTTTAGTGTGAGCACAAACAGTGATTTCTGCTTGAATTTTGTAAGTTGTTTGGCATTGTTTCCCTTTGCTTCATTCTCTACATTCTTATTTACATGCCCCTAGGTTTTCCCCTCAACGTATCCCCGGGTCATATCAAAAGTCATAATTTTGGCCTCAAAATCTGTCCTCACCTTATACATGAGGTCGACTCCTAGTCAAGTATATATGGTAGCTGTTCCATTTCACTTGTACATATTGTTAGTTCTGGATAAGACATTGAAACGGGCTGCTGTCACACTGCAGAAATAAACAGTTTGACACCACTTTACTTTGGGATTCGTAGTTTGGTGTGGCACTGACAGGGAAAGATTAATATCTCACAAAATTACAGATCCCAGAATTCCATAGCATTGAGTCACAGCAGTTAAAATGGTGTCAAATTGCTTTAGTTCTGCAGTTACCTTGAACTGCTCTTCCTTTTTGTGGTGTAGGAACCTTTAACTATTCTTTCCGTGTTACTTCTGCCTCTCCTACCAAACTTTCTGTCAAAAAAATAATGCTCAAGAATATACTTATTTTGTTATGTGAGATATACCTGCACACCTATATATTTGTACAACATTCCTCCTATCCATATTTATTTATTTATTTATTTAGTCAAACATTTCCAGTGCTATCTGTAATTTTAAAAAGCATGTCAGGCTGCAGTTTTTTATCTCTCCCAAGAATTTCTGATATAGGCCAAGGCAGCTATCACTTGTCTGCTTTTGTGGTCTTGCTTCATTCCACTGTATTTTGGGGCAACCCAACTGGTAACATGGTGACTGGGAATGTGACCTTTGCTTTGGAGGTTTACTGCCTCTGACCTCTGTTCCTCGTTACATTTCTGGTAAACAGATTGGATGGCAGTGGCAAAGTCCCTCTGAAGAAACCTGCCAAGAAAACCATCACTTATGCACTGTGAGTTGAAAAGAAACATGCAGTTGAAAAGAAACGTGCAGATAGGCGTAGCACAGCAGTAGCACTAAAAATCTGCTACTGTCAACAGCAAACCAGGGCCAAAAGTCTGGTATATTTAGGGCACAACTGGATGCAGGAGTAATGCCTTCTCTGGTAAATGGCAAGATATTACAAGGCATGAAATCCTGAAGCAGAATGATACAACATATACCAGAACCCTTTGGCCATATGGAGGAGCCCTCTATGTGTTTCTCCATGTGGGATACCTTTGATTCTGCACCTAGAAATACTCTTGTAGCTCATTTGCCTCTCCTAAAATACAATGGAATTCTCATTGGGATCAGAAAATACTCACCATTATAGTACATAGGATGTTATCACATGAGAGTATATAGCACAAACTGTTAAAATAACACTGTTCAAATAGGCAGAAACATACCATTTTAAAACTGAGCAATACTGTACCCTTCCAATAGTATTGGAATAAAAATAGCACAATAACACTTTCTTGAACTACTAACTGTAGCACCGCCCAATCTCTTCTCTGTCATTTTGCACATGCACCCACATGTCAAGCTGCTTTCTTGTTTTGCAGTGGAAAGACTGGGGGGGAAATGCCCACTGGTATCATGCAGTGACCTCAGTATTGTTACTGCGGAAGATTGAATTATTGCACACTCAAAAAATGGTTGCTGGGAAGCGGCACCATGGCAATAAACAGTTTGATGCTGTGAATGGAATGTGGCATTTCAATAACATGAGTCCAGACATATGCTCACAAGAGAAATATATCATCATGTGACTGAAACAAAGTAATAATGGAACTGGCACAGTTTGTTCATGCTAAACATTGTAGTGTGATGAAGCCCCTGATGCAATTTTCTTATCTGCCTGTGAGAGTGTAAAAAGCTACAAAATCTGAGTGTAGCATATCATTATTATTATTATTATTATTATTATTAACCTTTATTTATGAAGCGCTGTAAATTTACACAGCGCTGTACATACAATCTTTTTAGTGAGACGGTTCCCTGCCCTCAGGCTTACAATCTAAAAAGACATGACACAGAAGGAGAAGGGGGTGGTGACGGGAAAGGGTAAGAGGTCCAGCAGTTCCTCTCAACCTCCGAGGCCTGGACCAAGGCAGATGGACTGAAGGGAGGGCTTGGCTTCAAAATGGAAGGTTAATCATTATCCAGGGAAAATACATACTCACAAGTAGGATAATACATATACAGTACATAGCAATACAGGAAATGGATCAATAAACAGCCAACAACAGAACATCAGATAGTAAGCGACAATTATGCGATGCCTGGGAAGGCTTCTCTGAATAGGATGGTTTTCAACTCCGTTTTGAAGCTGGTTAAAGAAGTGATGGCTCTTGCTTGTGGAGGAAGAAGGTTCCAGGAGTGAGGGGCAGCAAGTGAAAAGGGGCGAATCCGGGATAGGGCAGAGGAAATCCTGGGCTGGGACAGGAACCCTTGACTACCAGAACGGAGGGCCCTGGTGGGAAGGTGAGGAGAAAGAAGGTCAGATAAGTAAGGAGGGGCCAGTCCATGGAGGGCTTTGAATGTCGACAGCAGGAGCTTATACTGAATGCGGAAAGGGAGAGGGAGCCAGTGAAGGGATGCCAACACAGGAGAGATGTGGTCAGAGCGGTGGGTGGAAGTGATAATGCGTGCAGCTGAATGCTGGACAGAGATTAAAGGACGGAGGTGAGAAAAAGGAAGCCCAGCCAGGAGGACATTACAGTAATCAAGTCGTGAGATCACTAGGGCATGGACCAGGATCTTGGCAGTAGAGGCGGAGAGATATGGTCGGATTTTGGCAATATTGTACAAAAAGAATCTACAAGCCTTAGCAGTGGTCTGGATCTGAGGGATACACGACAGAGAAGAGTCAAAGATAAAACCAAGACTGCGGGCTTGCTGGACTGGTTGAATGGAAATGTTGTCCACAGAGACAGAAAAGGAGTGTTGAAGGTTGGGCTTAGGAGGAAAGACAAGAAGCTCCGTCTTGGACATGTTGAGCTTCAAACGCCGATGGCGCATCCACTGTGAGACAGCTGTAAGGCAAGACGAGACTTGCTGTTCAAGCCTTGGAGAAAGGTCAGGGGTGGAAAGATACAGCTGGGTGTCATCGGCATAGAGATGGTAGGAAAAACCAAAAGAGCTGATGAGTTTTCCTAAGGACAGTGTGTAGAGAGAAAACAGAAGGGGACCCAGAACAGAGCCCTGGGGAACTCCAACAGATAAGGGAACAGGAGAAGAAGTCTGACCACCTGCAACTACTGCAAAAGATCTGCCAGACAAGTAAGATCTAAACCAGTCGAGAACAGAGTCTGAGAACCCAAGGTCAGAGAGTATGTCAATTAGGAGACAGTGATCAACAGTGTCAAAGGCTGCAGACAAATCAAGAAGGATGAGAACAGAGTAAAGGCCATTAGCCTTGGCCTGTAAAAGGTCATTTGAGATCTTAGTGAGGGCTGTCTCAGTGGAATGCTTTGGGCGGAAACCAGACTGAAAGGGATCGAGAATGGAGTTGGCTTCAAGAAACTCAAGACAGCGTGAATAGACAACCCGTTCCAAAACCTTAGAAAGAAAGGGGAGAAGAGAAATCGGACGATAGCTAGACAAAGAGGAGGGGTCAAGGGAAGGTTTTTTCAGAATTGGGGAAATGAGAGCATGTTTGAAGTCTGACGGGAAGGAGCCTGTAGAGAGAGAGAGATTGAAGATATGGAGAAGCGAGGGCAGAAAGGAGGGAGCTATAGAGATTAGAAGACGAGTAGGAATAGGATCAAGAGGACAGGTAGCAGGTTTGGAAGAGTTCAGAAGTGTAGAGAGTTCATCCAAAGAGGCAGGAGGAAAGACAGAAAATTTGTTAGGGGAAGGCGATAGAAGATTAAGAGCAGAAGAAGAATCAGGAGGGACTATCTCAGAGCGAATAGTGGTAATCTTAGAGATGAAATAGTTAGCAAAGTCATTAGGAGAGAAAGATGAAGAGACAGGAGGAGAGGGAGGTTTAAGCAAAGTGTTGAAGATGGAGAACAAACGCTGCGGGCTCCTCTCATTGGCAGAGATCAATGATTTGTAATAATTCTGTTTAGCCATAGAGAGGGCGCGTGAGAAGGAAGAAAGAACAAATTTGAAATGGATAAAATCAGCCCACTCTTTGGACTTTCTCCAAAGACGTTCGGCCGCTCTAGAGCAGGACCGGAGAAACTTAATGTTGGGGGTAAGCCAGGGCTGAGGTCTAGTCTTGGAGGAAGAAGTGCGTACAGAGACAGGGGCAAAATGGTCAAGAGTTGAGGAAAGAGTGGAGTTAAATAAAGACATTGCTGAATTAGCAGAATCCCCGAGATTTAGGGAAGAGAGAGATGAATCCAGGGTCAGACCAAGATGGTTAGAGTCGACAGATTGAAGATCACGAAAAAGACGTTGAATAGTATGGCGAGGAGGAGGAGTATAAGTGAGAGCAAAGGAGATTAAGTGATGGTCAGATAGTGGAAAGTCAAGTGCCAGGTAGTCAGAAATGGCGCAGTTTGCAGCAAGAACTAAGTCAAGACAGTGACCAAGAGAATGAGTTGAAGAGTTGGAGTGTGGTTGGAGGCCAAAAGAAGCTATCATGTAGTAGGCTGCTTGTTGTGGTGCAAACCAGAAAGGGAACTCATTCATTAGGTAACATTAAGTAGCCCACAATTCTTGTAAACATCATCTGCCTATTTGCAGTATGGAGTATTTCAGAGGCTGCTAGCTTGTGGAGCTTTCATGAGTACTACCGTCATAATACTAGCTACTGTCAAAGCTGGAGGGAACTGAAGAGAATTTCTTTTTCCTGTAAAAGCTGAGGGGACTGCAGCATGGAGGAATCTTTGCACAGAGATCACCCTTCAGCTTTTGGGAATTATAGACTGAATTATATTGACACACACATGGGGACACACAAATACACATATGCTACATTCACATCACTACCATAACAATTACCAGGCCATTCTGTTAAAAAGGCTTTCAGCCTGATGCTTAAAAATTAGCATGTAAGTATACTTAGCAGATCGCTTTATTTTGTCTAAAGGGAGATGTATTTTTTTAAAAAAGGAAAAAAGACACATTTCCCCTTACACAAACTATTTTGAACACAGATGCAGACTGGGTAATTCCACTATTCATCAGTGTTAAAGGCCCCATGGTGGCCATTTCCTGCAATATTGGCTCATCCTTTAATAACTGACATCATGAAAATTTCATAGTGGCATAGCAATGTTATATTTGCCTCAGAAGCAATGGTTCACATTTTGTCGATAAAAGGGAGAATAGTTTCTCCAAAATTAGGGGGGAGAAATGCTCCCTGTGGTTACCGCAATATTTTTTTTCCCAAGCAACAATAACTTTGGGTATTATGATCCCTGTGTTACATGATGATACTTGCCATTAGATGCTCTTTAAATTGGACATCTACTTCAGGAGCACACTGAGGAATTCATTGGGATAAAATTATTACTCACTAGAATCTCAGGTTAGAAAAGACTATGCAGTAGCCAACCCCTGATGTACATGAGACATCATCTCTAACCTCAGATTAAGGAACTCATTTTTTTTTAACCTCTGAGTGTAGCAGTCTAATTGCCTGTCTATCCAGAAACCAGCTTTTGCGGTTACTGTTTCCAAAGTGAGTCATAACTTATTAAAGCACAACTTATTAAAACCAGAAAGGAACAGTGTAAAACACAATTGATCTAAAATTCCTTTGGTGTCAGTTCTACTCTCCATTCCTCCTAGAACAGTTGACTGAATTAATGGTAAATTAACAATGTGCGTTTGAGTTCCACTACCTTGGTTAAGGTTAATAAATGGGTTAAGGTCACCAGTCACAGCCACAGCCACAGCTAAACACACACAAAGGAAGAATCAGTGCAATAAAACAGTCTGAATTTTTTTTTAAAAAGAATATCAAAAATAGTGACATCTCTGCTTCCAGGGGAAGAGATTTTCAAAATGGTAGTGCTACTTCTGAAAAGATGTCTTCTTGGTACTCCCTATCCTAATAACTCTGATGGCATCTGATGAAGTGAACTGTGTCCACCAAAGCATGTACTAGTAATTTCTTTGTCCATGTTAGTCACAAAGGTGCTGCTAGATTCTTTACTGTCTTTTAATGCTAAAACAACAGACTAAGGGCTCGAATAGGCAGGCAAAAAAGCCTGCTTCCAGGTAGCTTCAGAAGATGGCATTTTGATGCTTCAAGCTGCCTGGCTGCCCAGACATGGTCCGGCTTCAGGCCGCATGCTGCTGGAGCGTCATGAAGCTGGCTTCCAGCCACAGTGTGGGTGGCAAAGCTGGGTTTTGCCGGCTGAAAAAGGAGTGGCTCTTTGCCACTCCTTTTTTGGTTGGCTTCAAGGTGGATTGAGGGTGCTTGCCAGGGCCTCAGCTAGGCTTCAGAAGGGGACAGCCTATTTTGCCCCTAACTAGGTTATCCCTTTGAACTGGGATTCAGACTAAAAACTGAAGAGGGCTCCTCTGTCTTTAATTGTTATGCAGAAGAGGGATTTTCAGCATGTGTTCTTTGTTATATGGCTGCACGATAAGCAATGCCAGCTAAAACTCCTTCACCTTATAAACAATCATTAAACATCCAGGAGCCCTCTTCAGTTTTCAATCTAGTGACCCTATGATGGATACTAATAACTCTTGCTGAAGGACCAGAGATCAGGGACTCGAGTCAGTTGTAGAGCTTGGCTAGATTAATAATAGACTTTCATATGAACAGGCCCCAAACCATTTAAGGCAGAGGTGGTCAGTCCTCCAGCAGGCTTGAACTTCAACTGTCAAATGCCCCAACAAGTAGTGCAAAGACTGTCCTACACTTTTGTTGAGGGGTGAGGTTGTCTTCTATTCTGTGCCACAGGCGGGATACAAACCGCCACTTTGCGGCGCTCCCCCGCCGGCGCCATTTGCTCCGCGTGGGAGCTGCAGCAGCCAAACCGTGCGGCTCCCGCGCGGAGCAAAAAAGAAGCTCCATTTCAGAGCTTCTTTCTGCGGTGCCTCTATGACGTCGCGAGGCGCCGCAGGCGCATTCGTGTCGTCATAGGCGCTGCGACACATCTGGACGCTATGCGTCCAGTACGTAAAGATGGCGGCGCCCATGTGGAAGGGGCGCTGCCATCTTGTACGTATTGTATACGTACTAGGGTTAGGGGGGTGCGGAAGCACCGCCCCTTCCTAACCCTAGTACGTATACAATACGTACTATATGGCGGTGTGTATCCCGCCTCTGTCTCAGTAAAAGAGCAACAAAAGTTGATATTGAAATGCAAATAGCAGCTTTGGAAAAGAGTTACTGCTGTAATTTCCAAGACTTTAGTAGGAGAGAAGCATTCAACTTTGCCTCCACAGTCTTTTGTGATCCTGATAACACCCCATCTAGTTAGCCTTTAGCCATTTCATTGCTGCTAGCACCACCTTTTCTGTCCTATATTGAAATTGAGTTCTCCACGTGGACACTGCTGGAAAAGCTTTGGGTTGGGTTGTGCTGGAGTGGACAGGGCAGGGCAGGGCAGCAATAACAATAGCATTTACATTTCTATACCACTTTATAATGAACTCAGCACTCTCTAAGTGGATTCCACTCTGTAAGCCAATTGTCTCCAACAAGCTGGATACTCATTTTATTGACCTACAAAAGGATGGAACTCTGAGTCAATCATGGAGCCCTTGGATCGAACTCAAAACTTTGTGGCTGCAGTACCAGCATTTAACCAGTGTGCCACCAGGGAAGGACAGGAGAGGATTTCTACTAGTGGTTCCTCAAAAATAGGAGTTCTGTCTGTGCTACTGTCCTGGCAGTTCCATCAGAGGGCTATCACAAACATATTCACTTTAGCCTGAAAACTACCAAGTACTAATAATAATAACAATAATAATAACAATAACAACAACAATAATAACAATAATAATAGCAATAATAATAATAACAGTCTCCGACTGTTGCAGTGACTAGGGATGGCATCTCTCCGCTCAATGCCTGTCTGGAGTCAGTAATGGGCTGGATGAGGGAAAACAGACTCAGCCTGAATCCAGAGAAAACGGAAGTACTAGTGATAGGTTCCCCTGGTCCCGGGAAGGAGGTTTGTCCACCTGTCCTGAACGGGGTCACGCTCCCCGTGAAGGACACAGTTCGCAGCTTGGGGGTGCTTTTTGACTCGTCGCTTCACTTGACTCCTCAGGTGGATGCGACAGTTAAGGGCACCTGCTACCAGCTTCGGCTGATACGCCAGCTGCGACCCTACCTGGACCGGGGGAGCCTTGAAACAGTGGTACATGCGCTGGTAACCTCTCGACTTGATTTCTGTAATGCGCTCTACATGGGGCAACCCTTGTACCAAACCCGGAAGCTTCAGTTGGTTCAGATTATGGCAGCCAGGCTGGTCGCTGGTTCTTCCAGGGTCAGCCACATAACACCTATGCTGAAAGATCTACATTGGCTGCCTATTCGCTTCCGGGCGCAATACAAGGTGTTGGTCGCGACCTATAAAGCCCTAAATGGCTTGGGCCCAGAGTACTTGGAGGACCGCCTCTCCCCATATAATCCGCCCCGCACTCTCAGGTCAGGAGGAAGACAACTTCTGAGAGTTCCTGTGACGAGATTTGTAATAACTGCGCAGAGGGCTTTTTCGGTCGCTGCCCCGCAGTCCTGGAACTCTCTCCCTATCGAGCTCTGCTCAGCCCTCTCCCTTGAGTCCTTTAAGAAGAATTTGAAGACCCATTTGTTTCGGCAAGCTTTCCCTACTATGTCTTGAATTGTTATCTGTTCCTGTAATGATGTTGATCGTGTTTTAGCTAGGGGGTTTTATTGATGTTTTTATTGGTTTTAAGTTAGGAATGAATGATGGCTTTTATGATGTTGTATGGTTTTATCTTGGGGGGTTCCTATGTTATATAATGTATTGTTATTGTTTTTGTTATTATTGTTAACCGCCGTGATCATTGGAACGATGGTATATAAATAAACCTTCATTCATCCATTCATTCATTCATTCATAATTTGTTTTATTTATATACCGCTATTTCAAAGATCATAGTGGTGAACAGCAAGTAAGCTAATTAGCAAGTAAGCTAATTTGCCCCCAGCAGTCTAGGTACTCATTTTAGCGACCTCGGAAGGATGCAAGCCTGAGTCGAGCTTGGGCCCTTTTGCTGGTCTTGAACCCGCAACCTTGTGGTCTTGAGGGAATGGCTGCAGTATAGACATTTAACCACTGCGCCACCAGGGCTCCCTAACTTGGCAGCACCTGCAACTAGTGGACATGCACTGGAGACCACTGCTTTCTCTTCTCCTTTTCCTCTACTGCAGGGGTAGGCAACCTTTTTGAGCCGGGGGCCGGGTTGTTGTCCCTCAGACAACTGGGGGGCCGAAGCCGGGGGTGGAGCCTCCAGCGCAGCAGCCCTGCTTCCTCCCCACTGCCACAGGAAAGGCCCAGTGGCGGTGCTGTTGGGGGCCAAGAGGCCTCCAGCATTGCCATCATACCCTTTCACGGCGGCGGCCGACTTCCCTCGCAGCGGCGGCGGCGGAGGCCAAGCCGCTGTGACGAAAGGTAAGTAAGGGGAAGGGAAGGGAGGGAGGCAGGGAGGGAAGGGATGAGGGAAGCAAGGCAGGGGAGGGAGGAGAAGGAAATTGTCCCCAATGGCGGTGCGCGTGCACACACGCCGCCATTGGGGACAATTTCCCGATTTGCCATCCGCAAATGCTCAAATCCGTGGATGGCAAATCCGCGTATAAGGAGGACCGACTGTAATGTAAAATAATTTCTCAAAGAGACTTTATTGGAGTTCCCACCATTATCAATTTATGAAAGTTGAACCACCAACCAAAAAGAAGGCCAAATGTGTTGGGAGGGTGAAACTGAGCATACTAGTGATGGTGATCAGGATGGGAATGCAACGTTTGAGATGTTAGGGAAGCCAAAGAAGAAACAGAAGGTTACCAGAGAAGGAGAAGAATTAAATTGTCTGTTTTCTGCAGTGCATCTTCTGTGTGTTTCCAGGTTCACTCAGTGTGTTTCCATTGCCATAATTCAAACTCTGGTCTCCAGAGTCATAGTCCAATACTCAAATCACTGTCAGGCTGGCTCTCTGACAAACATTTACAAAACTAATTTTAGAAATAGATGGACTCCTTTCTACCAATTGCTGATATCCTAGACATCATGCTAGTATTTGATGCTTTGACACTACAAACTGATTTGTCTATCACTTCATACAGTTCTTTGTTCAGAAACCCTTGAAATTCCTTTAGAATTTGAAAAAGAGCAATCCACTGGAAGTTATTACCTTTCTACTTGATAGCTTGAAGTACAAACTGTGCCAGATGATCAGGCTACAATAGCAAGGTTGGGATAAAGAAAAAATATAGTGCCAGCTTATGTATGTATACAAGAAAATCCAAGACATTAAATCTTAAAGACAGAGATATTTCCTGGAGAGAAACACCTGCAAAGTGTCAAAAGCTATTTTTATGCAGATGAGATCCCCACACAGATATCATCCTCTGCATTGGGCCTCAGACACATTTTTTTTTTAAATGGTGGAGGAGTAAAACTAGGAGGAAGGAACATAAACCATCTAAGATATGCAGATGGCACCATATTACCAACAGAAAATTTCAGAGACAATTACTACGGAAAATTAAAGAAAAAAGTGCAAAGGCAGGATTACTGCTAAAAATAAGAAAAAGAAAAGTAATGACCTTGAAGAATCTACATAAATTCAGCTTACATAATGGAAATGAGGGCATTGAAATTTTCAAAGATTTCCCGAACATTGGATCAATTACTGCTTAGATTAAGACTGTAGTCAAGAAGTTAGAAGAAGACTAGGAAAGGGAAGTGCGGCCATGAAAGAAACAGACAAGTTCCAAAAGTTTAAAGAGATACAACTGGACACTAAAGTTAGCATTAATATTAGTCGTTCTTTTACTAGTCAAATGTTATCAATGCATTATTAACCCACTAATTTTTTTTTTTAAAAAAGAACCACTGAATTGTATAAATATATGACCTCAACAATCCAGGAATCCTCAAAAAGTAACATTTAGGAGAAATCATGGCTCATTAAAATGTGTTAACATTAAAATGTATTTTTTTAAAAAAAGTTACCCCTTCATTAGCAACATTATTCATTTCGCATTACCTCCAATCTCTTTTTGCTACACTGAGAGCAAGATTTGGATAAAAAATATCCCCTGAACAAACAAAAGGCTGGTGATTGAGGGGCGCAGGAGAAGGCTTCCATCCAGTGCCTTGTTGTTCTTATGTCCTTTCATGTCAATGCCAACTACAGCAAGCCTATCATAGGGTTTTCTTAGAAAGATTAATTCACAGGGGATTTGTCATTATCTTCCTTTAAAACAGAGGTGGCCAACAGTGGAAGACTAGGGGGTCCCATTAACCCCCTAAGAGACTTTGGAAGGCCACACCTGCTCCCACCAAAATAAGAATAAAAATACAAATTGGCCCCAAATGTTTCTATAGGGGATATGGGGGCATTTTCATCATGTCTGGGTTTCAAAAAACATTTCTCCTGGATCTAAATTGATTCAGTGTGTCACAAAATGCGGTGAAAATGCAACCTACACTCCTACTGGACCTTTCGGAGTATTTGGGAGCAAAAAAATGTTTTTGAAAAAATTTGTAAACATTCTTTTTGATCCCAGGGAGTATAGGAGCACTCCAATTGTAATGGAAATGTCATGTGCTGCATTTTCCAGCAAAAGGATTTTTTGTTTAAATATATATATATTCATTCCTATGCTCTGGGTGGTTCTGTGGACCACAAAAACAGGGTATGTGTGGCCCATCCCTGCTCTAAAGCTTATTGTGTGAGTTGCTCAGAGTCAATATGTTTCCAAGGCTCAGCAAGGATTTGAATCTTGGTGCCCTACAGACCAAAATAAAGCTGCTTCGGGTCACTTTGGAGGTATGCTGTTTAAATGATGCATGTGTCCTAAGAGGCCAGAAGCTGTGTCAAAGCTGTGGTCCTGTCCTTAGGACCAGAACATGGCTTTGGCATGGCTACTGACCTCTTAGGACGCATGCATCATTTGAACAGCATACCTCCAAAGTGACCCAAAGCAGCTTTATTTTGGCCTGTCTGTACAGGCCCACAGTCTCCCAGTCCTAGTCCAACACTCAAACCACTATACACTATGCTGTCTTTCAATGTTAGTTAAATAAACAAAAGTCTTCTAATGGAGGATGCAGGAAGGGACTTCCACTCAGTGCTTAAAATGAAGGAAATTATCCTTTACCTCCACTTGTGCACACATATTCCTCAAAGAGGTGCTTGCTTGCATTTAACTTGCTAGCCAAAGAATCTGCAATACTGCTTTACTTTCATGTAAGGGCTGTTTGAAAGAAAATTATACTGAAACCCAGTGATGTCACTAGGGTTTATGTCACCCAGTGTGATAACTCATGGTGTCACCCTTCCCCACTGACCTCCTCCCATCCCATCCCATCCCATCCCATCCCATACAGAATCTTTAGCAATGTTTGTTGTGCAGTGTGCACATGCCATATGTGGATACATAACACGCAGCTTCAAGCTTATGCTGAAGCTGTGTGACAATAGAATATATGGTGCCTGTGCCCATGGCACGTGCACCGTGCAGCACCACAAGCAAGTGCCCCATTGTTTTCAATAGGGCACAAGGATAACGGATCCCTCACGTAAGGGAAGGGCCCCCACAGTACTAGTGTTACTCATAAATCATAATTCCTGTATGTCTCTAAACGTAATGGTGATACTTGTGTCATAAACAACTAGCAAAATTAAAATTATACCTTCACATTATAATATCATACACACCGTCTAAATGTATTTACATATGCATAGTTTCATGTATTTAAAGTGGAAATTTGGTAAGATGTGGTGTTTGTAAAGAAAATTTTAAAATTTAATTTTTTTAAAACTTGGTGCCTCTACCTTCTCCTCCTACTAAGCCTCATCCCAATTGCACCGTCTCTTCAGCATTTTAAAGGGATGGAGGCAAACAGCCCATCCTGTTTCTGTCAAAAGGTATATGTTTGGGAAGCAGTGGTGTCACTCCTCCTTTACGTATTTCCTAGTGCAGACTTCACGCAACTAAACTACCCTAGTACTGCAGCCACACAGATCTCAGACTATGCTGTAAATATATCTCTTTATTATCTTTAACAATCTCTACAATTAAAAGTCATAAAAGAATCCAGTAACACTTTTGTAACTAACTGAGAGGAAAACATTTCTGACAAAAGATTTTGAGGCATCAAACCACTTGCATCTGACGAAGCGGACTGTGTCAATGGAAACTTAGGCGGGTTACAGACGGGCAGGGGAGGACGTCTTGGAGGTGTATTCAGCTGAATACGGAGCCTCCAGACGGCCCGCCCCAGGGGCATGCTTCAGGTGTTGGAGCTTCCACATGGGGGGCAGTGAAGACGCCTCACCTGGGTCCGTTTAGGACCTGGAGTTTCCAAACCGCCGCCTCGGAGGACGCTGCAAAAAGAGAGGCAGCTTCCTCACGGGCGGCCCAAACCGTGGCTTTTTTTTTCTTTTGCCACATGAGGTGCGCAGCTGCGCAGCTGCAGCGCTAAGCAGCGGCGGCAGAAAGCCTGTCTGCGCATTTAAAGCGCCCAAGCCCCTTTAAAACTTTTCCCCCCCGCTCTGCCCAAGAACAATGGTGGTCTCCTGCCAGCTGGTGATCAGCTGGTGTTGGCATCCTTGTCCGCTTGCACTTTGCCAGTGTCACCAGCATCATAGATGCCTCCTCTCCTTTGGTCCCCGCGCTCGTGCTGAATCTGCAATGCGCAGCCACAGCTGTCTCTGCTGCCACCGCTGTCCCCCTGCCATCCCCATCACCTCCCTTGTACATATGTCAATATTTACAGTTTTAGGGTTTTTTATTGTTAGGTGAAAATGGCACAGGAATGTGTGTAGAGGTTCACTTTAAAGTCCAAACTTTCCAAGCAGCGCATGCGTACATGTTGCTCTAGGGTTAGGGTTAGGGTTACGAGTCTTAAAATGCGCTGCAGCTGTGCTGCAGCTTCCACACCTGCATGGCAGCTGACGCTGCAATTAAAGCCTGACTGTAAACTGCGCATGTTCCAAGACCCCAACTCACTATGCGACGGAGCTTTTAAATGGGCAACTTAAAGTAGCGGCGTAGCAATTCTGGTGTACCGGTGCAGCAGCTCTCATGGCTTCTTCCACTTCTCGATATGTGTCAGCATTCAGGTAGAACTGCTCGAGTTTCTGCAAAATGTTTGGCTGGGACCATATAGCTATCAGGTCAGCCGTCTCAGTATGAGACCAAGACGTCCCCCTGCCTTTTTTCGGGGTGCTGGTGGATGGCTGAGCCATCCTGCCTGGTGGCAAAGGGGAGCCGCCACACAGCTGTGCCAGGAGCAGCCGAACTGTGCCCGTTCCCAGGTGAGAATGGCGCAGGAATGTGTGTAGGGGGTCACTTTAAATCCCAAACTTTCCCTTATCACTTTCTACAACCAAAACATCCGCCGGCAAAACTTACAACTTCCCGCGGTTCTAGCAACGCATGCGCACAAGTGGCTGTAGGGTTAGGGTTACGAGGCTTAAAATGCGCCGCAGCTGTGCCGCAGCTTCCACAGCTGCATGGCATTGGACGTTGCAATTAAAGCCTGGCTGCAAACCACGCATGTCCCGGGAACCCGACCCATTATGCGACGCAGCTGACACGGAGCTTTTAAATGGGCAACTTATATTTGCGGCGTAGCAATTCTGACGTATCGGTGCAGCAGCTTACAGACGGAGCTGCGCAGGTACGCATCAAACAGAAAAGAAGCGGAAAAAAGCAGCACCTTTTTAATGCCGCTTCTTCCCGCTTGGGGCGTGCGGGGGGCGTGTTCATGGCGGCATTCAGGTAAAGCCCGTCTGAAGGCTCTACCTTCATGACGTCATGAGTACATCCCTTTTTGCCAGTCTGTAACCCGCCATATACTAGCATTCTTTTCTTCCCTGTTTAGTATCAAAAATGCAACTGGATTCCCTCATGTCTTTTTAAAGGCTAAAACAGATAGCTATCTCTTTGAATAATACTTACAATAATGTTGAACAAAAAAAAAACTTTAGCAATATATTTATTTACGTTCTGGAGCAGGGTGAAACAGAAATTAAATATTTATCTCAAAATAAACCATTAGGAAAGAGCCACAGTTGATTAAATACAGCATCCAGCTTTGCCTCCAGAAGAATCCCATGCAGAATCATTTTTCTTTCTGCCACTGATAAAGGCATGCATGTTTAACCATTGCCAGATGCATTCAATATTTACCATTTTTGATGAAATGTATCATCCAATTTTTGTAAGCGGATTTGCTCACAGGACAAAGATGAACTGCCACTCCCACCAATCAATTTATTCCTCCTGTCAACAATGTGGAGATAGGTTCATAAAATGACAGTGTGATGGAAAGAAGCCCAAGGATTAAGATTTTCCCTCTTTTCTCTTGCATGCCTACAAATGGATTTTACTCATGTTGCCAGCAATAATAAATAACTCACTGTGACGAACAAAGTTCCTTTTCCTTTTCCTTTTTTTTTTTTTTAAATTACTCAGATGGAAATCTTTTAATGCAATTCATTTAAGATTTCTTTTACTGCTTACTTCACTGTCATGGGGAAGGACATATAAACCAACAGAGATTTACCACAAACATGATTTTCCTCCTCAAATTGAAAAAATTGTTTTTAAAAAATAAAATAAAATAAATAAATAAATAAATGGGGGAAAAAACACAATTGTATGATCACACATATACACACAAGCACTGAGCCCAGTGAACTACAGAACCATATGTGGCATAATTCTAATGCTGAGTACTGTAAACAAGATGTTAGAGCAGGCCTGCACAACATACAGGCTGAGGATTTTGAGTGGCCCTCAGGGATGTGGAACAATGTCAAGGCTCCCCCACTGCTCCCCCTCCTCCTGAGGAGAGGACCATACAGAGGAGAAGGATGGGTGAATGCTCACCCTGCAAAGCTCCTCCACTACCTGGCTTTCTCCCGAAGAGAAGGTCAGGAAATGGAGGAAGGGGACAGGCAAATACTCACCCTGCAAGGCTCCTCATAGAATCATAGTTTGAAGACACCACAAGGGCCATCAAGTCCAACCCCCTGCCATGCAGGAAAGCACAATTTTTGAAGGATTGGAAATGCATGACTGGCATTTTGAAATAGAAGGAAGGTGATATGAAAATTAGTATAAGCTAAATAAGTAGACAAAGTGTGTGACTGAATTTGTAGAGAGGATGCATTTTAGGGAAAGTTATGTAACTACAGAAATGTTAAATGTTGCAGCAGTATACCTGGCAGCTTTTTTTTTTTCTTTTCTTTTCTTTTTTCTTTCATTTTCTTGTATGGTTCTTTTTGTTCTTTTTTATTTATTTTTGTGTTTCTTTGTCTGCTTAATTCAATTTTTGTTGTATATAGAATTTTAATTAAAATAACTGGGGCGGGGGAGAGTGCTCAGTTACTACAAAGAGCTGAAACTAGAGTGTTATCCCCTGTTACACCAGGTCTAATATCTAACAGCTTCTTTCTAGTTTTAACTGTGCCAATGCACTCCTGGCCACTGCTAAAACCTGGGCATCCAGCTCAGAGCTCAGTCCAGGAGAACACCTGAGCTGTGAATCAGTTTGATATCACTCTAACTGCCATGGCTCCATCATACAGAATCCAGAGATTTGTACATTTTTGAGACACCAGCACTTTTTGTCCAAGAAGGCTAAAGAACTTGAAAAACTATAAACCCTAGGATTCCATAGGATAGAACCATAGTACTTAAAATTGTATCAAGCTGCATTATTTTACAGTGGAGATGCACCCTGGGTGATTTAGGAAGTACAAAAAGGGATTTGAGGCTGCATGCAGCTTGTGCTGCATTTTGCTTACTCCTGAAATAGGAGTAGAGGAAAACAAATATCTCCTTCTCTGTCCCTTCTCTCTCCCTGGCTTATAAACTTCTAGTTTAACTGCACGAGCATACTATTTCTATTTCAGAGAAAAGCCTTAGGGTATGGCTGAGCCAGCATGTTGCTTGAGATTCCTCTAACACTGCTTCTGATTAGCTCCAGCAAATCTGAGAAGATTGGGACAAAAGATTACATAGATGCAAAGAAATTAGTTTCTATCAATATTCTTGGGGATGATCTACAGTTTATCGTAATTTCTCCTTTTTAGCAATGAGGATTGCAACCTAGGGGTGAAACAGATCGGCAAAATAAAGTGGCTTCCAGGTGCTTTGAAGGTAGGGCATTTATACGATGGACGCCTCAAAAGCGGCTGGAAACCGAAATGAAGCTGCACTCCAGGGCTAAAAAATGAAGCAAAAAGAAACTGAAATAGTCCACCTCCAGGGAGAAAATGTACATGTTCGCTGCTGCATATAAATGCTCTGATGTGAGCATAGGGCTGTGGCAAAGCTGAGAAATAAAGGTGACAACTCCAATGGATGTAATTACAATATACACAAATGAGACAGTCCAACAGGGAGACATGGGATAAAGGGGGGTGAAGGGAGCATGTATGGGGGCAGTTTCTGTAGCCAACAATCTATGTAGGGGAATTTTACTTTAGCTCAGAGCGGATTAGGCTACAAATAAGCCTAGAGATCATTTCTCTTTTGTATACTGAGAGAAAGAGGAATTGGACTAGAGGAAATGTGCAGAGGCAGAATTCTTTTAATCACATGTTTCCTTTATTGGGGGAAAATCACACAGCAAATCACTATCACACACTAATTCATTCAAGGCTCAGGAAATCATAGAATCATAGAATCATAGAGTTGGAAGAGACCACAAGGGCCATCTAGTCCAACCCCCTGCCATGCAGGAAATCCAAGTCAAAGCATCCCCAACAGATGGCTGTCTAGCCTCTGCTTAAAGACCTCCAAGGAAGGAGACTTCACTACACTCCGGGGGAGTTTGTTCCACTGTCGAACAGCCCTTACTGTCAGGAAGTTCTTCCTAATGTTGAGGTGGAATCTCTTTTCCTGGAGCTTGCATCCATTGTTCCAGGTCCTGTTCTCTGGAGCAGCAGAAAACAATCTTGCTCCCTCCTCAATGTGACATCCTTTCAAATATTTAAACAGGGCTATCATATCACCTCTCAACCTTCTCTTCTCCAGGCTAAACATCCCCAGCTCCCTGAGTCGTTCCTCATAGGGCAAGGTTTCCAGACCTTTCACCATTTTAGTCGCCCTCCTTTGGACACGCTCCAGTTTCTCAATGTCCTTTTTGAACTGTGGTGCCCAGAACTGGACACAATATTCCAGGTGGGGCCTGACCAGAGCAGAATACAGTGGCACTATTACTTCTCTTGATCTAGACACTATACTTTTACTGATGCAGGGAGGAGGTTCAAATAGATGAAGGCAGAACTAATGGAGATACTTATACAAGCCAAGACTTGCTTCAGGATCCAATTGGTTGAGGTGGTGTGGGACTCAGTCATTCTGCGAGTGCTGAGTGAATGACCAGGCTGGAGCTAGACGAGAAATCACAATGACATAGTGTCTCCATGAAATCCAAACTAGCACACTGAGGGGAGTTTTCCAGGGGTTTTAAAAGGCTAAAACTAGGCACAGGGCAAAAGTATTAGATAATCAGGTGTGTCAATAATCCAGGGAAATGGGAATGGAGTTAAGTCATCAGGTGTGACATCTGGACAATCATCACTCATTCTTCTGTTTATGGAAGTGATGATGTTCCCATTTGCTACTCCCAAACAACATGTGGGGCTATTGTTCCCAAGAGGTCCCATGAGGCTGACTTCATCCGGGTGTAGTGTGTATATGTCCCATTGCTTTGGGAATTATGGCAGCTGGTCTGGCAGGGTCTATCTGAGGCCATGTGGCCACACACACCAAAATTCAGAAAAATGCACTATGGCTAACACATCCATGATTGTGCTTTGCCAGTGTATAATTTACACATCGATGCACTGATGCCCTGTAATGTGGTATCTTATCAGTGTGTCTCCAAAATAATTATTTAATACTTTGTTCTTCCTTAATTCTAGCTCCCAAAAATAAATAAATATTTTTCTTGCTTTTTCTAAACCAGCAATATATTTGTCTATGATACCACTAATTTGGAGTGAGTGTGCTTGCCTAGTGCAATGAGCCAAAGAATCACACAGGAGTAGAGAACACCAGCAGTTTAATCTAGCTGCTCAATTGAGGCTAGTTTCACAGAGTTTGCATAGCAAAATTAACAGGCATTCAAGAACTTTTATACATTTTTGTTTACAAGAAAACAAGCCTTTGCAAAACATTCTACTGTTAGCTACTAATCTTCAAGTCCCATCTTGTCCTCCTCCCAAGTTCCTCTGAGCTGAGTGCAACTATATCTACCACTGCACATGTGACACCCTGTGCCAAGCTTCACTAACATATTTAGGGGTAAGTTTTTCACTTTTTTGATGGCAATAGAACAACAAAGGGCCCAAACAGACAGGCCAAAATAAAGCTACTTCGTGTCACTTTGGAGGTATGCTGTTTAAATGAGCCTAAGGCCTGTGTGTGTCACTTAAACAGCATACCTCCAAAGTGACCTGAAGCAGCTTTATTTTGGCCTGTCTGTTCTGGCCCAAAGTTTACTTGAAAGTGCACTCTCATTGGTTCATACTAGTGTCGGCTGATTTTAACTGCTCCAGGCTTGCTCTAGGCTACAGCAATGGGAGGCTCTAATCCCTCCTCTGCACCTGGCTCATTTCTTTTCAAAGTGAGCATCATCTACACCTCCCATCATCTTCAGATTGCCTATACTGGGTAGGAACAATGGGAACTCTCATGAAACCCATTTGCAAGATGCCAGTTTGGAAAAGGTTGGTAAACCATCCCTGGAAGGAACTTTGAAAGAGTTTGAGGCAGATATATCTTTGGAGCTTATGGCATGAGCTTTAAAATCATCTCAAGCCTCCCAAAATGCAGCCGGGATGCAGGATGGAGGTAGAGATTATCACATGCAAAATCACTGCCTAATCGCCAGCCTCCATCAGCCTGGGTCCAAAACTGGTCTCAGCCATTCTCCATCAGAAGTTTTTTGAAGTTGGAAGCTTTCTGACTTCTAAAAAGTGCTGGCAGAGTGCAGTTGGGACCCAAGCTGATAGTGGGCAGTGATTAAGCAGCAATTTAGTATGCGATAATCTCTGCCTCCATCCCACATCCTGGCTGCAGCCCGGGAGGCTTGAGACAGTTTTAAAGCCCGTGTGATAAACTCCTTTCCTAGCCCTGCAACCCAATATATTTAACCTGCAGGTATCAAGGATTGAGACCACAATGTTATAGATGCAAAGTATAGCAATACCACAGAGAACCAACCCCCTCTTTAGAACCACTGATGTCCAATATATTTGGCTGATAAGATCTTGCTTAAAAAGTCTGTGAAAAGACCTCACTTGTTCTCACAAAATTAAAGCCCTTAGTCTGAAACTGCCACAAGATGTTCCTCTACTTGCCAAGTCAATTTAGCTCCCCCAGTCTTTCTTTATTGTCTCTATCTTGCTGAAACACACAGTGTACAGCTTCAAGCTGAATCATAAACATGGTGTCAGGCATCAGCATTAATAAGAATCTTGCAAAAAATAAATAAATGCAAGAGCAGGTTTGGACTGAGTACAGCTACTTGAAATACTTCCACTGCAAGAGAGAGAGAGAGAGAGAGAGAGAGAGAGAGAGAGAGAGAGAGATTTAAGGTGGACTGGTTCTAATGATACTTGTTTGGGTGGGCGGTTGATTTAAATTCCTAGTACTGTATAGCTATTAATCTGTTCTGGTCCTTTCAGAGAGTGTGTTTACCTCACAGCAATGTGAGCAGCAAAGCAATGAATAGCACTGAGTGACTTCATCCATTTATACATCAAAGGTAGCTTTCCTAGGTTTTTCTTTTCTTTTCTAATGAGGTGGATTGCCAAGAAAACCCTGTGATAGGTTTGCCTTAGGGTCACCATAAATTGGAAAGGACTTGAAGGCACACAACAGCTACAAAATATGGCAGTAGCTTTATCACAGGATATTTTTCCTCTTCAACCAAATATTTACAAAAACAGAATGAACAGAAAAATTTCCTGCAGCTTTGCTTCAGCCTTTTGTCATGCTATTGTTTCAGCAGTTTTCTTGCTGATATATTTGTTTTATTCCAAAAACAGGTATACAATAATATATATTTTTAAAACCACAACAACTCTGCAGTGTAAATATATATCAGAACTGAAACAAAGCATTTTATAGCATAAGCAAGAGCTCATAAAAACAGGCTTATAAATAGTCAAACACTAAGGCAAATAAAATACAATAAAACCAAAAACTACCCATTATAATACCTTTGGTAGGCCAGTCAAAAGGCACAAGATACATAATCGAAGCCTTTGAATCTCACAGATTTCTTCATCAGGCAAAGGTATTAAATATCATTGTCTTATTGTTGTGTGCCTTCAAGTCATTTTGAGCTTGTGGTGACTCTAAGGTGAACCTATCATGGGGTTTTCTTGGCAAGAATTGTTCAGAGCTGATTTTCCATCTTCCTCCTTTGCCGAGGTAGAGATAGGGACTTCCCCAAGGAGTGGGTTTCTGTGGATGAATGAGAATTTGAATCCTGGTTTCCCAGAGTCCTAATCTCCCACTCTAACCACTGCACCACACTGGCTAGGTGGGAAAATGATGGTTTCAGAGGCGGGTTATAAACCACCGCTTTGCGGAGATCTGCCGCCACCGCTGTTTGCTCCGTAAGGGAGCCGCAGCAGCCAAACCGCGCGGCTCCGTTACGGAGCAAAAAAGAAGCTCCAAAATGGAGCTTCTTTAAGCGGTGCCTCTATGACGTCGCGAGGCGCCAGGGGCGGACTCGTGACGTCATAGACGCCGCGACACGTGCGGATGCACAGCGTCCGATATGTAAATATGGCGGCGGCCGTGTGGAACGGCCGCTGCCATATTGTACGTACAGAATACGTACTAGGGTTAGGGGGGTGCGGAAGCACCGCCCCTTCCTAACCCTAGTACATATTAATTACATACTAAATGGCAGTCTGTAACCCGCCAGAGTCACAGACCTACATCTTGTATGAGATATAAGCATTATAACTGCATCTTGCTTACAATTTCGGCAATTTCGAAGTTTGGGCAATTTCGAAGAGCAATTGATGAAGTTAGGGGACCCTCACCTTCTTGGCCACGTGGAAACTGAGGATAGCAGCAGCAAAAACCAGGTGATAAAACTGACATTTTCATTAGCAGCACTAAAGTTTGAGATGAAGTCCACCTCTCTCCTGTTAGAGGCAAATAAATTGTGTGAAGCATGCACCCAAATGGCAAAAGGATGGTCTGTGTTTTATTGGGGAGAGGGCCCTAGGCCCCTAGGGAGTAGATGCCATCACAGAGAAGACTCTCTTCTTGGATGTCACAAGATGGCTATGTGCAAAATGTTCACAGTGTTCACAGTTTTCTTTTAGGAATTCATTCATTCATTCATTCATTCATTCATAAATTGAGTGCTTCCTTGAGAGATTTTTGTTTTTACTGAAAGGCAACTTACAAATTAACTAGAAGGCTAATCTTATCTATGTCTATTCCATACACTCCAACATTTCACAAATGAAAACTGGGACATGTGTGGCCATTCAACATCAGAGCGTTGATGGCAAAAGATGTTAATGAGGAAGAACAGACAACATAGGAGGACTACAACAGTTTGCTTTTGCCTGAGCCTATTGGGAAGGGCAAGACTGCAACCCTTCCCCTTCTCCCCCTGCTGAGTTCCTTGAGTGAAATCTACTCGTGCACTTTGAACTTAGTTTGCAGCAACTGAAATAAGCTGAGGACCAAGGGGGGAAATAGAAGGAGGAAAGAGAACTTGGGACATTTTAAAAGCAAGTGAAAAGTGGAATGACAGGGGCTTAATCAGGACAGTCTCTGCCAAACTGAACAAGTTGGAGGGTATGCTATTCGGACGTCAGTCCCACAAAGTCCACTAAAGCTCTCTCCCTCAATAAAGCTCCCTCCCTATTTAGGATCTGCTGCCTAATTAAATAAACTCTTAATAATCTTTGTTGCCACCTAAACTTCATGAAATTCTTTATAACATTTGGTTTGACCTGAAAGATTTGAGAGCCAGGCCCATTTAAACAAACTGTTAAGATCTTCTTTTTAAAATAAACTTTTACTCTCTAAGCCTGATGGTGTTGGGTTGCTATGCTTCTCCCTGGAGTGATGACGGTACTGATAATTTGTTTCGGTTTTTTTTGTTGTTGTTTTTAATATTGTACTCTGATTTGAGTAAAAGAGCAGATGATAAACCTTCAGGTAAATGTTTTTATTATTATTATTAACCTTTATTTATATAACGCTGTAAATTTACACAGCGCTGTACATACAATCTTTTAGTTAGACGGTTCCCTGCCCTCAGGCTTACAATCTAAGAAGACACGACACAAAAGAAGAAGGGAGTGGTGGTGGGGAATGTTTTTCCTACTCTTTGGATGATATTTCAGTTTAATAAATCTGTGCTGGCCAAATGGCCGTAATAAAGTTATTATTATAATTTAATAAATCAGCAAGGTGCCCTGAGGACTGAAGAGGAGGCACAGTTTTGAACTGCTCCCACAGTAATACAATAACACTTAAAATGACAAAATAAGAAGATAGAAAGAGTTATACTGGACTGTTTAATACCCCCCCCCCAAATAAAATGCCAGTAGGTACCCCATATCCCAGCCTGAAGTGCTAATAATGATGTTAGGCTTAAAAATTGGAAGCTCTAAATGAATATAAATGTAACCAAGATAGTCTCTTTATTCATTTGAACACCATTTATGGGCAATTAAGCTTTCTGAAATTAAGATGAAATTTATTGGCTTTAGCCCAAAATATATCTAGCAGGCTTACAAGCTGCTCATCAGGTTGCAGACCATAAATAGCTGGATGCTAAGAACATGTCAGAAAGAGATTAATGTGCTTAGTATATTCTGATCACATAGATTAGTTGTAATTTGCTATGCTTTTTCCCCCTATTCAAGCATAAGCATGGAAGCTAGAACACAGCAGCAAACAAAGAGCATTTTACAGATCTAGGCTGAGGCTGCTGCCACACTTAGGAAATAACACAGATTAACACCACTAACTTCCATGGCTTAACACTGTGGAATTCTGGAATTTGTAGCTTGGTGGGGCACCAGAGCTCTCTGACAGGGAAGGCTAATATCTTACAAAAATACAAATCTCAGAATTCCATAGCATTGAGCCATAGCAATTAAAATGGTCTTTTAACTGCTTTATTTCTGCAAAGTCGCAGAAGCTTGAGTATCTAAACTATTGTAGTTACAGGGCAAGTGAAGCACCAGGGATACAAAGCTGTGCCAGCAAAGGGCAGAGTTTCTGGTTTACTCTGTGTATATTTGCATGACAAATGATAGGCTGACATAACTGCAAACTAAGGTTTGCTCACAGCAGCGCTTTCAAAGTTGCATAGTATCCAGTGGATAGGAGTTGGTGTCTTCCAGTGGTAGTTCTTTATCTTCCATTTCCCACTTCCACTAATCATGTATGAAAAAAGCAGCCACAGTGATCAATTAGGAAGATGCACAGCCTTTCCAACTTGCCATCCACAAGATTCCTTGGATGACAGTCCCCAGTATCCCCATCCAATAAGTATGCTGGCCAGAATGAAGTCTACAGCATCCTTTAACATTGGAGAAGTTAACCCACAATGGTTAGATGAAGAAAAAGCTCCATTTGCAAGTACAGCATGCTGGTTATGTCTTATAGAGCCCTATATGGCTTAGCACCAGACTATCTGAAAGAACGTTTCTCCCTATATGGACTTGCCCAACTCTTAAGATCAGCAGAGGATGGTTTTCCCTTGGCCCACCATCATCACACGCTTGTCTGGTGAAGGCATGGGAGAAGGCCTTTTTGGTGGCTGCTCCCAGGCTGTGGGATTCTCTTCCATAATCAGTGAGGCCCAACTTCTCTCTGATTTTCTTTTGCAGGCAGATAAAGACCTTTTCATTTAAACAGGCATTTGATTTGATGAATAAGTGGCTGAGCAGAATGCTTTTTGAAATTAGATGTGTGCTGCATTTTTAGCTCTATAGTTACATTTTAAAATGATTTTATATTATTTTGAATTAATGGGTTTTTATAACATATTGGCTAATTTAATTTTTTTTCAAATTTTTTATCAACAGCTTTCTAATTACCACATATACTAGAGTATAAATTGACCTCATGTATAAGTCGAGGACAAGTTTTGGGGCCAAAACTATGGATTTTGCTATGACCTGTGGATAATTCGAGGGTAAAATGTAGGGGCATATAGCAAAGGATCTAAAGGATGAAGCAAAGCAAAACAATGTGAAAGAACTTACAAAATTCCAGCAGACATAACTCTTTGTGCTTACTCTTAAGGCTGGATGAATGAGGGAATAGAGAAGGTTAGTGCTTCCAGGACAGATTATACTCCTGCTTTTCACCAGGGAATGATTCCTTCTTTTAAATAAGAGTGAATACAGTACTTACATTGACCTGTGGATAAGTCATTTCAGGATTTTTTGGTCATTTTTGACCTAAATTTCTAGACTTATACATAAGTATATATAGTATATCTTACCTTAAGTACTATGTCAGGAGAAAGGTAGGATATGAAATAAATAAATATAGTAAATAAATTAAGAAATGCCATGAAAGCTGGCATATACCAAAGGGCAGTTTTTTCATGAGTGTATCTGTCCTAATCAGCTGTAGCATCTGCTATCCCCTTAACTGTCATGGCTGCAACCTATATAATTCTGGGTTTAATGGATACTTAGAATTCTCTAGCTAGAGAATTCTAGTCCACTCTTATAAAATATACAGCATTGGAGCTCTCTAGCAAAGAATTCTGAGCTACACCAAAACTACAAATCCCATGATTCCATTAGGTGGGCCTTAACAGTTGAAATAGCATGAAAGTGCTGTAATTTCAGTGGTCTTCTCATTATATTTCCAAGTCTGGTTATTTTTGCTTCTAGTAAGAGTTCAGGCCTGATTTATTCTTGGACTCATTTATTTGTCTTTTGGACTGTTCATGATATTCATAAAACTCTCTTCTAGACAGCTTTCTTCTTGTCCAGCTTGCACAACTATCCACAGAAATTGAAATTGCTAAGGCATTTCTAATTCTGACTTTGGAATTTAATGCTATATTTTTAAAGGCAGCAATGAAGGAGCAAGAGAAGATCCTGAAGATGTATCAATGAATACTAAAGTCAGGATTGTCCATGTCATCATATCCTATTTCATGGAAAGATGTGACTCACACTAAAGTTCGGTGAGGAAGAAGACAGTAGGAAAAGAGGAAGACCACATTCCAGGTAGGCAGATTCAATGAAGGAAGCCACAGCTCTGAGTCTGCAAGACCTGAGCAGGGCTGTTCGTGATATGGTGACTTGGTGGTCCCTCATTCATAGGGTCATCATAAGTTAAAATTCATAAGTCAAAGTCAGCTTGATAGCAATTAACAACTTTGCATTTCAGGATCTTGCCTAGTTCCTTCAATGGCTGCCTTTCCACATTTTAATCTTCTCCTAATTTATTGACTCCTCTCTCCATTTTGACTGATGACTGAGCCAAAGTACAGAAGAGAAAAGTGTTGCTCTTTGTCCCTCAAGCCACAACTAGCCAAAGGGTACCTTCCATACACATTTCATTGAGCTAGAAGTTAGGAGATGTGTTCAAAATAAAGCATTAACAGCATGGCTTATCAGTATGCAATGCGATCTTGAAGCACCTTTGAGACTAAAAGAAAGATGTTGGTAGCATGAGCTTTCCTAGGCTTTTGTAAGCATGCTCCCAGCTTCTCTCTTTCAGTGAGTCTCAAAAGTGCTATAAGACGCCTTGGCATACTGGTTTTCCAGACTAACATGGCTATGTCTTTTAATTCTACCAGCATAGCTTATCTGATAGATGAGAATTTAGTCTGTAGAATCAGTATGTAGAGAGATCTTAGAATCACAGAATTGTTGAGTTGGAAGAGACCGCAAGGGCCATCCAGTCCAACCCCCTGCCATGCAGGAAATCTAGATCAAACCATCCTCAACAGATGGCCATCCAGCCTCTGTTTAGACCGCCAAGGAAAGAGACTCCACCTCTCTCCGAGGCAGTGTGTTCCACTGTCGGACAGCCCTTACTGTCAGGAAGTTCCTCCTAATGTTGAGGTGGAATCTCTTTTCCTGTAGCTTGACTCCATTGTTCTGGGTCCTGTTCTCTGGAGCAGCAGAAAACAAGCTTCCTCCCTCCTCATTATGACACCCCTTCAAATATTTGAACAGGGCTATCATATCACCTCTTAACCTTCTCTTCTCCAGGCTAAACATCCCCAGCTCCCTAAGTCGTTCCTCATAGGACATGGTTTTCAGACCCTTCACCATTTTAGTCACCCTCTGGACACACTCCAGTTTTGAATTGTGGTGCCCAGAACTTCACACAGTATTCTAGCCCCTTGGAGACTAACTGAAAGAAAGAAGTTGGCAGCATGAGCTTTCATAGACTTAGGTCTTGTTCCTCAGATAGTGGAGTGAAAAGGCAGGGACAGACCTATATATGCCATTAAGTGGTAGAATTCAAAGATATAGCCGTGTTAGTCTTTCAGTATGTAGAGAGAGCTTGTAGTACCTTTGAGAGTCATTGAAAGAAAGAAGTTTGCAGCATGAGCTTCCGTAGACTTCAGTCTCCTTCTTCAGATGGTCCAAAAACATCTGAGGAAGTAGATTTTAGCCTAGGAAATCTGAGGCTGCCAACCTCTTTCATTCACTGGGTCTCCAAGGTGCTTCAAGTTCTCTCTACATACTTATGAGATTACTGTGTGGGAATATCAATTCAAATTCAAAATCCTTGGTGTGTGGAAATGGAGTGGCAAGTCCAGTTTTAAAGAGGGTCATTGTTGAACAAACTGATGGATGTGAGATGGGGAGGGGGCATTGAAGGAGAAGGAGAGGAGATCCTGGGCAAGAAGTCAGGGGCTAAGCACAGTTGTGGAAGAATTCAAAGATATAGCCATGTTAGTCTGCAGAATCTTGTAGCGCTTTTGAGACTCACTGAAAGAAAGAAGTTGGCAGCAAGAGCTTTCCTAGACTCAGTCTACTTCCTCAGATGCATTTAGAGATGATGATGATGATGATGATGATGATGATGATGATGATGATGATGATGATGATGATGATGATGATGATGATGATGATGATGTAGAGCAGTGGTTCTCAGCCTTCCTAATGCCAGGACCCTTTAATACAGTTCCTCATGTTGTAGTGACCCCCCAACCATACAATTATTTTCATTGCTACATGCAAATATGTGTTTTCCAATGGTCTTAGGCGACCCCTGTGAAAGGGTCATCTTGTAGCACCTTTGAGACTGACTGAAAGAAAGAAGTTGGCAGCAGGAGCTTTCCTAGACTTCAGTCTCCTTCCTCAGATGCACTAGGTACTGTTGTGGAAGGCCATTTGCAGACCCAGAAGGAACAGCGTAATGGCCAGATTTCATCAGGATGCAGAACCTCCATAGGAAAGGAAGTCATTATGCCCCCGGAGCGTCCCATTTTAATAACAAAAGGAGAGAGAGAGAGGAGGGGGGAGAGGCTGTGATGCAAGTGAAGGGAGGGGCTTGGGAGCCCTGATGCCCTTCTCCTGGCTCCCTCCTCTGAAGCCCCAGCCTGGCAAACTCTCTCCGGAGCAGAGATCGGACGAATTGGCAAGGAGCAGCAGCAGCAGCAGCAAAGCTGTTTTCTGCTTCTTCTTCTTTCTTCCTGGCAGGAGACAAGAGTGAAGAAAGAGAGGAGGCAAAGCATCCCAAGAGAAGCTGCCAGGTCTCTCTTTGCAGAAGAAGAAGAAGCCCCAGCAGCAGCCCAGAGAGCTTGTCCCTCCTCCGACAGAAGGCTAACTGGAGTGATTGTCCTCCTCCTCCTCCTTCCCCCCGAGATCAGGAGCAGCCCCCCTCATGCTCCAGAGGAGCCACCTTTCCACTGGAAAGCCAGCGCTATGCCAGAGAAGGCTCTCTTTCTCCTGCTGGACGTGGCTCTTTTGGCCTTGATCTTGGAGTTTGGGACCTCTCTCTTTGGGATTCTCGGCTGCAAAGCAAGTGAGGGTCCCCTCTTCCTCTCTCTTGGGGAAAACTAAGTCCTGGGTCCTGGAGGTGCCCCATCTGCTCTTGCAGAAGTTTTCAAGGCTGTGCCCTGTTCGCCTCTGCAGGGAACCGCTCTGCAGAAGAAGAGGAAGACACCTCCAGGCAGATGCCCTCCTCACCTCTTGGCTGAGACACACCTGGAGGGAGGGGAGCTCCAGGTGCCTTCCCTGGCTTTCCAAGGAGATTGTAAGGGGACCAACCTATTCTGAACCTTTCCCCCCTTCCTGATATACAGGTAACCAGTCTACCTGGGGGAGGTGTAGAAGAGCCTCCAAGCAGATGTCCTCATCATCTGTTGGCTGAGACGTACCTGTAGAAGGGTGCCTTCCCTGAGCTTCCAAGGATACTGTAAGGGGACCAACCTATTCTCAACCTGTTTTCTCCTTCTCCCCCCCCCCCAATATCCAGGTAGCCAGTCTACCTGTGGGAGCTGTAGAAGAAACAGCCAAGTGGATATCCTCATCACCTCTTGAAACATATCTGTGTTGGGGCAACTTACATGTGCCTTCCCTGACCTTCCAAGAATATTGTAAAAGGACCAACCTGTTCCCAATCTTTTCCACCTCCTTTATAAAAAAATGTCCTCCTCATATACAGAATGTGTCAGTGTGGTTTGCTCTTAATTACCTAACACTGGGTCCTTAGGAGCACCAAGGAAGTCATCTAACCAGGGAAGAACAATGTATGGGGAATTTCTCAACTCCACTGGGGCGACGGACCCCCATCTGATCATCCAGAGCAACACTCCTTATCTTGGGAGCACCCAAAGACCTGTCAGCTCTTCGGCTTTTTACATGTCCACTGCCAGAGTGTTAAAAGAAGGTGAGATAAATAAGCCAGACCTGGTGACTTATATTGTCCTCTTCTTGTTCCTACTCCTGGCTGTGACTATTATTGTACTTTTTATTAACTGCCAGCTGAAAAATTCTTTTTTCGCCACGCTACCTTATGACAGATCACTCCGAGAAGCTAGGAGCCCCTGGAAAACACAAGCTGTCTAGCAGAGCCTAGACAGGGAGAGGGGAAATGTCCACTATAACACTTTGTTGGATGCCAGTACAAGGGTCTCATGCTCCTGAATACTTGTGTAATAGGAGCTTGTTTCTGTGTGCTACTGGGGGAGGCAAGCACTGAGAAATAATAGGATTGTTCATAAACACCAAAGCTGAAAGAAATGTGGGAGGGGGTTCTTTAACACTGTACGAATTTGTATGACAATGCAAAGACTTATTTAACTTATGTATAAGAGGGGTGGGAGTAGGGTTGACTGCAATAGGATTCACATAAAAAGAGTTCATGCTGATTTGCACAAGTCAAACATTTGCGCAGTTCACTGGGATCTCATGGCACATGTACCACTACATTTCAGACTGCAGGGATCAAAAGTATAAAAGCAAATGTGATTCCTGGTTGTTGTTGTTGTTGTTTTTAAAAATCCATTATTGTATAGTGGACTTTGTGTTGAGAAAGACAGGTAGTCAACTGCTGGTGACGCTGCTGCCTGGGTGTCTGAAAGATCTGTTATTTCTTAATTATGTTCTTAACATTGTTATGCCAAGGAACCAGGATTTTTCTCTGCCCCAGCAACCTTTGGTTTTCATACCACAATGTATACATCACAGTGTGGTGGTAGAAATTAAAACAGGGGGGAAAAAACAACTCTCTCAAGTGTGGCTTAGTGTCTGCTTTGGTTCTTTCTATTTAATGTTGTTCTATAGTGGTCAAATTTCAAGGTTATAATGACACAGTTATATTTATTATGTCTAGAATCATGCAAGGTGCAGGGGATGGCTGTTGGATCTCAAGAATATGGAAAAGATTAGATACCTAGGATACATTAAAATATAAAAAATATTTCTGTATAAAGCCCATAAACAGTGGATAATTCCATTGTCTAATGTCAGACAAGGGGCCTTCACTACTTTCTGTAGTTTGCCCCATTGCCTTGGTTATGCAACTGCATTTTTCCAGTCCTAACCAATCTCTTTCTGCTCTTTAAAACTTAGATCTGGTCCATGTTATAGTGTGTTTACTTGTTATGTCAAGGAAAAGGTCCATTGTCTTTAATTAATTGTATTTAAATGTTTACATGGGGAAAAGTTGGGAATTCTCATTTAACATTTCAGCCTGATACATGTCTACTCAGAAAAAAGTGCCATTCACTTAACTTCCCAGTTTGTCAGTACAAGACCACCACCTCTGAATGTGGGAGAAGGATAAGGACAAATAATAGCATTATCACCCAATAAGTTAAAGAAAATAGTAAACTAGAGAAGAACACATGCATTATATGTAAGCACTGGCATAAAATTCCAGTATTCCAAAGATAAAGAATACACTGAAGCGACTGCTTCGGTACCATCCAGAACTAAGGCACAAATCCAGCTCAGTCACTGTATTATCATCACAGGCAATATGACTTCTACTGATTGACAATTAAAGCTCCTTGAGCAATAGTGTGTTTATATTCCTGTCTGTTAACAAAATGTGAGAGCTACCGTGGTGTAGTGAGCATCAGACTACAACTCTGGAAATCAGAGTTCAGTTCCCTACTCAGCCATTGAAACTCACTGGGTGAACTTGGACAAGTCATATATTCTCAGCCATAGAAAAACCCACTTTAGGGTCACCATAAGTTGAAAATAACTTGAAGGCACACAACAGCAGCCACATTAACAAGGTATATATGTCATATTCAATCCGTAAGCAAAGGATTTTAAATTTTCTTCAGAATTGTAATCCCAGTATTTAGAGGATTGCACTAAATTAAGAGGGAGCCTGAAAGTCTCTAAATTTCAAAGATTTTTTTGCCAAGTCCATTGATGTAGGCAATATAGGTACTGAATTGGTGCCAATCCAGTAGCTAAAAGGTGGATGTCAAGAAGCATAAACATAAATTAGTTTTACATCTTAGGATAATGTGGAATCTAAGAAGGCTGGTCCTATTGAGTTATTATCCATCAAAAATGATAGTATGGATGTGAGTGCTAAATAACAATGGCAGAGAGCAAGCAACAGGATTCCCACAAGTCATCAGGTCACTGAAAGTGGTACATATTTCTATATTTTTTATTTTTTAAAAAAAGAGGATTTGGGCAAGTGTAGTCTCTTTCAGCACAAGTATTGCAGTGGTGTGGAATTTAGTCTTCTGCTTATGATGTAAAGGCACAGGAGCCATGTTTGGTACTGATTCTAAGAACTTTACCATGAAAGGGAACAGCACAGAAAAAGGCAGAATTCTCTGTAAAGTGTAACTAGGTGCAGACACAAATATTTCCTCGAGGCATTTCTTTTCAGATAAAAGCTCAGGCTGGAAGACCAGGAAACTTCACTGTCTGAAATGCTTTAGGAATCTGGGATTGAGATCTGTTGCTAGCAAGGAAAGATGAGCTGGACTGACTGCTAAAGAATCACAGATAGCTTGTTCTCCAGATTAGAAAATAGGGTATGCATTAAAGTAGTATATTTACTGTACCTTATATTTTATGATATAGAAGAAACACATCATCTCCTTGTAAATTATCCAACTGTTTATAAAGCTTGGGATTTGCAGAAGCAATCCAAAATACTATCATTTTAAAAAAATAGCCCATGCTCACCTATTTGGTATTGATATCACTCCCAGGGTATTATTCTGTATAAAAAGCCAATTAAATGACTAATCAAGACTTCATTTGGTCTCAGCATGATGTTACATTTCCTCAAGCTTACAGTATTAGCCTCCTACTGCTGAAGCTTAGATGAAGCACAACGATTAAAATATTATTTAGCTAATAATGGTGCAAAAATGAATGTTCACTTTAATTGCTTTTTAGAAAAGTATTGCTTATCCTTTAAAAACAAAACAGTAGCCCTGTCAATTTAATTTGAAAGTCTGGGGAGCTAGTAACAGCTACCTGTATAAACAAGGCTAGTTTTTTAGCTCCCATAGTGATAAATATATAACAATGGAAGGGCTTCATACCTTATATGCCTGTCCAATTTGATCTCCACTTGTGTGTTCCATTCCTTTCTGGTGCCTTGGGGAAAAAGAATTAAGAGTTTCCAGGGCCCAAAAATATCTTTGGGATCCAATCCCAGCATTGTGCAGAACCAGTGTAATGAAGTGGTTAAAGTATTGGACTGAAACTTGGGGGATCCATGTTCAAGACCCCACTGGATTATGAAACACATTGGGCAGTCTTGGTTCTGTCACTTCTCTCTTGCTCTCTCTTCTACTTCACAGGGTTGTTGTGAAGATAGAATGCTTTGAGCCCAGGATCTAAATGTAACTAATAACAAATGAAATAAATAATTGTATGCTATGATCCTTCCTTCATGGAAATAGACAAAAGGAACACCAGGAAAGAATGATTTCATTTCTGTCCTACTTGGGGGCTTCCAGAGATAATCTGGGTGGTCATGATGAGAAACAGGATGCTAGGCTTGAGTGTGTGTGTGTGTGTGTGAGAGAGAGAGAGAGAGAGAGAGAGAGAGAGAGAGAGAGAGATCCAACTGGGTTCTTACATATTTTTGAAAGTGATATAGAAATATGTTTTGTTTTTCAAATTACTATAAGGAACTGATTCCTGAAAATCAACACTAACGTTCCAATTTTGAGATACATGTCTAGCGTCACACTCAGTGCTGAATTAAGGTACTCGCCCCAGCCCATGGAAGTCAAATTGGATCTTGCAGTGAGCTTCCAGAGCCATTATTCCTGTTTAATTGCCATAAATTCTGCACTAGCCTGTGGCGCTAGTCTGCTAAAGTGCATAACAAAATATGTTGGACACACTGGCTCAGGGATTCTAGGAGTTGTATTTCAGAAAAAGTAACTTTTCTAAGTTCTGCAGTTAATGGGGGTTTGTTTGCATGTCAGCTTCTCATACATTGGGTGCTATAATACAGTACAAAAAAGGCTCAGTTTGAATTGATCACAGCAAGTCATAAAATGTGAAAAGGGGCCTCTTAAAATGCCCTTTGAAAAAAAAATAGCAATTGTTATGAGTACACCAGTAAAGTGGCCTCCTTTCATTATTAAAACAGAGTGACACAATCTAGTGCTGAGCTGCTGGCTGTTACACCAAAGTAACTACTCTAAAAGTCAATGATTAAGGATAAAGGGTGGGAACCTATATTTATTTGGTTCCAAATATCCATTCAAGGTTAGCGCAGGAGAGTGAGTCCTCAACTTAAGGGGAAAAAAACTAATATTATAAGGGTGCTGGTAATGTGTATTATCTTTCCCTAACTGTAAGAAGAGGAAGCAGAAAATGACCTCAGGGGAAAGGGGGGGGGAAGGAAAACCTCATGGTAACAATATCCTGCTCTAGAGAAAACAAAAAGGGAACTCATTTATCTATCATTTCCTGCTAATTATTAGTTACAACATTGATGCATCAACTTTCAATATTTCCCCCCAGACAGTATCATTCATAGATTTTTTCCATGTTAGCTATAATGGATGCAATGTTACTCATGGTTCCTAGCTGATGTTATAAAAAGCGATGTTAATGCATTAGCGTGAAACTTGGTTACCTAAACATTTATTTATTTTTCTCCATTGGTTTATGTGAATGCGGATTCCCATTTTGAACAGAACTTTTAAATTAGGTTTGCACCAACTTCATCATATCACATGTACCTATATTTTTCATCACTGTTAGGATGCACATATCCTCTGCTTGTTCATGACGGAACAGATCTTCAAAAGTGTTCTTTGGAAAACTGATGGGCACAGATAAAAATAAAGGAAACAAGTAACTCTTTCTTGAACTCAGTTTGTGAACTGTTGTACTTTCTATACAGCATAGAAATACAAGGGGTGTAGGAATCACTTGAAGCAAATCTGCTCCCTAACCGGGGGGGGGGGGGGAATCATAGCAACCCCCAAGAGAACCTGGTGTAAGAGATTATACTGATAGAGATTTTATATATATATCAGTTCATGATGGTCCCTGTGGACATTCCTATCAGAAGAATAGTGGAATTGGCAATGACATAGTACATTTCTCATGCCATCTGATGTAGGGGACCAACAATATTTTTTTTTTCATTGTGCCAGGGGCTGGCACTAAATTTGTGTCCAATTGTTTCTTTCTTTCCTGGAAACTTGCCAGGGACCGCCACTTTGAGTAGCCTTGGTTAAATAGAGCATAACTCCAAGTGGTCTTGGATGAAGCCGATTTTCTAGGTCCATTTCAAACTGGCTTCAGGACAAGATATGGGGTAGAGACTGCCATGGTCGCCTTAACTGATGACCTTCGTCTAAGCATCGACAGAGAAAGCGTGACCCTGTTGGTGCTATTAGACCTCTCAGCGGCATTTGACACAATAGACCACAACTTCCTCTTGGAATGCCTGAGAGAGCTAGGAATTGGAGGCACTGCTTTGCAGTGGTTCCGTTCCTTCCTCTCAGGTAGATTCCAGAGGGTGATGCTCGGGGACAGTTGCTCTTCAAAAACAGAGCTTAATTGCAGTGTCCCTCAGGGCACCATCCTGTCCCCGATGTTATTTAACATCTATATGAAGCCACTGGGAGAAATCATCCGTAGACATGGAGCGGGGTGTTATCAGTATGCTGATGACACCCAAATATACTTCTCCATGTCTCGGTCATCAGCAATGACGACAGATGGCATTTTTCCCCTCAATCAATGTCTTGCAGCAGTAATGGACTGGATGAGGGAAAACAAGCTCAAGCTGAATCCAGACAAAATGGAAGTACTTATGGTAGGGGCCCCCAAACCAGATATCGGGCTGCAACCTCCAGTCCTAGAGGGTTCACGCTTCCCTCAAAGGACTGTGTTCGCAG
Organism: Sceloporus undulatus; assembly: GCF_019175285.1. Taxonomy (NCBI): domain Eukaryota; kingdom Metazoa; phylum Chordata; class Lepidosauria; order Squamata; family Phrynosomatidae; genus Sceloporus; species Sceloporus undulatus. The sequence continues at coordinate 97,050,269 of NC_056523.1, forward strand.
CTTAGGGGTGCTTCTCGACTCGTCGCTTCAGATGAGAAATCAGGTGAATGCAACGGTCAAGAGTGCCTGTTATTAGCTCCGGCTGATATGTCAGCTGCGTCCTCTCCTGGAACGGGGGGACCTCGAAACGGTAGTACTTGCACTGGTAACCTCAAAACTTGATTTTTGCAATGCGTTCTATATGGGGCTACCCTTGTGCCTAGTCCGGAAACTTCAACTGGTGCAGAATATGGCAGCCAGATTGATTACAGGAACAACTAGGAGTGACCATATTACACCTATATTGAAATCACTCCACTCGCTGCCTGTTCGTTTCCAGGCACAGTACAAGGTGTTGGTCATTACCTTTAAAGCCCTCCATGGCTTGGGCCCAACCTACTTAAGGGATCGCCTCCTTCCGTACAATCCGCCCCGTACCCTCAGATCCTCTGGGAGGAATTTGTTGCAGTCCACAAAGACCAGATTGACAGTGACCTCCCAGAGGACTTTTTCCGCAATCGCTCCCACTTTATGGAATGGCCTGCCGGATGAGACCTGTCAAGTTGCCAACCTTGAGAGCTTCAAGAAACCTATCAAGACGGATCTCTTCCAGCAGGCCTTCCCGGAATAGATCCCCGCCATGTAACGCTGCCTCCACAGACATATACAAATTAAGACTCTGCCCACCGTTATTTTATTATTGTAATATTGTTTTTAGATTTTTATCTGTAATTTTAATGGATGGAATTGTTTAATTCTTTTTTAAGGGGGGGAATTGTATATATTGTATTTTTTAAAGGTTGTACACCGCTTTGATTGTGGAAACAAAAAGCGGGATATTATTATTATTTATTTTTTATTATAACTTTGATAGGAGACTGAAAATCTGTGTAGATGATGTACTCATTTACACCTGACCTGCGTAATTGAATTTTTCTTTGGGCCATTTGGACTTTGGACACATGCTATCATGCACCACAGAGGCAAGTTGACTGGTACTAGAAATGAAGCTAAGGAGAGGGGACTGAGGCTACATCTGCACTGCAGGAATAATCCAGTTTGTCACCATTAACTGCCATGGCTCAATGCTATGGAATTCTGGAAAGTGTAGTCTTGTGAAACATTTAGCCTCTATCAGAGAGCTCTGGTGCAGCATGAGTGTGTTAGTATAGGTGGCCCTCCGTATCCACAGATTCAACTTTCCATGGCTTGAAAATATCCCCTACCCCCCCCAAAAAAAGCAACAACATAAAGCAAGCCTTGATTTCGCAATTTTATATTAAAGAACCCATTTTACTATGCCATTGTATATAATGGACTAGAGCAGCCATATATTTTGGTATCCACGGGAGGTCCTAGAACCAAACCCCATCAGATAAAGCTTCACTGTGCCTGCAGAATATTAGGAATAGTATCCACATCACATTATTTCTATATTTGATTTAGCTATTTCAGTTGTGGGGGATGGCTGTTTTATTTTAGATCTGGTTGTTCTATTATAGCTTTTTTTGGCTGTGAACAATTCAGCAGGGCAGAGGACGTGGGAATCACCAAACTATAATTGCAAATGCACAGGTATGTCACATACTGTCACCTCTCAATCATCCAGCATGTGTTTATAGAAACACAGTCAAGGCCCTAACTCAGGAGCGCAGCACATGTTCTGCACTTCATGACTCCCATACCAACTCCCTGGCATTCCTTGTTTAATGTTCTGGTGCAGAGATGCTTGGAAGAATTTTTTTTCCTTTGGAAAGGGTCCTAATGAAAGCAAGCTTGGAAAAGTTGCTTTTTTGGACTATAGGACCACCCAATCAAATCTCCCCATCGTCTCTGGGGGATTCCGGGGCACTGTAATCCAAAAGAACTGCTTTTCCTGGGCTGGAAGATGTAATGGATTACATAAACTATAGACTGATACTATAAAAGCTAACTTCTCATTGATTTAACTGCATATTTTCATAATGATCAGACTGTGATAAGGGAATCCTTGGACACTGGGATCTGTTACACACCATCTAAATATGGAAAAACTTCCAAAACGTATACGGGAGATTTTAGTATGCCTGCTTCATTTAACACCATTTATCAAAAAAAAGGAAGATGGTACTTTTCTCTAAACATTTTAGTGGATGTTAGAAATAGAACAATCTGTTGTCAATGGTATCATTTGTGGGGTGTTCCTTCCAAATTTTACAAAAGGAGATTTCAATTACTAGCAGCTGGAGAGACCGAGCCAGAGGAAAAGTTCCGCTTTCCTGCAGCGACCCATTGTGCCATGGGACAGAGTATTTAGAAAGGAGTGGGCGGCCCCATTGAAAACTCAGGGGAATTTCAGCTCTTCCCCATCACAACACACAGCCAGTGCTCAGTTGGATGCTGTTTTGATGAAGAACTTCCTTTTAATGATCTTTTAAAAAGTGAACCTTATTTAGACACCTACTTAATTTCCACTTTAAAACTTCAAAGATGTCAGCCTGTAAGATGAAAATAATGCTGTTGGTGGTGGTGTTCAACAGGCTGTTTCTGAATACTAAAGGCAAACTTCTGCTGTTTTCTTCTCAATGGAAAAAGGAGATCTCCAATAGGCCTTGATTTGTGTCCTTGATAATTCTAACAAGTGAATTGAATAGCTGGGTGAAGGCTAATAAATGGAAGAAAACAAGACAGAGACTCTGTGTTTGTTGGTTCCAAGTTGGTTCCATTAGGCCAAACATACTTCACAAGTCCCTTTTGCAGATCTTCACATGGAATATGTGAACTCAGTGATGTAGGCAGGGAGGGCATGTTTGTCGATTTGGCAAAGAAGTCCTGATTAATCACTTTTTCAGCTGTTTTTAAAATGTCCCAATTTCACTCCTCTCTTCCCATTTCTCTCTTTTCATCAGCTTACTTTCAGTGGTAGCAAACTGAGTTCAATTTATGAAGATATTTTGCATTCAATTAACTTAGCTATAGGAGAGGAGAGCGGCGACAGAATCTTGACCTTCCTGGTAGACTTAGGCAAAATAAAACTGCTGCATCCTCTTCTAGCTTATCTATTCTTCTTCATTAATAATGTTTGTCATCTTGACCATACTTTGCCACACATATCCTTATATTCATCTGTCTTCATCGGAGGGCATGCTTTAGCTCTCTTTGTCTCAAGGGAGAAAAACTCTTGCACGGGACTATATAATGTTGGTGCAGGTACAATCTATGCCACATTGTGTGTTGTTTTTTGAACACTGCTGCTCATGCTGACTGCTCAGGGCAGCATGACAAACTGAGAGGTGGTGCACAGTGATAAACACAGTGTGTGTGATACCCACATATCCTTGGACAGGGAGACATGAGTGATGCTTACCCACAGGCAGCATAACATTTTGTTCAAAAAGACCTCTGATAATACAACCCACTCAAGCATAAGAAACCAGGACTGGCACTCTCTTTTGCAGTTACAGATCTGTAACCTAGAATTATTCAACAGTACTGTGTAGTGAGGATCATAACACTGTTACCATGATCACAAACCCCTCCAGCCCATCTTAACAGCTAGCAGCCACATCAGGTAGGGGAGGCCTATTCAATCTGCTGATCAGGAGTCAAGGAAGATAACATTTCCAGCCCTCGCCCAACCTTCAGCAAGGCTGCAACAATCAGAAGCAGGACCAGTGTTGCAATTCTTCATCACAGCCTTGCTTGCTGATTGAAAGGGGCTGGAAACCTCATCTTCCTTGCATTCTGATCATCATCTGAACAGACCTCCTCTGCTCAGTGCAGCCAGTGGATCTTAAAATGGGTTTGAGGGGTCAGGTCAGGAGATGTCAGAAAGACAGGTGGCTCAGAGCCACCTCTGGCTGCTCCAGCTGTTATCAGCCCCAATTGGCCCAGGACCATGATGACTAGACACCGTGGTCCTGAAGCAGACTGCTGCAGAAATCCTAAATAGGCCACCGGGAAGGAGCAATTTTTTGTCACTCCTTTTTTGGCTGGCTTTGGTCCGCCTTAGGCAGCCCCAGAGCAGCTTGCAGACAATCTGGGAGTCTGCATCATCTCCACACCATGTCCCCAATGCAGCCCAAAGCCAGCACCTTTTGCCCATCTGTTTCAGGCCTTAGTTACACATTTGTTACACATTCAGAACTAAGTGGCCAGTGTAGAGCATCAGCATAGATTCTTTAGGGGAGGTATTTTTGAGTAACTGTTAATGACTGTTTCTTATTGTCTGTCACCAAGTGAGCTGTATTGCTATATCTTAATAAAAGTAAATTAAGCATGAACATATCCAGTACAGTTCCATATATTGTTTTCTATAAGTGATACAAATTCTGTACTTGTAACCACCTGGTTATTCTACTGGTTTCTAGAGCAAACCTTTTCTGCACCCTGTGATATCAACACAATTATCTTAAAAAGTGATTAGACTGTAGAGTGGAACCATAACCAACCCCTTAAATTATTTCATTTGAGTAACTCATTTCTGATCATTGCTCTTCATTTTTAAACAAACTATTTTGATCAAACTAGAAACAGTCCTTATTGGGTCCCCCTGTCCCAGTGTGATGCAGTAATTTTATGGAAATTCAAAGAGAAATGGGAAATAGTATGGTTCAAGAACAGCTCCTGTATTTTTATGGAACTGAGTGAAGAGAATGATGGCTGCAGGCCAGATGTTGTAACTGCAGAGGAGGAAAAGGCACCATAAAATGTAGGGAATTCAAGACAAATGTAGGACAATACAAAATAAAAACTAAAAAACACAAATATAAATATAAATTCATGCTTCTACTTGTTAAATGCCTTTTAATTGATCCCAGCTCATGGCAACCCTGTGGATGAGACATCTCCAAGACACCCTATTTTCCACTGCTCTGCTTAAATCCTGTAAATTTATACCCAAGACCTCCTTAAAAGAATCCATCTATCTAGCATGTGGTTTTCCTCTCTTTCTGCATCCCTCTACCTTTCCTACATTATTCTCTTTTCCATTGAATCATTCCTTCTTATGATGTGGCCAAAGTATGACAACCTCAACTTTATCATCTTGACTTCCAAAGAGACTTCAAGCTTGATCTGTTCAAGGACCTATTTGTTTGTCTTTTTGGCTGTCCATGGTATCCTCAGCCCTCTTCTCCAGCACTACATCTCAAACAGGTTGATTTTCTTCCTATCTGTTTTTTCACTGTCCAGGCCTTGCATGTATATATGGTGATAGGAACTACAGAGGCTTGTATGATTCTGATTTTAGTGCTCAATTGTTTATCTTTACATTTTAGGATCTTTTCTAGTTGTTTCATAGCAGTCCAACCCATTCCTTCTTAGTCATGCTTGAATTGGAGGACATTTTGGAATTCCTCCTGGACAGAAGGTTGAAATGTAGGACATGTCCTGAAAAAGGAGAGCATCTGGTGACCCTGGCCTATTTGGGGGGGGAAGTAAATAAGTGTGACTTTAATAAAAGTACTTTTCTCTCCAACAATGTGGCTCTTTGTTATAACATTGCAAGTGATATATTGATTTCTTATTGACATTTGGATTTTTATTGGACTTAATCCCAAAAGCATTGAATCCCAATGTAACAACAATGAATCCCAATGTAACAATGGATTACATTGAAACCACCAAATCATTTCCACTGAAGTCAAACATCTTTATTCCTGTTCCCAAGTTCCTTATTGAGAGTCTTGCACTGCCCTCATGCTCAAAGTCAGGGTTGGAGAATCAGTGGCCTTTGGATCTTGCTGGAGCCTATTTCTCATTAGCCCCAGTTAGGCTGGCCAATGATGAGGGATGTTGGGAGCTGTAGTTCAACAGATGGATGCCCACAGATTTCTTAGTAGTGTCCAAAATCAGCCAGAAAGAATGGGAACTAACCTTACTAATGGGTGTTTAGTATGTATAGCTCTGAAATCCTACAACGACACCCCTCTTGAACTTCCATCTACAACCTAACAGAAGCTCAACCATCCTGACTGTAGTTTTTTGTGGGTTTTTCGGGCTATGTGGCCATATTCTAAAAGAGTTTAAACCTTGCATCAGGAATAAACTTTTAGAACATGGCCACATAGCCCAAAAAACTATGAATGCCGACCATGAAAACCTTCGACTTCAAATCTTGCCTGTGTTTTGAGATCTACTATTGAAGCTCTTCTCAAAGTGTCTGCACAACAATAAAGAAGAGGGACTTCTTCCAAAAAAAAGTGTGCCTGCCACCAACATCACCTTACAGCAATCTAAGTCACGCTAAGGAAATTTGTATGTTTTTCTAGGCATTTTACTTTGAGAAATAGTATTATGTGCATCTCTCCACTGAACCTGCTTCTCCAAAAAAGTTCCTAAATGTCCTCTAGGGGACATGGAGGGGTTTTCACCATGGTTTTCACCATTCATGGTCCAGGAGAGGAATTTTTAACAACAGGAAGTGAGCAGAGGTTTACTCCATGTTTCAAAGAGGCTTCTCTGGGGCCAAATTGGTCTGAGGAGGCTGCACAATTTGGTAGAAATGTGCCCTCACCTTCTAGTAGATATTTGGAGATTTAAAAACATTGAGAAAATGGGGAAAATGCAAAAAAAAAAAAAGGTTTACATCTCTTGGAGGGGCCCCCAACATGGTGGAATGCCTTCCATATCCTCTAGAGAACATTTGGGGGCATTCAGGAGCAAAACATATTTCAGAAAAGAAGGTTTGACCCTGGAAGCCACAAAAAATGGCCTGGGGGGGGGGGCTGCATACAGCCCACAGGTTACACTTTGCTCATCCCAATGTACACCTAAATCCAGGCTCATCCATCGGAGCTTGTCACTTGGCTAGCAATCATATTCATCACTCAATTGCATTAAATAATCATGACTCACATCTGTCATCACATTATTCAAATTAAGCCATCACTCAGAACATTTCATGTGCGAGACCTGAGATTTTTCAATAAAGTCAGTTCACATATGCAACCCAATGACATCCAAGCAGAGTAGTTAACTGTATAGCTATTTAGTGATTTACACTCATACCAGCAATCAAACTTACTTGCTGACTTGACCAAAGAACAGCCTGGTTGACTTGTTCAGTTGTATATATTTAGGATTCTATATCTGAGTTTCTGGTGAATTTCTCAACCCTTACGCAGCAACATTGATCCAAAACACATTGCAGAAATAATCCAGTTTGAGACTGCTTTAACTGCCCTGGCTCAGTGCTAGAGAATCCTGGGAATTGTAGTTTAGTGTAGCACTATAGCTCTCTGACAAAAGGCTAAATATCTCATAAAACTATAGTTCCCAGGATTCCCTAGTAGTGAGCCAGGGCAGTTAAAGCAGTCTCAAAATGGATTATTTCTGCAGTGTGTTTTGGACCATTGTCAACCTACAAATGCCTCATTGGGACAAGGTACAATGCAGTACATGTTTTCCTTTAAAAGGTAGGTATATTTATCGCATCAATACATTTGGGAATAATTGGGAGTGATGACAAGTATGTGTGAACTATCTTAGACAAAACTATGGCAAAAGTTTTAAAGAGAGTTCTACAGATATGAATCAGCCTAATCTAATAATAACCAGACAGCAAATCCACACTTGATGATAACAGTTATCTAATTTAAGACCTTGGGTGAGAGCTGCTTCGTCTTCTGAATCAACCATTATTTACATGTTCATGATGGCAACAGTCTCCACTATCTGCCTGTAAGGGGGAAATCTAGCTATTGAGCACTTGTCTAGACTTTGGCTTGATATTCACCACCCTACTTTTATAGCTTTACTGTTTACTATGTTAAGTAATAATATCAATTGTAAGGGCCTAGGGCTCACTGGCTGGTGAAACCCCCCTGTCCCCATACTCCAACCACAATTGTTCTTGCCTCTGGGAAAGACAGGCACAGCCCAAGTCTGATGAATGTAACCCCTTCCACAGTTGTTGTGTGCCTTCAAGTCACTTCAAACTTATGGTGACCCAAGGGCAAATGTATCATGTGGTTTTCTTGGCAAGATTTGTTCAGAGGAAGTTTGTCATTGCTTTGCCCAGAGTCTGAGAGAGTGTGACTTCTCAAGGTCGCCCAGTGGGTTTCATGGCCAAGCTGAGAATAAAATGCTGGTCTCAAGAGCCATAGTCCAACACTCAAACCACTATACCAAGCTGGCCCCTTGGTGTCCCCTTTTCCTTGTGTGTCTTGTCTTATTTAGACTGAAAGCCTGAGAGTAAGGAACTGTCAAATTAATTATGTGTAAGCTCCTCTGCGAGCCTTTTTGAGTGACTAGTGGGATATAATATGGTAAATAAATACAATAAATAAGACACAAGTAGTGTCTGGGAAGCATACAGGTTGACACTGGGCAAATTAGTCCTGGGCAAATTACAGAAATAAAATCATGATTTTAAAGTGTGTTCTCTTAAATGTGTGAAATCAGAGTTGGGTGGAAAAAAAACAGTTTTGAAACAAATGTGTAAAGTGTTTACACCATTTTTTCAGTTTGATTTTTTAAACCAAGTTTTGGGGTTTTGGGGGGGGTTGCATTAAAGTGTGTGATACATCAATATCTTACATATTAATTCAACCCCCCCCCCCCAAAAAAAACCCAAAAACTAAACCTGGGAACTACATCACTAGGAGCGCAGCATGGTGTAGTAGTTTGAGTGTTTGGACTGGACTCTGGAGACCAGCTTTCAATTCCCAGCTCAGCCATGAAACCCTCTGGGTGACTGTGGCAAGTCACATGCTCTCAGCCTCAGGAGAAGGCAATGGCAAACCTCTGAACAAACCTTGTCAAGAAAACCCCATGATAGTTTCACCTTAGGGACGTCATAAGTTGGAAATGACTTGAAGGCACACAACAACAACAAACATGAATTAGGGCTAAACCAGAAAACTGAATAGCAAAATGTAGTTCAGATATTATGACCACTGCTGCTGTTGTGTGCCTTCAGCTCATTTCTGACTTAAGGTGGCCCTAATGTGAACCTATCATGGGGTTTTCTTGGCAAGATTTATTCAACTGAGGTTTGCCATTGCTTAGACTGAGAGCACATGACTTGCCAAAGGTCACCCAGTGGGTTTCATGGCTGAGCTGGGAATCAACTCTGGTCTCCAGAACTGTAGTCCAACACTCAAACCACAACATTACACTGGCCACTAGGGCCCAAAACAGGCAGACCAAATAGAGTGGCTTCCAGGTGGTGGGCGTTTAGACAACATGCCCCCCAAATGGCCAGAAGCCCACTCCGGGCTGCCAAAGCTGCCGGCAAGGGGTGGGTGTAATTCACTCCTGTCGGTGGTCCATTTGAGACTATCACAGCAGCCTGCTTTGGGAGTAGGCCATCTGGTCGCTGTGGTCCTGGCACAATTACCATGGTCCCAGGGCTACCCTTTTCAGGCCATCTGCTTTGGCTCTAGCTTAAATAATTTTTTTTTGTCTTTTAAAAGTGCTCTTTCAAAGCAAGTTGTTTTGGTTGAATGTTAATTGAAGGACTGTTTCTGAATGATACTTCTTGCACTTAAAATAAAGTGATGGAAAAAAAGCAACTCACACTGGATACTGGTCTAACAATGAACAACACCCAATAAGGTGTTAAGCTAAAATGTTTAAATTCAAACAGTCATTGTGGGGAAATCACCAAAGAGGAATTCAAACAAATAACAAGCACATGTAGGGGTAAAGTCAGAAAAGCCAAAGCACAGAATAACTCAGGCTTGCTAGAGAGGTTAAGAACAACAAAAAAGTTTTTGGTATGTCCACAGCAAAGGAAGAGAAGAGAAGGAAACAGTAGGGCCACTTCGTGGAGAAGATGGCAAAATGCGAAAAGAAGACAGAGAAAAGGCAGAATTGCTTAACACCTTCTTTGCCTCAGTCTTCTCAAAAAAGGAAAAGAGTGCTCAACCTGAAGATAATGGAGCAGAGGACAGAATAGGGAATTTCAGCACAGAATAAGCAAAGAGATATTACAGGAATACCTGTTTAACCTAAACGAATATAAGTCTCCAGGAAGAGATGAACTACCATCCAAGGTATTAAAAGAACTGGCAAATGTATATCGGAGCCATTGGCAATAATCTTTGAGAAGTCCTGGAGAACAGGAGAAGTGCCAGCAGACTGGAGGAGGGCAAATGCTGTCCCCATCTTCAAAAAAGGGAAGAGAGATCCCAAACATTATCGTCCAGTTAGTCTGACATCGATACCAGGAAGATTCTAGAGCAGATAATTAAACAAAGAGTCTGTGAACATCTAGAAAACAATGCCATAATCACAAAAAGTCAACACAGGTTTCAGAGAAAGAAGTCTGCCAGACAAACCTGATCTCTTTTTTTATTAAAATTACCAGCTTGTTAGATGAAGGGAATGCTGTGGATATAGTATATCTTGATTTCAGTAAGGCCTTTGACAAAGTTCCCATGATATTCTTGCAAACAAGCTTGTAAAGTGGGCTAGACAAGGCAACTGTTCATGGATTTGTTAATTGGTTGACCGGCCGAAGCCAGAGTGCTCAACAATGGCTCCTTTTCGTCCTGGAGAGAAGTGACCAGTGGGTTCCAGAGGGTCTGTCCTGGGCCCAGTGCTATTCAACTCTTTATCAATGACTTGGAGGACAATATTGGGGGCATACTTATCAAATTTGCAGATGACACCAAATTAGGGGGAGTAGCTAATACTCCAGAGGATAGGATCAAGATTCAAAATGACCTGAACAAACTGAAAACTGGGCCATAGCTAACAAAATGAAATTCAACATGGAGAAACGTAAGGTACTGCACTTAGGGCGGAAAACGAAAAGCACAGATATAGGATGGAGGACACCTGGCTGAATGAAACTACGTGTGAAAGGGATCTAGGAGTCCAAGTAGCCATAGTTGAACATGAGTCAACAGTGCGATGCGGCAGCTAACAAGGCCAATGCAATTTTAGGCTGCATCAATAGAAGTATAGTGTCTAGATCAGGAAGTCATAGTGCCACTATTTCTGCTCTGGTCAGCCCCACCTGGAATATTGTGTCCAGTTCTGGGCACCACAATTCAAAAGGACATTGGAAAACTGGAGCGTGTCCAAAGGAGGGCGAATAAATGGTGAAAGGTCTGGAAACCTTGCCCTATGAGGAACGACTCAGGGAGCTGGGGATGTTTAGCCTGGAGAAAAGAAGGTTAAGAGGTGTGATATGATAGCCCTGTTCAAATATTTGAAGGGAGTTCATATTGAAGAGGGAGCAGGTTTGTTTTCTGCTGCTAGAGACTGGACCCAGAGCAATGGATGCAAGCTCCAGGAAAAGAGATTCCAGCTCAACATTAGGAGGAACTTCCTGACAGTAAGGGCTGTTCGACAGTGGAACACACTTCCTCGGAGCATAGTGGAGTCTCCTTCCTTGGAGGTCTTCAAGCAGAGGCTGGATGGCCATCTGTCGGGGATGCTTTGATTGTGATTTCCTGCATGGCAGGGGGGTTGGACTGGATGGCCCTTGTGGTTTCTTCCAACTCTATGATTCTCTGATTCTAAGATGGTTAGAAAACAGTAATAGCCAGACTTTTAAAAAGATATGAATAAAATCAATTTTAAAAATGTGGAGTGGTTTTGTGGGGTGTGAGTGTTTTTTATTAAAAGGGAATTTGGTTTAAACAAACCTGCTTTAAACCAGCCAATCCTGTGCTAAATTCCGTGTTCCAACTCTTGGTGCTCACCCAGATTGGAAACAAATTTCTGGTGAGCCACATTGTCCAGGGACACTCTCTCTGAGAAAGAGAAACCAGTTTTCACTGAAGAAGCAGCTTATACTGAATTTGACAAATTGCTTATGAAGCCCAGCACAAGCACCATCTCTCCCAGTGTCAGACAGGTCCTTTCCTAGCTCCATCTGCTATCCCCTGTGAATCTCTCAGGTTTTAGTCCTGTAAAGTATATGAAATCAAATGGTTGTTCTGACCCTACTTAGCTTCTGAAATCAGACAAGAAAAGGTATGTCCCGGGTGATAGAGAGGATCTGTATGCTGTATAGTGTGGCTGTAAGGGAACACAATTAAAAATGGCCCCCTTCATATAGTGGGCCTCAATGCCGAGAATAGAAAAAGTACCTTTTTTGGACTACCACTGCTAAAAATCTCTGGACCAGTACAGCCAGTGGGGGATTCTGGAAGCTGCAGCCGATTAATTTTTCTGCCTCCATGGGATAATGTGCCTTCTGTGGACATATGAGCTCTTTTTCCACCAAGTATCTGCAAGGCTGAAGGCATGGATTTGGAAACATTGTAAATGATTTAGACGATATCTGGATGTTAGCTATCACACAGAGAGCTTTTTCACTTAATTTTCTCCTCAAACATGTTTTACCCATCATCAAGGAAATCTCAGTTAAAATGGCTTGAAGAACTTGTACAATTCTCATTTTGTGATGACTACAGAAGATACCTTATTTAGTACTGTAAACTGGGAGATGAACTCAGATTTTGGTTCCTTCTTCACAGTTATAGCACAGGCTATAAGTAGAACACTGATGGTTATTACTCAAGCCAACAGTTTCTGAAGACTATGTGCCAAGACATTTCTTCCACAGATAACATGCTATTTTTGAAAGTGAAAATATTTCAATTTCACAAGCAAGCTGACCAGGCTAAATAACTTTCCCAAGGACCAGAGCAGAAGCAGACACTCTTTATCTAAATTAAGGAATGGCTTACATAAACATTTCATTACTTGACGAAGCAACATTAATGATTTGCTGTTGTGATTTGATGACAGGTTAGCCACACAGCTAGACTTCTCTCCCCTCTTCCATTCACAAGTGTATACTTTTTGCAAAGAATTTGGCTGTTGAACATTAAATGTTGGCTCATCTATTCATGTGCATAAAAGTGGGAATGAATCAATGGTATAGGAGATTTTAACTGGGTTATTCTACTTACAAAACAGCTTCTAAACACAGGATGGGGCAGGAAGAACTCGATTAAGTCTCAGGAGATGGCACAGAGGACTCTCATTCTAGGAGACATGAGCACTTTTATCTGTGATAGTGTGTTCATACATTCAAGTGTTACCTCAGTCATATAATGATAAACATGTATATATGAATACATCACACTGAACTGGAATCTGGGAGATCCAGACTTGCATCCACACTGATCCATAAAATTCAGGACTTTATCACATGAAGCAGGTAAATTGCAACACCATCAGGCCATTGTGTCTTTGGCTGGGGCTTATCACATGACAACATCCCTCTTTGTTGTTCTCCCGTGGGGAGACTGTTTGGAAAGTGTTTCTTTTCCTTAATGCAAAAAACATGTTAATAATCTCCTTCCCCAGTACTGTTCTACTACCATTTCCAATGTCATAGGAAATTATCACACCAGCAAAAAAAGATGGGAGCATAGCGATATGCTCCCATCAATATCGCATGATATACGCTATGATTACCACACAATGTCACATGACATTGTGATTATCCTGTGATTATCCTGTGAATAAAAGGAATTCTAGCACTGCTTTTTATTCACTGAAAATCCCAGTGATAAAAAGTGGGCTAGAATTCCTCTTTATTCATGGGATAATCACGAGATAATTGCAATGTCGGGCGGCGTGTGATAATCATAGCATTGTCACCGCTATGCTCTCATCTTTTCTGCCGTATGATAATCTCCCTAGTTCCAGTTCTGCTTTAATGCTAATTTTGGGTGCTTTAGGGGGTTGCTTGGTGCTCTTTCGCTACCAGTCCTTGGGGGAGAGAAGGGGTGGGAATTTCAATTTGATTTCCTTTCAATTGGCAAACAAATTGAGAACTTTAAAACTTTTTTCACTGTAGAAAAGGAAATGCATTAGCAAATGACCATGACTCCTCAACTGAGGTTTATCAAAGCAGCCAAACTTTGCTCACTGCCCCCCCCATCCCACTTTGTAGCCCTGCTTTGGAGTCTCTCTCTCTCTCTCTCTCTCTCTCTCACACACACACACACACACACACACACACCTACCTACCTGGAAATGTAAGTGTTACAGTTTAAAAAGTGTTTGTTGTATTAACTCCCAGTCTCTCTTGCTGTTTTCTTCTAGCTTCACACTTAACCTATCACTGGCAGAAGAACTCCAGTATTGGTGGCGCAGTGGTTAAATGCCTGTACTGCAGCCACAAGGTTTGCGAGTTCAAGACCAGCAAAAGGGCCCAAGCTCGACTCAGGCTTGCATCCTTCCGAGGTCGCTAAAATGAGTACCCAGACTGTTGGGGGCAATTTAGTTTACTTGCTAATTAGCTTACTTGCTGTTCACCGCTATGATCTTTGGAATAGCGGTATATAAATAAAACAAATTATTATTATTATTATTATTGCAGTAGATTAGACTAACTGCAGGCGTTCACCTATCAGTGACTAGCTAAGTCTGAAGCTAGAAATCTGATCTATCCTGATCAGGAACCCCCTCATAAGGAAAAAATGCTTTTTAAAACATAAGACTGTTTTGATTTATATTTCTTGTAGGGGGGGCATCCCTATGCAGGTGGGTGTTTGTGTACCAAACCGGGAAAAGGATAATGTATTGGGTGGGCAGTCCCAAATGCTGTGTGTGACAAGCTTTTAGGGTAAATGAAACTTGTGATCCCAGAAAGGCTCCCTAAAATGTGGTTGAGAGCATAGCAATTGCATAGCGTTTTTAAAAACAATGCTATTTTAGTGGGAAAAGAACCTTATGTGATAAAGCTCCCACTGAGTGACCTTGGGCCACTCACTCTTTCTTTCTTTCTCAGCCTCCACAGAAATCTTGTCAAGATGTGAGGAGCAAGGGCCATGTGAACTGCAATGGAAAACTTGATGTGATATAAACAGACAGATGTTACTAACAAGTGAACACATTCATTTTGATGGAATTGAATTCCAACTTTATGCACTTGGGTTTACAACTTTACATTAGATTAGACTTCGGGCTTAGATTCAAAATATCTCTTTTACTGGAGTTTAAGGAATGCAGCTCAGTTTACTCTCCATGTAGCAGGGTAAGGGCAGATTTAGACCTCCTCAGACCACTAGTCAATACTTGCTGACAAATCTTCTGACCTAAAGCAATATCTTTGGGGTTGCTGGTGTTACTTTTTCTTGATTTGGTTTCTCTCATTCCCTGAGAGGAGAAGGAATACTGGTTTTCCTTCAAGAGCATAAGCATAGCTCTGGTCTTTTCAGTTAGTTTAGCAAATAAAGACTCTCTGTCTTTGCAGGCTAGGTGGTCAACATTAGATTTACTGTGCCTTTCCACCTCAATGTATTTCTCCTAATGAAGATGAGCTTTATTATTTAAATAAGAAAGTAAATTCAGTGCAATTGCAACCCAGGGAAAACGGGCAAACTCTTTAACCAATTAACCATTCAAAAGGGGCTCAGTCCACATACCAGGAGAATGCAAAAACATACTCTGCTATCATTTCACAAAACGGTGACACTATCATCAAAACCACAGATTATCCATTTCTGGGCACTGTTTTATGACTTTCTTTGGTCTTGGTCCCTCCCATTTTGTGTCAGTATGGTGGGACAGAGTCAAAGAGAGACAGACCCCATACTGGAGCTTCCTGAAATGCATAGAATTGATGTGCTCTCTTTTGGTGCCTTCAGGTTGCCTTGTGGTGGTTTCTGGGATATATCTCAGAAAATAGAGGCATCCCAACAGACAAAGCACTTCCCATCAGGCAAATGTTTTGGTTTAGAGCTTCATTTGCAAACATCACAGTCCCAGCAAATTAAATAAATGCTGTGTTGGATGCTCATACACTCCATGCGTTTCCAGAAAGCTTAAATTTCTTAAACAAGCTTGAGCATCAATGATTTAAGAACCCAATTAAAATTGATTAGCTTGCTAGCCAAGTCTTATTGATGAGCTGCATTCTTTAAATGTTTTACATGCAGGCTCTGGATTAAGTGAGATAAATAATAAGCTCTGTAAATATTTTGTCAACTCAGCTCCAAGCCTTATTTTGAATCTGCTGGCACATTAAAATGGGATATTCAATACACACATGCATACACACACATCTGTCTTCCTGAAGGCACCAATCTAAATTACTGGACTGGCTCAACCTACTAATAATACTTTCTGATTGATGGTATCAACAATTGGGTCAAGGGTAGAAGTACCCACCATGAAAGCAAGTGATGTATGAATTTCTTTCACACATCAATAAATCCAGTCTAAATTATTTTCTCCTGCTCACTTCAGACTAGCTCCTCTAGGTAATTTTGAGACTCCTGAGGGCCTCTGAGGTTTGGATGGAATAAAGAAGCAAATAACAAGAAACTCAGTAACCAGAGGTAAAAGTAAAAATCACATATCCCTCCAGATATTGTTAGACTACAATTTCCAGTATCCCTTGACAAACTGTCAATGTTCCCAGGAATGCTGGATAACTGCTGAGAGAATCACATTTTCCTGGAAGCTAAATACAGTGTAATTTCTCTTCTCTTCTAAATAAAATAAAACTAATGTAATGTAACCTATTTCTCTTTAAGTGAGTTTTCAAATGCAAGCTTAGGACACCTTAAATAAGTCCCAAGCTTGCATTTGAAAATTCACTTAAACAGTACCTGAAAGTCCAGGATAAAACAGATTATTTTTATTGCTACTTATTTAAGAAGGTATTGCACTCCAGGTATGAATGTAGAAGCCCCTATTCTCTCAATTTTTTTTCTAGAACCATGTATGTTAAGTAAAGATTTAAGATGCAAAAGATCATACTGGCGGGTTACAGACCGCCATTAAAGTACGCGCAGAGCGCGTACTAGGGTTAGGAAGGGGCGGTGATTCCGCACCCCCGTAACCCTAGCATGCGCTCCACGCGCACAAAATGGCGGCGGCCGTTCCACACGGCCGCCGCCATGATGGCATCACGAACGCGCCACCTCCAAATGAGGCAGTGCGGACGTGACGCCATCGCTCCGCGCGAGGGCGCTTAAGCCCTTTCCACGGAGCAGGAAGGAGCTCCGAAACAGAGCTCCTTCCTGATTTGCATCACTGGGCGCAGCCTTCAGACGGCTGCACCCAGCTACGCAAGGGAGAAAGGGGCCAAGCGGCCCATTTCTCCTCCTCCCTGCCGCTGCGGTGGTCCTTGGGCTGAAGCCCCAAGGACACCCCTTTCCAGGCTGCGGGGGAAGTGGCCTTTTGCCGCTTCCCCGTGGCCCGGAAAGCGGCGGATCAGGGCCTCAGCAGCTGCCGTTCTAACCACTGAGGCCCCGATACACCGGGGAAAGGCGCGCCTACAGGCTGCCCCAAAGGGGCGGTCTGTAACGCGCCACTGGTACCCATTTTAATTTACTTCCCAAAACTCAAAGATAACCCCTAGTGAGTTCCCCATTTTGCAAATCACCAATGTATTTGCATGCACTTGGCTGAAATGGCAGGAAAATGGCCACAAGCCAGGGTTTAACACCAGAGCAAAATAAATTCTGGATTGCTCTTGTTCAAGCCAGAAAGAGCAGACTATTGCATCAGTGTTCGGACTGTATGCTTGTGTGGGAGGTATTTTGGGCCATATTTTTCTCACTTGATCAATCACACAAGCACACAAGTGGTCAGAAGCATTGACCCATCAAGCATCCCATGAAGGTAATGACAAACATGCCATATTACCAACACTTAAATAGATCTAATGAAATAGTTACTAAACTGGCTGGTCTAACGGGACCATGGGGAGCAGGCTGGATAGGCACATGCCTTGCCAGTGTCATTGAGTGTACTGATGCACCATACAGGCAGTTGATTCATTGAGCTGAAGGCCACATGTGCCGTCCAATGGTCTGGCAGCTAGGTGAGACAGGAAAGGTGATTGGTTGCTACTAGTGGAGCATCTGTGCACTCATATGTATTTATTTGCAGCAGACCAGAAATAATGGCACAGCACAGCTTGTATCCATGATTGCACCACAATAGGAGGGTGGTGGTGCATACTGCACATTGGTAGTCAGCCTTTGTGGGAGCCAGTGGTGCAGTCAGCAGGTTCTCCCCGCGAATCAGGAAATCCCAGGTGTGGGCCAGCTATTTCCTTTCCAACTGCTTTCAGCCTTAGTCTCACTGAGATGAAGCAGACTGGCAGCTTCTAGCTGCTCCTGCCCCATTCAGTCCCCAATCAACATGGGACTGCAACCAGACGGCCCACTCTGAAAATGGGCCACCTCCACAGTCCCAAATGGGATTCGAGCAGGAGCAGTTTTTCACTGCTCCTTTTTGTGCTGGCTTCCAGCTAATCTTGGCATATGTGTCATCTGCAAGCCACAACCCCAAAGTGGCTGGAAGCCACACTTTTTGGCCCGTGCATTTTGGGCCTCTATGCAAAATGCACCAAACCACACATCACAGCTTTCTCCAACCTGCAGCTCATCTACCCAGGACATTTACCATCTACCTACCGAAGACATTCACCATCTGATCTGAGACAAGATTGCACAGACCTTCCTGACCTGATTCACCTATAGAAGCTAAATAGATCAGCAGAACAATCTTCACCACAGGTAATGGGATAGTAAACCAACCTTTTTTTTTAGGGTGATGGGGAGGAGACGAAGAGAAGGTACCTCTGTACCTGAGTTTATGGCAATTATTTCAGTCTGCCCAATATAAAGGCTAGCTATTTACACTGGTGTTACCTTCTTCCCTTCAACAAGGGAAGGCAGGGGTTGAGAGACTATAAAGACTTACTTCTTATGTGCCTTCAAGTCATTTCTGACTTATAGCGACCCTAAAGGAAACCTATCATGAGGTTTGCTTGGCCACCCAACAAACAGACCTCCTCTTAATTGTGACTAGGTTGGGTAGTTGCTGTATTGCTGCTAATACATAGAAGACCAGAGGGTCATTCCCACTGCAGTTTGCTCTGAAGTGGGATTCAGGACAAATGACCCTAGTTCCCCATGGGGATCTTCCAGCTATGCCTTGCTCCCTCAGGCATTCTGCAGTGTGATTGCAGCCCAAGCCAAGCTTCTGTCGTGAGGGTTTTAAGGGAGAAAGCTGTCACTGCTTGCACGGTGCTGGCCAAGCTTCCGGCGCTGCTGCCACTGTTTGCCCGATGCTCACCAGGTTTCTGGTGCTGCTGCTGCATTGCCACCATTTCCCCGGTGCTGGCTGTGCTTCTGGCACTGCTGCTGCACTGCCACTGCTTGCCCGGTACTGGCTGACAAATAACGAGTGGGCTTGTATTCCTGTCTTCTGTGGGGGAAGGAAGGACCTGGGAAGGAAAGAGGGAAGGCAGGCAGGTAGGAAAAGAAGGGAGAGAAGGAGAAGGAACGAAGGAAGTGAGGGAGGGGAGGGGAGGGGAGGAAAAGAGAAAGGAAGAAAGAGAGAGAAGGTACGGTAGGAACAGTAGCCTTCCAGAGGGGCTCCTGGGGGGGGGGGCTGGCTGAAGGGTTGCCGCCTTCCCTGGCTCCATCTAATGGGAACAGCAAGCATTCCCACCAAAAAAAGCAATTCCACAAAAGGTCCCTTTTCATAGTGAGAACGAGGGACATTTTGGAATCGCTTCACAAAGCGGAGCCGTATCAGAACACGGATTATACTCCAAGTGGGAATGACCCCTAAGAGGGGATTGAAGTATTTTGTCACCGAAAGAGAGGCAGCTTCCTTATCAACATAAAATACATCTACAGCAATCAGACAGGATAGGTGTATGCAATTTTTGAAGGATGAGGAGTAGGAGAGATAGACCTGTTTCTTTAACAATACTTTTTATATTCCTACACATTATAGGGTGGCACTGAAAATTTCAAGGCAGGCTTTTAATGGCCTCCTATATCATTTAAAGAATCAAATTTGCAGTAGCATTTTGCATGTAAACATAAACAGTCATACCACCACCAAGAGAAGCTAAATAGCAATTGTCATTAGACTCCCTGCAACCTTGAGTCTAGAGCTTCAGAAACTGGATAAGGGCAATAAAGCTTTTGTGGAGCATTGCATGTCACCGGTTTAGAAGCAGGCACTGCATTCTGATATACAGCAGCTATTATGAATCCGAATAGACATTTAATTTTCACTCACTCATTTCACTAGGAAGTAGGCAACTTTGTATTTTTTGATAAAGTTGGCAACTCATCATTTTAGATAAAGCATACCTATAAAACATGTCCACAAGCAAAATATTTTAGTTTTTATATACTATTGCAGATATTACTGCACTGAACTGGAACATGTTGAGTAGCAGGTTCATTTGTTTTCAAACATCATTTCACATAATCTAAACCTATATTTCATTTCAGGGTAGGTAAGGCTTATTTTTCTTCTCAGATTACTATTTTTCCCATGGAGAGGAGATAGGCACACACAACATTATGTTCTTACAACCCAAATATTATTTGAAGACTGTCAACACATTCCTGTTTAGAAATGGGCAAATACAGATTTTGTAGTAGTTTTGCATCAATCAGAACTCCTATTTGTGACGTGGGAAGTCAGTCAATATGTGCAATCAGATAGCCTTAATAACAGCATTAAATTAACACGGTTTCCTAAAGAAACAGTGCTACATAGCAGTGTGTGTATGTGTGTGTGTTGCACTCCCCCCCCCCTCTCTCTATCTATCTTTATAGCACTAAATTTTTATGGAACTAATTTGAGAAGTATATTTTTTTCCAAGAATGCATTATAGTCGGCCCTTCTTATACATGGCTTTTTAATATATGGATTCAAGCATCCATGGTTTGAAAATGTTCCAAAAAAGTATAAATTTCAAATATCACACCTTGATTTTCCATTTTTTATGAGGGACACCATTTTGCTATGTCATTATATTTAATGGGACTTAAGCATCCACAGATTCTGTTATACACGTGGGCTCTTGGAACCAAACCCCAGCATATAACAAGGCTCCACTGTATTTATGTCTTTTTTGAAGATACAAGTTGAATACAAATATTTATGTCTGCTACTATAATGGGAAAAATGAGATGTCACAAAAATACTTCAATGGCATCTGATTGAATTTAAAAGCCAACGTGATCTGAATGTGAACCGGAGGACCCTTGTGGAACGTAAGTTTTATGCAGGTTTCCCAGCACATGAAGAATGGAACTTTATAATACATACACAAGATTGAGAAAAATGATTCAATTATAGTGCCATTGAACACAAACCTACAAATACTTCAAGTGCTTCTGGGATTCAGTGGTGACAGGCTCATGAAAATGGATTCCAAATTAAAAAGAAAGTGCGTATTCAGAATTTATTTGGATAATGTATGGTTTTTAGAAAGCTATTATCTTAAACCTGGACGCCAACATTTGGAAGTAGCGCTAGGTTTCTACTCATGCCAGACTTGAAGTTCATTCTGAAAAGACCTTGTTTATTAAGACTGCAAAAATAAACACATTAATATAGTCAAAACCAAATGCAGTGCAGGCACTCTGAGGAGTAAAATTAAATCATGTTGCTAAAATGGCATCCCTTGTTATGTAAACAATAGCACAGAAGTTACATCTGTAATATACACTGACACATCATTCACCAAATACCAAGGTGAGCATACATAATATGAATCACCCCCTGAATTTCAATGACACTTCCTCAAATAGCTAAAAATGCTACATGAGTAGTCACATGAGCTCATTAATGAAAAGGATATTTTAAATGATTTTATTTAAAAATACTGCTACCTAGCAACAGTTCAGGTAAAAAAAATAACTTTTATTATTTCTTAAGGCAATCTGAGAAAGAAAAAAATGTCATATTTACAATGTCTCTGTGTTACAAAGTCTAAGAAGATCTATCCAAGAAGTAAACATGAATAATACTGAAAAATAATTCATGGTTTAAAAATAAAATTCAAATACAAAATTGTTACATAGATTCAGGGTTTTTGAGGGGGTGGGGAACCCTAACCAGTATTTTAGATGTCGATTATCAGAGTAAGCCACCAAAAACAAAACTATGAGAAAATGCTATGAGAAAACACAAGTTTTGGGTGTGAAAGGCTCAACATTGTAAGTCAGCTATGCTCACTATAGAAACTTCAGTCTAAATCCATCATTTCACTAGAGGATGTATGCTAATGCAGTGAAACTTACATCTCATCATACACTTTGGTCCTTTAGCAATCTGATTGCTGTTCAATTCAATAACTATCTCATACAATTAGATTATTCAAGTTGTAAAAACTAGCACTTTTCAGGCATCCTCTACTGAGTGTTAATAAAAGTGCAGACAGTGACTATGTCCTTCCCATCTCTGTTATTGGTTCTTTCCATTCAGGTTCTTCCTTGTTCCACACTACATAGAGAGCCTCTCCTATTAGACTCCCAAGAGGAGAGTCACATATTGATTTAATCCACATAGATAAAGCCTGAATAGATTTTAAATTAACTTGGAATACAGACAGGAAAATAATTTGTCAACCACACTTAATACCCACCAAAAGCCTTATGGAGAATTAAATGAAAACCTTTTGGCACACACTCATTTTATACAAGTGGCATTGGCTAGTATCCTAATCCCTAATTTCCTTTAAAAGAGATGACTAGGAGAGGCCAGTTGTAATAGGTGTAACATCTTGCCAGAAGGAATACTCATTTCATTTTACATAGATGAAAATGGGATCATCATTTGGACTAAAGAGACAGCATACTCTTGTCCACTCACACATGCAAGCATGACAGCTTGTGGCTTCACATGTGGTAAAAGGAAAAACCATCCCTGGTTGTGAAACATAAGCCAGGAAATACTTAACATTCATTAACAAATTAGCTTGTGCAAAGATGTCTAAACAACCACTACTAGAGCAGAGCTAAGGAACTGGCAAATCAAATCTGCAGTCTCAAATTATGGAGGGGGATAATCAAATCAAAAGGCACCATATTGTATAAGCATTTAATAAATCTGTCCTTGCTGCCCCAAAACAGAAATCTAAGAAAATGCATTTGTAGTATAAACACTATCCTTGCTCTTGTCAGGAGTAATGTATGTATGTATGTATGTTACTCCTGACAAGAGCAAGGATATGTTCTTCGACTATAAATTTTGCTGTGTAGACTAAAGATTTTACCACAGTGCATAGAGAGGTACAGAGGTGAACATATATATTACTTCAGGCTTGTAGCAATATTGTTTAGACTGCATATAAAATGCCCAGAATCATCTACCCACAACACAGTATGCTTAGCCCTGCATCTAAATATATACAGTATTAAGCCATTAGATAGTTTAAGCAGAAATCTAAAAATCTTCATTACTCACAAAGGCAAATCTCTGATGTATTGTTTGTAGGAAATAAATAAATTAGGGTTTGTTTTTTGTTTTACTCCAAGGAAACATGTAAATAGCTAATACTGCCTCAGGGATTAAATGAAGAACTAAAGCAAATAAAGTACTACTATAACCATTATAACCAGAGAGCGAGATTGAGCAAAGACTTAGGGAATGATCCAATGTGGAGCTCCCACTCATCTCAGTGGACCTTCTGCAGAACTTCCCCGTGGATCCTTGCCCTTAGATAGTACTGTGTCCAGCAAAGGCAAGTGAATGACACTCTAACCCTAATATAAGGTTTCAATTGCAAGACCATGCGGTTCTTGTATTTAAAAAACTGCTGGAGATTATATATGTATTTTTTAAAAAACCATAAAGAACTCAGTAACAGCTATACAAACAAGTGCTATAACTTGAGAAAAGTCAATTTAATTTCACTTTAAGGCAACTTCCGGCTGGAATGGTGGAGCGCAGGCTGCTCCTCTAGTGATAGTGTTGGAAGGGACAGCTGCCATTTATGGAATTTGCCAGTTTAGGGACATCAGGACCAGCTAAAACTGTGCAAGCTGAAGACCCGCTGCATCTGGCCACCAAATTGCCATCAAGCTCTGAAACCAGCTTTTAAAAATTACTCTCAAGTTTGAAAATTAGAACTATATGGAAGCTTCCTAGCTGATGGTTATAAAGAACTTCCACTGCAAACATGTTCAAATTACTTATATGGACAAACTGAGTATTTTATACAGTGGTACCTCGGGATACGAATTACCCAGGTTACGAAATTTTCGGGATACGAAAAAATCCAATAGAAAATAATTGTTCCGGGTTACGAATGTTTTTTCGGGTTACGAAAAAACTTCGGCGCTATTTTACACGGAACCGCGGCTTTTCCCCATTAGCGCCTATGGCATTTCGGCTTACGAAGGCTTTTCGGGTTACGAAAGCGGCCGCGGAACGAATTAATTTCGTAACCCGAGGCACCACTGTATACAAAATTGTTGCACTTAAAGAAACAAAGTTTATGTTGAATATTAGTTTTTTTTTGGACCCCAAAGAATATATGAGAATTAACTGAAATATAAAATCATACTCTTTAAGGATCTATTTGGCCTTTGGAAAACTGAGATTGGTGAGGGAGAATTGCTTGCTGACTGAGAAATTATTTCAAGGATGGTGGCTGTCATATGGAGAGGTAGTAATAGAGAGGATGCATACTAAATCTGAACTTTATTGACTGAATTCTTTTCTTCGACTATAAATTTTGCTGTGTAGACTAAAGATTTTACCACAGTGGATAGAGAGGTACAGAGATGAAGCACTGGCATCTTCAGGAAGGAAAAGAAACTGCAACAGGGAATTTTGACTTCCTTTTTTTTCTTTTTCTTTCTTTTTTTCTTTTCTTTTCCTCTTTGTTTCTTTTCTTTTTTGACATTTGACAGCTATCAAAGGATATTTTGAGGGGACTATTCTTGTGGGTTAACTAATTATAAGATGGACATAACATTAGATATTCTCAGAGAACAAAGATTATTCAGAATGGAAATTAATTAATTAATTAAGGAATTAATGCAAGTTAATTTCAAGGTATATGGAGAATATATATAAGGCCATCTGCAAGTTGAAAATGAAATTACAGCTGAAGAGTGTGATGGGATGGAGATCTCCGATTGCCAGAGTCTGATAGAGTCGATGGGATGATGTAAACGCAGTTGGAAAAAATTGATTTATATGTTAAAATAGAGAAGGTTTCTACAATAAATAATTGACATGAAATCCAAAGATCTGAAGGAGAAAGAGCAGGAGAAATGGAAGGTGAATAAAGGAGCTACCTACAGATACTTGAGCTGAAACAACTAGAGCTGAAGCAAGAACATTACGAATAACCAGTTTCCTGGTGGAGATTATGCGAGGAAAAAATATCATGAACTATTGTGAAGATATATTGGACTGATTACAGATTTTGGAAGATTTGGAGTTATTATATCTATTTGATGTTAAAATTAATGGGGGGGGGGTAAGCCATATACAAAATATAACAGATTATATCATTGTATTTAAGGTATTGTATTTAAGGTATTCTATTTAAGGATTTAAGGTAATTTTAGATAAATTAAGCAAGGTGATGGGACATATAAGATTCTTTAAAAATATCAGTGAGATTTGCAGATCAAATTTAAGAATTAAAGAGAAGCAAGATAAAACAGTGTAAGTTTGTAAATAACATTTTATCTTTTTCAAAAAGTGATGAAGAAAATAATTATGAGCATTTTGTGCATTTTTGGTTGGCCAATAAAGGTATTTTTGTGGATTATGGATGTTATTGTACTTCAAGAAAAGTAGTTAAATATAACATGATATATATATTTAATTATGCATTTGAATAATTTCACTTTAAGGCAACTGTAAAACATTATTTCTAATTATGTGTAAACAACTGTATTTCTTGTCCATGAATATTCTGGCTCATCTCCTTATTTTCACAAAATGAGAAAAACTAGGGTCATCAATGAAGCTTAATAGTAATAAGAGTTTGATGACACATAAAAGGAGCACTCCTTCACAAAACAGATAGATGAACTATGCAGTTAATTACAGTCGGCTCTTCTTATACATGGATTTCTTATACATGGATTCAAGCATCCACGGTTTGAAAATGTTAAAAAAAGTATAAATTTCAAATATCAAGCCTTGATTTTCATTTTTTATAAGGGACACCATTTTGCTATATCATTATATTTAATGGGACTTGAGCATACACAGATTTTCTTATACATGGGGGATCTTGGAACCAAACCTCAGTGTATAACAAGGGTCCACTGTACTGCAAAATAGGATAATCGGCAACAACTTAGCTTTCAAAAGCGATTAGAGATGTTAATGAAGAAATAAGTTGAGTCATCCTAAATTGAACACTATCTCCAGAATAAGAGGAAGCATGCCTCTTAAGACCAGCCTCTGGAACTATAGCAGTTTTTCACACACACACCCCGCCAAACAGGAATTCCAGTATATTTCAATGGATAAAAATGCCTCGTGTTCATAGGGGTGCTTCTGGGTATAGAATGAGGAGAACTGCACAATACCACACAGAACTAAAAAAAACATTCACATGTGGTCATATATTTTCTTTAAGTAGCTGACAGTCCTTTTTCTCCTAAAAAAATCATGAACATGTGTCTGTAAAAAAACAAAACATAATTGTTTACCATTAAAAATGTTACAAATCTCAAAAATTAGAAATAGATCTAAACCCTGTAGGAAAATTGACCCAGATTTAATATAATAATTTTTACTGCAATTTTAATACATTCCCTCCTGAACAAACATTCTTCAAATAAAGGCCATTCTTGGTATCTGCCTTGCTACAACCAACCAGATCATGGCTATTCTAGTGACCCGTGAAAGTAAAACTTCCCTCACAAAGACTGTACAGGTATATGCCTTCCAGCAGCCTATACTTACAGCAACCCCATGATTTTCATAAGATTGTCTTAGACAACGAATACTAAAGAGTTGATTCCACCAGTTCTTTTCTCTGAAATATAGCCTACAGCACCTGGAATTCATTGGCAGTCTCCCATCCAAATACTAGCCAGAGCTGAGCCTGCTTAACATGCAAGATCAGATGGGATGTAGATGGGATCTAGTTTATTTAGGCAGCTCATATGGTGTACCACTTTGTTATTTCTTGTCTGCTGACTTGTTTAAGAAGCAGCACTGTTAGTATGTATGGAGGGAGATATGGTTTATTCTACCAAATGTGTTATTTTCTGTCAGTTCTAAGCTGTTGAAAAAAATGCCTTCCACAATTAGTACAGTTCGAAAAAATGGTTCAACCAGTTACATTGTAACCGAACTGGACAACCCATGACGTACCATGCAGCTCATCCAGTCAAACATCTCCCTTCAGAAGGCATGTTGACTTAGTGCTATAACACCATTACACCTTTATGCTATATTTCCTTGGTTTACTTGGCATATACTGCTGAGATAGGCATTTATCTATGAACTCAACTAGCTGTTCGTCGGTAGCTAGGTTTTCTCTGTAGTGTATAATGCATCTGAAGTTCCTCAGCAAACACAAATCATGTGTCTTGAAAAGTTTATCAGTGACTCAACGCATCATTCATTTTCTTCTTATTGAACACTCAAGACCCCTGTGAAAACATACATTTTCTGGAGACTCATCACTGAACTCAGGACTGGATACCAGTTCAAGACTCCAAGGTATACCTTCTGCTCAATGATGCATGGCTGATCCACAGCAGTTTGATTCTGGTAGGTTTCCTTCATTTCACACCCTGAAGATAGGCTGTCCCTATTTGTTTCATTGACCAGGGCTGCATCTGCAATGCAGAAATAATCCAGGTTTGATACCACTTTAACTGCCATGGCTCAATTCTATGGAATCCTGGGATTTGTAGTTTGTTGTGCCACCAGAGCTCTCTGACAAAGAAGCCTATATGCCCGACAAAACTACAGTTGTCTGAATGTCATAGCACTGAGCCATTGCTGTCAAACTGGATTATATCTGCAGTGTGGATGCAGCCTATGTGATTAAAACAAAATACTGTTTCTGCAGTGAAGTTATGAGGTTCCTAGTTTCTGTTGTTATTCTGTTTCTAGTTTGTTGTTTCTTGGTCATTTCTGAATATCACTGGCTGCTCTGTGGTGAACTGTCTGTGGATGTCACTAAGTCCTCCTATTCCTTCTCATTACAGCACTATCTCCACTTGCTGTCCTCCTGCTTTTCAGCAGAATAGGTGGTTGTTTCTTATCTGAGTGTTCTCATCAGTTTCTTTCCATCATGCTTCAAAACAGAATGGGACTTTTTTTGTCCCATTCATGTCACACTACATTGTGTATAATGAAAAAGTTTGATCTACCATTTGCCTGAAAAATATTGCTTGACATATGGTTGAAACTTGGGAACATTGTTCAAAACTCGTGAATATCAAATGCTTCCCTTGCAAGTACAGCTCTGTGTGAATTTATGTCCCATTTGGAAGAATGAACATTAATCAGGTTCCATCTGCTCTCTCTCTTTAATGGACGCATCCTAGGAGGAATACTTCCATATATACCCAGTATCACCGATAGGAGTCAACAGACATCAAACTCTGCTAAGAAGACATAACTTTTAATCAAAACTGAGTAAGGAAACATAACCTATGTTAAGACAAGCCAGACTTCAGATCTGTATGCTTTATTCTATTTCTGCTTATCACTGGGAGTCTAGGGAATAAACAAACTACAAAAGTGTCCATCTCAATGAAAATGGAAAATCTTATAAGCTTTTGTACCTAGAAAGCTATCTCCTCAACCCTAAGGAGTAGATATGCTTCCTCATCACTGCCTCATTAGAGAAAACCTAATGCTCTCTGTATTAAATTCTGTAGTTTTTTATGAGCCCTGATGGCACTGGTTAAATGCCTGTATTCCAGCCACTCACTTACAAACCACAAACAAGGTTGTGAGTTCAATACCAGCCAGGGGCTCAGGGTTGATTCAGCCTGGCATCCTTCTGAGGTTGCTAAAGTGAGTACCCAGTTTGTTGGGGGCAATCACCTTAGACATTGTACATTGCTTAGGGAGTGCTTAAGTGCACTGATAAGCGGTATAGAAATGTACTTACTATTGCAATTGCTATGTATCTGGGTGGAATCCACACGGAAATACAGTTAAGTCACGCTAAATAAGTAATTAGAACCTTACATTTAATTGCTATTGCTAAAGCAAAAAAAAAAGTATCACCAAGAGTACCTTGGAGATTCTTCTTCCTTACAAAGAAACAAATTTATTCCACATGGCACTAGGTATTGCCTCTAGTTCCTGAAAAAAAATCATCATTAAAACATACACAAAGCAAAACAGATAGATATTTTTGGAAGAAATCCCTTAGCATAAGGCTACAGTTTCAATAGGTTACGGCTTGCAGAGTGGTTGACAGGCATAAACAATACATTTAGGGCATTTAGATTTTCATCAGATTAATTGTAGAGGCAGTCGCCTGTAATTCAGGCATGCATCTGCCTCCCTTGTGCAGTGAACAAAAATATTTTTGAATGGATTCTAATGATCTCTTAACATGGACTAACTTACACATTTCATGGAGACCATGACAATCATCCCTACTTTTGTCAATCCCTTAAGTGGAATTAGTACAGAACTTGTAATCCAGTTCTGTACAGGATCAGGATGTCCAACTGACAACTGTAATACCAGATTATGCCAGGGAACCTGTGTGTATGAAGGACTCAGATCAGTGGATCCCTAGCTCAGTGGTTCCCAACCTTCCTAATGCTGCAACCCTTTAATACAGTTCCTCATGTTGTGGTGACCCAAACCCATGAAATTATTTCCATTGCTACTTCATAACTGTAATTAAATAGGTGTTTTCCAGTGGTCTTAGGCGACCCCCATAAAAGGGTCATTCGACCCCCAAAGGGGTCCCGACCCACAGGTTGGGAACCACTGCCCTAGATCATAAAGATTTCAAGCTCAAGAGGCAATGATATTTTTGTCGTCATTAAGCAATTGGCCTGCCCAGCAATATAAAAAGCAAACACTCTGTACCACTTTCTGAAGTGTGATTTCTAATACTGTAGTTATAAAAGTGAACTACAAAAGGAGCTAAACTAATACTGCAAAACAGCAGTAGTGTGAAGTTAGCAAGCCTTCGGGATATCAACTATGGAAATGCAAAAAAAAAGGCATCCTTGCATTATTATAAACAAAACTGTTACATTTTGCACTCTAATATGCACGGATTGTTTAAGTGTCTCACACAATATGAATGCAAGCCAAGAGAAAATACTGACTAGGGTAGACCAGATACTTCCTTGAATCTAATGTCTGTTCAGAACAATGATTAAAGAAGCAATTTACACATTTATCAGGAATTCTCACAAAGGTCCTTAAACTTCTGAGCAGACAACCACAGGATTGTGCATATTCAGTTTATCCTGTTTACTATCACACTGACCAGGGGTGAAAGTCAAATTACCACTGTTTATGGCAAAACTTGCAGGAATGCATTCTAATACCACTACCTGTAATAAGTGTTTCTGAACACATACATAACAAAGTAACATTATCATTCAAGCTAAAGGCAATAGGTGTAATAAAGCTAGTTTCATGGACTTCATCATCCACACAATTTTACAGGAGCATTAAAACAGGCTGTAAGAGAGACATACACATATTCAGAAGAAGAAGAAAAAGAATAGTGTTATTCATTCCCTACTTTCAATTCAGCAATGTGTTCCAAAGAAGACACATTAAAATGTTTCCAGTGGAGTCAGGTTTTTAAATATGCATAGCAAGGAGAAATAAAGAATTTTCAGTTTTCCTCCAAAATTGACTGTTTCTTTTAATTATCAAAATGAAACATAAAATGGTAATAAAAACAATGGAATTGGTCATCATTAGGACAGGATAGCTAACACGTGGCACGTTCTTACAGTATACACACTGGAAGTTTCTGCAAAATTTTAAAAATGGTCACCAAAGTTATGATTGTTGAAGAAATATTTTGGCACTACGAAACAGAAGAGATGGGATTAAGTGGAGAACCCATTTGGGTAAGTACTTTATCCAGCCATTGCAAAGGCCCATGAAGATGTATTTCTATCCAGCATGGGGTACTTGTAACATCTTGTCGATGATACTCTGCTCCCCAACCCTACAAAACAAACATATATTTAGTAAGAGTTAGATCTGAAATATCTGTTGTTGTTTAGTACAGTAAATTCATTTTACAAGCAAGTGGGTTTTCATTCCCAGCTCATCAGCCAATAGAATACAGGGTAGATGAATACTCCATTTTGCCAAAACAAGGACTTCCTTAAACCTCTGCCATTTACAAGTTACTTGTGCTGGGCTATGGGATGTTTCAGGATCTCCAATGGGTATACAAGAAAGAAAGAAAGAAAGAAAGAAAGAAAGAAAGAACTCTAATCTTTATCCTGCTTGGCAGAGCCTGCAAATTAAAAGAGAAATGCACCCTGTTTCAATGGGAGCTTCTTCCAAATCAATTTCACCAACAAAAGGAAGACTGCATTTCACAGAATAATCACCTTCTCAACCTTGCACTCTGAGAGAAAGTGAATTACTTCTCCAGATTTGCTTGATGAAGGCTTTTTTTAGAAGGGAGATAATATCCACATTTTGTATATTAAGGTTACTATCTTAGGGAATATACCAGAAATTTATAAGACATTATAAAATAGTTCTATGGCAGGTTGAAGACTGACACATTTATTATGGGATGCAAACTATAGCCCATGTCATCAAAGCTCATGATAAATAAACCACATCTTACCTTTACGAAACTCATCCGAATTGTGCACATTTTGGTGAGCTCATACACTGCTTCAAACCCATGATTGACAGACTGAGCTAGAAGCTGGGCAAATTCCTGATTGTTAAAGATCTTTAGGCTGCATCCACTGGGAATCTTGCATACAGTTGTAGGATGAAATCCATGATGGTAATTACAATTCCGGCTCTGTACAAATATGCTGCTGTCACTCAGGCATTCAGCATAGACCTCTCCACCTACATAGTACAAATGGACACCTGGAAAAATTGAAGGAAACACCAAACATTTAACATAATTAATTGTAGAAACAATTATTGCATCTCACTTTGAAACTTGAGCCAGTCTTCTGGTTGAAAAAGATTCCCATGGGAATGCCTCCACAATATATTTTCCTTTCATAAACCCAGTATCTTATCAACCACTAGAGGTCCCCCGTCCATCAACAACAGAACAGGATTCCTCAATAAATGGGAAATGTGCAGCTCTATTGAAGTTGCTGAACTGCAATTCCCAGAATTCCTCACCATGGGCTACTGCTGGCTCACAGTTCAACAAAATCTGGAGAACTGGCCTAAATCCCACCCCTGACAAAGATGATAAATGGTTGAGAGTTTCCCTGTGCATTTTGCTCATATCCTGTTAATTGGGACACTTTTAATTACAATCATGAAATCTATGATAAAAGCAGGGTGGCTGGCTTAAACCAAATGATTTTTTTTAAAAAAAATACTATTTTAAAATTGATGTGTGTGTGTGAGAGAGAGAGAAACTGGGTATTATTGCTTTTTCCAACAATGACTTTGAATTTAAAATTTTAACATTAACAGTTCATTGACAGTTGTTCAGTTATTTGTTTTTAATCACTTCATATTATAGTGCAAGAAATGCCATTCAGGAACAACACAAGTTCAACCAAAAACAATTTGCATTAAAAGGGCACATTTTTAGAGCAATTATAATTTAAACTATTGGCCAAAAAATCTGAACTGCATTTTTCTATTTAATTTTCAAATTATGGCTTCATCCGCACTGTTGAAAAAATCGAGTTTGACACCACTTTTAACTGCCATGGGTCAATGCTATAGAATTGTGGGGATTATAATTTATTGTGGCACCAGAGCTAACAGAGAAGGCTAAATGTCTCACAAAGCTAAGTGTCTCCTAGAATTCCATAATATTGAACCATAGCAGTTAAAATGGCATCAAACAGATTGTTTCTGCAGTGCAGATGCATTGTATAGCCCTAGTCCTATACTGGTCTAGTTCTACATGTTAATGCAAAAAACAAAAACAAAAAACAAACAAACAAACCCATTTGGGGAGGGGGTTAATGTCTTCTTTTTTCCAACCCTGGAAAGACTATGGACTATGTTACACTGGATCAGTTTGAGTTGGTGAGTACCGAGGATGTGGACAAGATCCTCGGAAGTGTTCGGAAAACAACCTGCTCTCTTGATCCCTGTCCCTCATGGTTAGCGGCCCAGGGGGGACCGGTGGTAACGCTATTGTTACGCTGGATAATTAATACATCTTTCAGGGATGGGCAATTTCCATCGGATCTCAAATTGGCCATTGTAAAACCGATCCTAAAAAAGCCCTCCCTCGACCCCCTGGTTCATAATAATTATCGGCCTGTCTCGCTGCTACCATTTTTGGGAAAGGTGATCGAGAGGGCGGTTGCGATCCAGCTTCAGGCGGTCTTGGATGAAACGGATTATCTGGACCCATTTCAAACTGGCTTCCGGGCGGGTCACGGGGTTGAGACAGCCATGGTCGCCTTGGTCGATGATCTCCGTCTGGGCATTGACAGGGGAAGCGTGTCCCTGCTGGTGCTCTTGGACATCTCAGCGGCTTTCGATACCATAGACCATGGTATCCTTCTGGGGCGCCTGGCTGAGGTGGGAGTCGGGGGCACTGTGCTCCAGTGGTTCCGCTCCTACCTCTCTGGGAGGTCCCAGATGGTGCAGCTGGGAGACGTGTGCTCCAGCGAGCGGGCCCTTAAAACCGGGGTCCCTCAAGGAGCCATTCTGTCTCCCATGCTATTTAACATTTACATGAAACTGCTGGGAGAGATCATCCGGAGACATGGGGCGAGGGTTATCAGTACGCTGATGACACCCAAATCATTTTCTGTATGTCTCCGACTGATGCAGTGACTGGGGATGGCGTCTCTCCTCTTGTGGCCTGTCTGGAGTCAGTAATGGGCTGGATGAGGAAAAACCGACTCAAACTAAATCCAGAGAAAACGGAGGTACTAGTGATAGGTTCCCCTGGTCCAGGAATGGCGGTGGTTCCACCTGTCCTGAACGGGGTCACGCTCCCTGTGAAGGACTCCGTGCGCAGTCTGGGGGTGCTTCTTGACTCGTCGCTTCACCTGACTGCTCAGGTGAATGCGACGGTCAAGAGCACCTGTTATCAGCTTCGGCTGATTCGCCAGCTGCGCCCATACCTGGCCCAGAGGGACCTAGAAACTGTTGTACATGCTCTGGTAACTTCGAGACTGGATTTCTGCAACGTACTCTACATGGGGCAACCCTTATACCAAACTCGGAAGCTGCAAATGGTACAGAATATGGCAGCCCGGCTGGTCACTGGCGTATCCAGGACCAGCCACATAACACCTGTGCTAAAAGATCTTCATTGGCTGCCCATCCGCTTCCGAGCTCAATATAAGGCGTTGGTTATTACCTATAAAGCCCTAAATGGCTTGAGCCCAGGATACCTAAAGGACCGCCTCTCCCCGTACATTCCGCCTCGCACCCTCAGAACATCTGGGCAGCAATTACTGAAGGTGCCTGGGGCCAGGTTAGCTTCCACTTCGAGAAGGGCCTTTTCCACAGCTGCCCCAGCCCTTTGGAACACGCTGCCCACGGAGCTCCGCTCATCTACCACCC
Organism: Sceloporus undulatus; assembly: GCF_019175285.1. Taxonomy (NCBI): domain Eukaryota; kingdom Metazoa; phylum Chordata; class Lepidosauria; order Squamata; family Phrynosomatidae; genus Sceloporus; species Sceloporus undulatus. The sequence goes on from NC_056523.1 coordinate 97,084,619, forward strand.
TGGCCCAATTTAGGAAGGACCTCAAAACCTTCCTATTCAAGCAGGCATTCCCCGATTAAATATCCTGTGGGCCTCCCTCCTCTTCCGGTGCCATTGAGTTGGGCTTAAGGGGCTTTTATTGTTGTTTTTTAGATTATTGTTGTTGTTGTGTATATGTTTTTAACCTTTGTATTCTGCTTGCACTTGCTGCATCATTGTAAGCCGCCCTGATCGTTTGGAAGGGCGGGATACAAATAAAGATTTTATTTATTTATTTATTTATTTTATTTATTAGATCTTTTGTACAGTATGGTATGTCAGAAATCATTAAATTGCATATTCTGTGGGATCTTACTGTACAATTTTGTTGTTCTTATGGTTTATCTTTTTTAAAGGAACTCAAGTATACTATGAATTCAGGGCACCTTATCCTTCCTTCCTTTCATGTGACTTCTTTGTAGATCCAATCTAAGACTCAGACTTTCTCTTCCTCCCCTTAACTCTGTTTTGTTTATTTAAGATGGCTCAGGGAGCCACTTCTACACAAAACCCTCAAATGTGTACACTAAGAACAAATGTTTCAAAAGAAGTTACAGTGTTTGTAAATCCTACAGTATGTGAAATAAATCCAAAATCGTAAAAACTGTTATAAGAATAGGAAATTCTAGGTACAATGTTTCACAGCATAAACCAGTTAAAATGTTTTATTAAAGTTGGCAAGGCATTTTAACTGATTCATCCAAGTTTATACTAGCTTCCATTCAATGCATTACAGCAATCAACTGATTTCATTTACAGAGGTCACTGCTCAGTAAGGCAAGCTGCTTATGATCATATAATCTACGCTGTATTACCTTTCCCAATGTGTCTTCGTGTGTTCTCAATTGTTGAATTGCGATTAACATTGGAGAGCAAACCTAAGCAAAATCTTGTTTTGTTGTTAGAAGGATCTGTAAATCCATCGACTAAGATACTAGTGGAAGATGCATGAAAAGCATCCCCAACTCGGTTGTTTAATTCATAATATACAATTGAGCACCAGTGCTTGGGTTCTTCATAGGCCACAGGGTGAACATCTATGAACAAAAACAAAACACATGGACATTCAGCATTTTCAACCGTTAAGTCTACTGCAGCATACTCCAACCTGACAACCCCCAAATGTGCTAGACTACTCCTCTCACCTCCCCAATAAGAAGCTGGATCCAGAATCTGTAATCCAACCCAATTAAAAGGTGCTAGACAGAGGAAGACGAATTTACATCCCCACCACCAAAAATATTATATAGCATTAATGCTTTATTTGTCAGGGCTCAAAAACATTAGGTTCACTTCCCCAGAAATCATCTAACAATTATCACTACATTACAAACAAGGAGTGGGCACTGAAGACAGTAGCTTGCCCACCTCCCTCTGAATACACAGATGACTGGAGTTATGAGATAAATAATTTCAACACATATTTCATAGCCAAAGCTTTTTCTCCTGCCCCTCATTGTGAAACATCCTCCTAACAGAAGTCAGGCTAGTTTCATCTTTGTTGAGCTTATGATCAGTGGCCAGAAGTGCATTATTCCAAACTGCCATTGTGTGTGTGTTTAGAAAAAGCCTTTAAAATGGTTTTAAAACTGTTTTTAAACAATGTCTTAACAGACATTCATAATATGGCAGCCAGACTGATTACAGGCACATCCTGGAGTGAGTACGTTACACCAATCTTAAAATCTCTCCACTGGCTGCTAATAAGTTTCTGGGCAAAGTAAGAAGTATTGGTTATTATCTTTAAAACCCTACATGGTTTGGGTCCAGGTTACTTACAGGATCACTTTCTCCCATATAATCCACCCTGTACACTCAGGTCCTCTGAGAAACGTTTGCTCCAACCAGCTAAGACTAGACTGGCAATGGTTTCCCAGAGAACCTTTCTGCCTGCTGCCCCAAGACTGTGGAATGACCAGCCATATGATATGATAGCTTGAGATATGACAGCTTGAAAATATCAGACAGCATTATAAACATACCGTATATACTCCACTATAAGTCGACCTCATGTATAAGTTGAGGGCAGGTTGTGGGGCCACAATAATGGATTTTGATATGACCCATGGATAAGTCTAGCATAAAATTTAGGGGCATGTAACAAAGGATCTAAAGGATGAAGCAAAGGAAAACAATGCCAAAGAACTTACAAAATCCCAGCAAGCATAACTTCGTGCTCATACTACAGTGGACCCATGTTATACGCTGGGGTTTGGTTCCAAGATCCCCCACATATAACAAAAACCTGTGTATGCTCAAGTCCCATTAAATATAATGACATAGGAAAATGGTGTCCCTTATAAAAAATGAAAATCAAGGTTTGATACTTGAAATTTATACTTTTTTTGAACATTTTCAAACCGTATATGCTTGAATCCGTGTATAAAAAATCTGTGTATAAGAAGGGTCGACTGTAAATGCTGGATGGATGAAAGAATAGAAGGGGGTCAGTGCTTCTAAGAAAGACTGCACTCTTGCCTTTCGCCAAGGGACAGTTCCATTTTTTCTTACAGGAGTTAAAATACAATACTTACACTGGCCTGTGGATAAGTCGACTTAGTTTTCTGGGGTCAGTTTTTTGACTAAAATTTTTGGACTTATACATGTATATATACACTATCTCTTCTGGCAGATCTACGCAGTCAATTTTAAATAATGACTTTAATTGTGTATGTACTCTATGAGGGTATTTTAATGATTTTATAGTGTTCTATTTTAGCTGTGGGTTTATGTGTTATTAGTTTTGGTATGATCAAGACAACTAAGTGATAAACTAAACCAAAAACAAGACAGTGTAACAAACAGAAAGGTCTAGGAAAAAAGTATTTACAGAGTAAAACATAAAATAGTTTTAATGTCTAAAATATTCTGATGATGCAATGACAAAGCATTCCCTTACATAAGCAGTATATAAACAGTGCAATACACTGTACAAAAATACATTAAAGACAAGGAGTATATAAACTTCCAAAATGCATTAAAAGTAGAAAGTATCAAAACATCCACATCCAAACGCATTTCGACAAACCTCTTCCTCAGTTGGTAAAGGAAAGCTGTAGTAGCAGCAAAACAAATATCATATCGCCAAAGAGTTATCCAGTATATGTAAGTAGGATAGATCAGACTTATAATAGTTCTGTATCCTGGATACTGAAACAAATTGCAAGGCTGATCTATCCTACTTACAGTACATATACTGGACAACTCTTTGGCAACAGGATAATTGTTTTGCTGCTACTGAAGCTTTCCTTTACTACTGAGGAAGACTTTTGACAAAACATGTTTGTTTTGATACTTTCTACTTTTAATGCATTTTGGAAGTTTAGATACTCCTTGTCTTTAATGCATTTTGTACAGTGTATTGCACTGTTTTTACACTGCTTACTTTGATGTAAGGGAATGCTTTGTCATTGCATCATCAGAATATTTTAGACATTTAGACATTAAAACTATTTTTATGTTTTACTCTGTAAAAACTTTTTTCCTAGTCCTTTCCGTTTGTTAAACTGTTGTGTTTTGGTATGTTGTATCCACCTTGAGTCTTGAGTAGAGGCGGGAAAGGAATAAAATTTATTATTACTACTGCTATTACTACTTGCTTACTTGCTAATTAGCTTACCTGCTGTTCACCGCTATGATCTTTGGAATAGCGGTATATAAATAAAAAACAAACAAACAAACACGTCATGAGCTGTAATAAATAGCATGTTTTTTAGCTTCTTGAAAGTATTTTATTTTTAATTCCACTGAAGTACTCATCACTTTAAAGCCCAGCTTATCTATACTGAATGCACTTTCAAAAGAAGTATATAACAAAAATCTGACTTAAAATAAATTCATTATATTACAGTTAAAAATATATTAGCATGTTCTTTGAACACTGAAATACTTAATACATGTAGCACTTATTCTGAAAGGCAGATAATCAACTCTATGATCTCACAGCTCTTAAGTACAGCTTCTTTCAATATAATTTTTAAGTCATCAGAAACAGTACAGATGAAACAAATTATATTATTCTGCATTCTCTTCCAAATTCTTTGTCTACTCGCTTTGAAACAACCTTAACACTATTCTACTCCCATTTGCATGTGTCATGCACTGCTATGTGCATAACAACTATATATGAGCTTGACTGAACTATATTTAAAGCCCTGAATTTGTCTTTGGCACCTATCTAAACATCTCATTACCATAACACAGCTTGCATTTTCAGAAGTTACCCTGTGAGTATACATCCTTCTCACCTTCTTTAAATCCCAAGATGCAGTTTTGCCCAGAGGGGTTGTATCCTCATCAAATATTTTTACACAAAGGGGCAAACTCATTTCATACCAATACTCCTACCTTTAACATCCTCACCCACAACAGAATTACTTCCGAGGAGTAAATAGAAGTTGCCTATTTACTGCTTAGTTTCTAAGGCAAAAGTCCTTCCAAAAGGAATCATGTAGTCCTGCAGATGTTATTGGACTGAAAATCCTAGCAGCCCTGCCCAGAATAGCCAAAATCAAGGAACGCTGGGAAGAGCAACAAAATATAATACGGAGGGTCTTATGGTTACCACCCCTGCTCTAAGGGAAGAAAGGTAAGCAGAAAAAAAATTAGGTGTGACGGCAAGCTACATTCCTTAACAGTTATTGTCACTGGTCAAATATCAACAATGGCAAAATACGACAAAACTTACCAATACACCGTTTACCTTACCTCTGTTGGAAATGTTTGGCATTATCTGAGGGACCATATTATTGCTTGTGTCCATAGATTGTGTTGTCTCTTGCCCCATTTGATCTTCAGGAGGCATATATGCAGGTGGTGGTGTATCTGCTACAAAGCAAAATTAGAAATTTGAGTGAAGTACATATATTTTATCTAAATTTCAGTTCATTACTTCAGTGTTTGATGGTTGTCCTTTCTGTGCTACCTCTGCTTCCTGTCTTCTTCCATTCTCTTGCTCCTGTGTTCTTACTATTTCTCTGTAGATCAACATCTTTCATAATGTAAGGTTGGCCCTCCATATCCACAGATTCTTTATCCAGAGATTCAACCAGCCATGCATTAAAGAATTTTAAAAATATAAAAATTCCAAAACGCAAACTTTGATTTTGCCATTTTACATAAGGGACATCATTTTACTATGCCAAGGTATTTAATGGGACTTGAGAATCCAAGGATTTTGATATCCATTTTTAGTCCTCGAACCAACCCCCAAGACCCACTGCACTGGTTTTCAAAGACATAGGCGCATTACAGAGCGTCCAAAAATGGCGCTCTGCTGGCGCCGCTGGTTGCTGCATCCAGGAACCACAGCAGACAAACCGCGGCTTCTTTTTGTGCCCCAGACGTGGCACTGCAAGTTGCTAGTCGCGCACTCACGGCATCATTTCCGCCATGCGACGTGAAGGCGCTAGGCGTCTGCGACGTCAAGATGGCGGCACCTGTGTAGAACAGGTGCCGCCATTTTGTACGTGCCAAGCGCATACTAGGGTTAGGGGCATCTGGAAAGGATGCCCCTTTCTAACTCTAGTACGCGCTTGGCGCATACTTTTGGCTCGTGCGGAACAGGCCATAGCTGTGTTAGTTTTTTCAGCCTAAAAAAGACTTCTCTGTATGTCTCCCTTCTACATCCAAATCCTACATATGTTCCCTACTGCAGTAAATGCCTTCTGTGTACCACAACCAAACTGTTGCAGAGATACACTGAGATAGTATTATTGCTATAGTACTTAACATCCAATGATGCCATTCTGCTAATGAAACTGCTTCTTATAGTTAATGGAATCAAAAATAGGACTGACACCCGTACACCCCAAACATGGCTAGGAAATGTTTTGGAATCTGTTTAAGGACAGTGTAGAAGGCTAATGGGGAAGAAAGATTTATGGTACTAATGGAACACTGGTTTTCGGCCTATTTTTTTTTTAAAACAAGTGTAACTCGGGCTACGAAATACCCAGTACGAAATTTCCGGGATATAACAAAAAATCATAGGAAACATTTGTTCCGGGTTAAGAATGTTTTTCGGGTTACGAAAAAAATTTTGGTGCTTTTCGGCGCTATTTTCACACGAATCGCGGCTTTTCCCATTAGCGCTATGCTTTCGGGTTACGAAGGTTTTGGGTATCTTTTCGTTCGAAGCGGGCCGCGGCCGAATTACATTCGTAACCCCGCGGGGGTGTAACTCTAGTACTTTGGAAGCATTTACTGACACAATGTGATCCAACTCAGTGACAATTTTAGAGTCTGCTAGCTTTTGTGCTGAAGAGTGGGGTATACTACTATATAATTAATACCAAAGAACAACAACAATCAATACTGTGCCATTTCCCATTTAGGCATTTGGTTCTACATTGCAATCACCACCTCCCCTTACCCTACAATATATTTAACACTTCCCTCACTTATGAAAACCTCATATTAATTCTTACTCCAACCTCATTCTGTTTAACCTTTTTCTTCCCATTCTCCCTTCTGTCTTCACCTCTGATCCACTAACACAAATACCACTGGCAGAACTCACAAGAAGATGCTTTGCACCCTCTGCAATTTTCCATTCCTCTAATTCTGGGCTAAGTAACTGACAGAGGAACGGAGTGTGAGCTGCATTTGCACCTTGTAGGACCTTCTGGGACCACACCCCACATCCTTTGTGAAAAATTGAAAAGAAAATCCCACTTATTTACTCACAAGCATTCCCTTCTTCCTTGTGTCACCCAGCAAGCTCTTCTTCCCTCCCTCACACCATTTCTCCTCAATCCACGATGCAGCAGAATGGGAAAGCTCTCACATGAGCCTCCTCACTCTTGCTACTGTCACTTTTGAAGAGCCACTGTTACAGTGACAGTGAGAGAGCAAGCGCTTGCTCTGATACACTGCAAGTGCAGGGAGTAGCTGCCGCTGCAGCTCCACTTTCAAAGCCTCCTCCCTGATCTACTTCTTCTTGCCTCTGCAAGAAGTAAGCAGCCATCTCCTTATGTCTGCAGGGAAAACAAAAACTGTTGGGAAATAAGAAGGCTGAGGAAGTTAATCAGCAGCACTGGGAATTTAGAACTGCTATAGTTGCTACCATCACCACTGCCACCTTCCTTATGCTCTCCTCTTCCATCCATGATTGGGTGGGTACAGAGGTGTAGGAAGATAGAAAGGCAGGCTACTTAATCTGCTTTCCTTCATGGCAGTTTGGCAGCAAACCACATCACTGCACAATTGTGTTGGTATTTGTTTTTAATCCACAGGGGCTGCAAAAAAGGGGACTGTGTGGGCGGGTCCACAGCCCACACTTTCAATACTCCTGCTCTAATTGCTCCATATATTAAGGCTTTTCTAAACACTTATGAATGCATTAAATTTTCAATTTACCATTCCAATCATACCCAACTTAGACTAAGCACTGCTTAGAGACAGATAAACCATGTAACTCATACAAAAATACTGTGTGTTCTCAACAAAACTATTTTACCAATTTAATCTCTAAGACCTGGAAGTGGAGTGCAAACAAGGTCAAGAGGTCTCACGTTTGGAGGCGAGAACCGAAAATGCACCTCCTTTTAACTACAGTTGTCCCTTGCTATCCATGGGGAATCCGTTCCAGATCCCTCTGTGGATAGCAAAAAATACTGGACATTAAGTCCCATTCTTTTCAATGGGTGTGTGAGCCCATTTGCACTGCTGCATGCACAACCATTGAAAAAGTTGGGCCTTCCCATCCACAGAAGCTCAAATCATGAATGGTAAGCCCACAGTTGGTGCATGCGCACTATACTGTTCCTTTATAAGACATTGATGGTAAATTGCTCTTACCATCACTTTGGTAAAAGCTTTATTACTGAGGGATGTTAAATGAAATAAACTAGAGAAATACTGAAACTATGCCAATGCGTGGCATGCTATAGACCTACATAGAATGGTTGCTCTTTTTAAATTTTTAAACTAAAATAAATTGGCATCCTCTCTCCCATATATATATATATAAAACTACGTTAGAGAACAGATCTTACCTAGGCTTTCCCTAATATGCCTTCCTTACACATATTCATGGAGTCTTAAGATGGAGAACCATTTAAATATGTTACCTGTGCTTTTACTAAGCCTGAACATCTCTGCTATATTTGTGAAACTAAGCTTATTAGTTTCAATGGTTGGAGAAGAGCTCTCATGTTTTAGACTCCAAAAGATCATGTCTCCAGGCTTTAGTCTCTTTTGTATGTGGCTTCAAGTTCCCTGACAACTTATGGCTACCCCTACAAATTTCATATAGTCTTCATAGGCCAGTTTCTTCTTCTGAAATATAGCCTACAGTACTTGGTATTCACTGAGTCTCCCATACAAGCACTAATCAGGTCTTAGTTTCAAAGATCAGGCAGCATCTAGTGCCTTCAGGATATTTAAGTACTTTTCTATTAGTTTCTTTGCTGATTCTTGGTTGATTAATTATTTAATTTCCCACCTTCATACCAGCATGAAATTCAAGGTGGCTTGAGTACTAATACTTTGTTTACTCCAATGTTTAAAGTTCTGTTTTTTTTCCTTTGGCGCTCATTTAAACAACTTATTAGTGTTGTTGTTGCTGCTATGTGCCCAAGTCATTTCTAATTTAGGGAGACCTTAAGGTGAACTTGGTAGGATTTATACAGAGAATATTTGCCACTACCTCCCTCTAAGACTGAGAAAGTTTGACTTGCTCACAATCACCTAGTGGGGTTTCCATGGCTGAGCAGGAATTATAACACTGATCTCCAGAGTCAGTGTCCAACACTCAAACCACTACATCACAATGGCTCTCCCTTACTGCTGTAAAGCACTTTATATTTTAAAAACAAATTATCTCCAGAGAATGCATCTCCCTCACACTCTCTAAAAGCAAAATGCATTTGGAGGCAAAATACTAACTGTGCGGTCTTTATCTTCATAGCAATTCATCCTTCTGTTCCACCCATGAAAGCTGTTTCATTCTATTCTGTCTGAGAATAAAATCAAAGCCAGCACACTCTCAGACCATTCCTTCCTCATAATCTATGCTCAAATTGCCTTCTTCCATCTCCAGAGTCTTCAAATAAACTTCTCCTTGTCAAGTTCTCCACCACTCAGGGCCTGTACAGAGAGCCCTAAAGGGGCAGCTTGACGCCGCCCCTTTGATTGGCAGATCAGGGCCGCAGCAACCACATGCTACAGCCCTGATCTAGTGGGGGTTTGCAGCTCCTTTTAAGGGTGGAAAAGAACCACCATTTCCACCACGGCAGTGCCTTTTCAGTGCTCCTGCGACATGTAAACACCGAGCTGCCAGAGTGCTGAAACGCTGCCCACCATCTAGTCAGGTGGGTGACATGACACCAGCTTGGGGGCAGCATCGGGGTGTGCCTCATCTGAATGCCATGTCCCTACACCGGCATATTATGCCAGTCTGTTTTTCCCCTCATTCCTCATCCTCTCTACAGCCATCAACACAGTTGTTAACTTTTTTTGCTTTATTCTCAGATTCTTTTGCTACCTAATTCATCTTCTTATAGTTTTTCATGGGCTTTTCAGGCTATGCGGCCATGTTCAAATAGAGTTTATTCCTGATGTTTCACCTGCATCTGTGGCTGTCATCTTCAGAGAATGCTGGCATGGAAGAGAGTTGGGGGGGGGGGTGTGAGAGAGAGAGACCCTGGGTAGGGAGGAGTGATTTCCATGTTAATCTGTGTATTGTTCTGTTGTGAAATCAACAACCTCAAACTTAAACCCAGAGACATACTAATCAGCTTTGATGTGGTCTCCCTGTTCACCAAAGTCCCCATAACAGACACCATGGCACTTATCCAACCATTTTTTTTGGAAGACATCACAGCCCTGTTTGAACATTGCCTCACTACAAAGGGACAATGGATTCTATGAGCAGAGAGATGGCGCAGCAATGGGAAGCTCTCTGAACCCCATGACAGCAAACCTTTACATGGAACACTTTGAAAAGTGTTCAACATGGTTCCGATATGTGAATGACACTTTCATCATTTGGATCCATGGAGAAGAAGACCGGCTGTGTTTCTGAACCATCTGAACAACATCCACCCTAACAGCCAATTCACAATGGAAAAAGAAAAGGATGGAACTCTAGTCATCCACAAACCAAACCAACGTTTAGGCCACACAGCATACAGAAAACCTACACACATGGACAGATACCTGCACAAGAACTCCAACCATCACCCATGACACACACACACACACAAAAAAAAACCAGAATAAAAACTCTGGTAGATTGGGCAATGAATCTGTGAACCCCACTTCTTGGGAGATGAACTGAAGCACCTGGACTGTGCTCTACAGACTATTGGTTATTGCAGCTCAAACATCAGAAGGGTTGCCAGACCCAGAAAAACCCACTGGACTAAAGACAAACCACCACCCAAAAAGAAGGTATTTTCCTCATACATCCCCATACAACAGAAGAGTCAGACAGAACAGGGAAACTGACGAGGAAATACAACCTCCAAATGATCTACAGATTGACCAAGAAACTCCAGCAAATGCTGCGCTCAGGGAAAAACAAGAGAGACCCTCTCACAGCCGCAGGAGTTTATCTCATACCATGTAGCTGCAAACAAGTCTACATAGGGACCACCAAATGCAGTGTTCAAACATCAATCAAGGAACATGAGAGACACTGCAGACTGAGTCAAACATAAAAATCAGTGGTAGCAGAACACGTTATAAACCATCCTGGCATAAAATGCTGTTTGAAAACACTGAAATTCTGGACCATGCCAACAAGTATCAGGTCAGAATGCACAGGGAAGCCATTGAAATCCACAAATACCAGGACAGCTTCAACAGGAAAGAAGAAAGCCTTAAAGTGAACAAAATTTGGCTACCAGTCCTCTCCATCAAAACTACTATTTTCTATTAAGCCTTTTCTATAACCACCTAGTCTCCATAATGCTCTGTAATTAAACGCTAGTATTGTGGTGCTGAACCTATGGCATACGTACACCCTCTGACATCCGAAGCCATTTTAGAGGGCACACAGAGAGACGGGAGGGTGGGGAAAGAAGAACAAGCACATGCCTGTTCCTCCTCTTCCCCAGCTTCCAGTGCCTTTAAGCTGCCTCTTCGGAGACAGCTGAAGGCCTGAGGGGGTGAGAAGAGCAACAGGTATACACCTGTTCCTCTCCCTCCCTCCCTCCCGGGCCTTTAGCTGTCTTCAGGAAAGTCTCACTTCCCAGAGGTTCTACCCCGGAAGGTGGAAGTCCCACCCCGGTAGTCCTGCCCGCCCGGAAATTCCATCCCCTGCACCGGGTAACAACCAGTGCCAAAACAGCTTTGAGTTTGGGTACTCGGTCCCTAAAAGGTTCACCATTACTGCTCTAGTATATCAAAGACATAGCCATGTTAATGTAGAAAATCAGTATGCAATGGGATTGTGTAGCAATTTTGAGACTGATAGAGAAAAGTTGCATCTGAGAAAGGAGGCCCAAGTCTACAAAAGTTCCTGCACCAACTTTTCTCTTTCAGTTAGTCTCAAAAGTGCTACAAGATCCTTTTGCATAGTAAACTTTAGTATATGTAACTGCAACATTCACATTTGCCCTGTGCCTTCATTTTTCTGCTCCCCTTCCTTCTGTCACTTTCTAGCTTTTTGTAACTTTCTCATTCTTTATAAAGCACCATGCATACATCTTGTACTAAGTAAAGAATAAAATGGCTTATGCTTTTTCCAAATCCTTCACCTATCTTTTGTTCCACGGTGTATCTGTAGCAAAGCAATACGTAATAGCCAAACTGCCACCACAAATAGATAAATTATCATTCTTCACTTTAACTTTCATCACTGCATCAATCCCAAAGCTGTTAAGTATTTTATTTGTAATTTTTGTTGTTAACTGCCCTCGAGTCGATCTCAACCCATGGCAACCCTATTGATGTGACATCTCCAAGACCCTCTGTCCTCCACTGCTCTGCTCAACTCCTGCAAACTCATACTCATGATCTCTTTAATAGAGTCAATCCACCTTGCATGCAGCAAGATAAAATATGGATAACAAAATAAATGAATTTGATTTTCTTTCATTCAAGTTTTACTTTTCAATTACTGTCACACAGAAATCTTTACCTGGTAGCTGAAATGGACTAGATGGTCCAGAACTGGCTGGGGAATTTGGGTAGGTGCTGCCACCTGGAGATGGTGGATACGGACTATTTGGAGAAATGGGAAATGGAGTGCTGTTGGGCTGCTGGAACGATTCTGGAAATGTAGCATTGTGAGGCATATGTGGCTCATTGTGACTTAGGTTTCGGAACTGAACCAAGAGGCTATGCTGTGGGTTGAATTCACTATGCCTTGGCACCAAGACTGGAGGTAAAACTGAAAAAACAAAAGAAGAGTACAACTAAAATAGTCCATAAGATTACAATTCCCCGCCCCCGGCTACTAGCCCTTTAAATGCAAAAACACAGGAAGAAGCACATGCTATAAGCACCATACCTGTCAAAGCACTGCACTGCATTTCCCAGTTGGGAAAATTCTGGTTCTGTGCACCGTAGCAGCCTGGTAGGGTAAAGACATGTGTCCAACTGATAAATTGTGTAGGGGATGAGTGGCCCACCCCTGAACAATTAAGGCTGAACTAAAACAAACTGCACAGAATCCTACAGAACACAGTACATCAAAACTGTACTGTGTCAACAAAAGCAACTGCGCAAGGAATTAAATGTTTGAGGAGAGAGAAAGATTACACTTAGCGCATGAAAGAGTGTAAAAGGTAGGACATGAACATTAAGCGATTTAAACTGGCATATAAATAGATATGCATAAATGATGAATTCATATTTTTATGAATGCTAAATATGTTTAGGAGTACAGCCAGTTATCAGGTTAGTTACAAGTTTAGTAATTCTGTTTCTAATTGTATCATATTTAGCAGATACATGCAATCCAAGGTAAACATGCAGCCTGAGCCTTCCTCAGGACAAAAGAGAAACTTTAACTTAGGGGGGAAGAATGGCATCATTAGGTTCCATCTGTCCCTCTGCCCAATTTGCACCAAGCCACTTCATTGACAAGTCATTAAATCACACTTGGAAATATGTGAAGACATCATAACATCCAAACACACCTGGGCTCTCCACCCTTTTGTAATGATATGGATTGATACAGACTTCCTTCTGTTTAGATCCGAAAGGAAATTCACAAATGTCCAGTGGTTTTAGCTCATGATGACTCTGAAGATCAGGCCAACGCCATACACGACAGTAAATAACATGAGGAAGGCCTTTGCGGTGAGAAACTTGAAGTCGCCCATCTAACGAACGAGGAATCGTAACACATTTACTAGGCTGACCAGGACTGCTCAGTGCTTTCTCCAGCTCCTCCATGGCTCCTTTTTTCTTTTTCAGTTTTTTAACTAAAGCATCAACTGCTTTTTCTGCCCATTTTTCCTCTTCATCACCTTGTTTCCAGCCCAACAGACGCTTTACAGCTGGGCTAGTAAAAGAGAACAGACTGGCCATTGATGTCATTTGACAAGTCTTTAAGCAATTTTCAAACTAAATTGTAGATTCTCAGGCACAACAGCAGCTTTATGAATAGCAGCAAATGATCTTCTTCCATCCAAGGAAAAGATTCTTCTTAGGACTGTTAAACATAATTAGAATCTGTTAGTTGATGCCATATCTCTCCAAAAACTAGGGGAAATGGATACAGATTAACAGAATATTTTAAAAGATTGTTAAATTTATTTCAGATTTGATGTAATCATTGATTGGCTTTTAATTTGTTTTTGTTTTCATCTCTCTCATGCACTCTCACACACAAACACACACGATTCAAAAAGGAAAAACCAACTGGTGCAGGTGACAATGGAAACTGAAGCAAAGCTCTCTCCAACACTCTTACATTATACAGCATGAGAACAAGCAGTTTACAGCACACAGAAAGTTTGATGACCCATTTTACAACTGGAACAGTAAGTTAATAAAGAGGAATGTAACACTTTATACAATTATTTATTAAATATTTAATGAAAATGGGGCACTATAGCATTGTACAACAGGAAGAAACAACAAGGAAGTATGCCCACATGCCAATTAGGCCACAACCAACCCTTGAAGCCCCTGGCTCTGTTTTTCTTTGCTGTCACTGCTTGTTCACAAGTCTGTGTAGTGACCAAACGGAAGAGCCTAAATACCTTAATGACACCAGATCCTACTGGCTGGGAAGCTAAGCAGGGTCAAACTTGGTGAGTACTTGGCTGGGGGACCAGCAAGGAATATCTAGCACTTTAAGCAAACCAACTCTACGTATTCCTTGCGTATGAAATTTACGTGATCATCATAAGTTGAAAGGCAATTTGAAAGTACTCTCACATCCCACAAACAGAGCGAAGAGACAGGGCAATAATCTTCCTTTCCCCAGAGTGGATTGTGCCCAAAGAAAAAGAACAAGTGAACACATAGCAGTGAGAGCAACAAGGAGGAGACAGCCCTACTAAAGTCATCTTACCTAAGAATCTCCCAACATCTGAAACCGAACTGTTCAGACCCAAAGAAATTCTGAGGGAGTTACAATTTTCATTAAATACTCACTTTATCTCAGTTTCAGAACAGAATTATCATAAAGCTATGCTTTTACACAATGCAGCGGGGAGTAACAAACTGTTCCTTTTATATCACTAACAGCATCCATCTGCAACTCTTTTTTAAAAGGAGTAATGATGACAAACGGAACTTGTGTGCTATGTCAACATGTTGATAAGACCTCATAAAATCCCTGAAGAATATTCAACAAGTACAGGCACAAGACAATAGGCAGCTGGCAAAAAGCAGGCGCTGAACAAAGAAAAAGGATGTCAATAACAAAGTGTGTTCCGCTCCTGCTACAGAAACTGCCAAATATTGTCTTTGAGACTTCTGATAAACTACAGCAAGTCCAAACAGATAGCCTATCATTCCAAACTTCAGTCACGTTTATGGTCTCCATCAAAAGAAAGTTAGATCCTCTCCTATAGCTGCTTCCCAAAAGTTGCAACCTCCATGTGACCCAATGTCACGTATGAGAATGAGCATGGGAACAGCTGCTACCTGTTTTTCCAGCTAAGGAAAGATGGCAGAGTGACCTACCTGCACTCACTTCCTCATCAGGAGACAGAGACGGGCAGCAGCTTGTCAACATCTGAACTCTGCATTTTACTTTCTCTTGACGTGGGGACAGAAGGTTGCATGTCTAGACATCAAGCACACAAAACAGGTATCATCTGTAGCTAGGAAAATGAATCAAAGTGACAGCCAATCATGGTGCTCTCAAGTAACGTATCACGTGACTCCAAGTGGATGGGGGGAAAGCCTCCTGCCCCCTCCCTCCCCCAACTCTGGCTTTACTTGAGCTTCAAATAAGAGAGCCAGACACCCAGTTCTAGTTCTCATGAATGGGAAATAAACCCAGGCCTGGACTATATGCTTCCAATAATGCAGATGGAGAGTCACAAGACTGAATATGCACCTTAAGCAGAAATAAATAAATACGGTAGTAAACTTCTGCATGTAGGAAACTGGGGAAAGCCCTTCCCTGCAGCTTACTTACATGAAGATCCATGGAAGGCCACTCTCATCCCACCAAACTCAACTGGCCTCCCACCTCAAACCTGGAGCGATACCAATCAGAAACAGATTAACTTCCTTCCCGCCAGCTGTTGCAGCTGTGTCAGTTTCTACTGACCTCCAAAACTTTAAAGTTGTAAATAAATGAATAAATAAATTCTAGTCATAACACAGCAGCAGAATATATCTGGAATGTGTATTTATATTGGATCTTCATGCCTGAAAGTCTCCATACCATTTCAAAGAATACAAGATAAAAGAAGAGTTTCCTTCATCCAAGAAGTCACTACATGCTTTCATTTATTTCATCTGAAGATACATACCCAGTCTGGTGACTCTCTGAGTGCATTTACACTGTAAAATGATGAAGCCTGACGCCACTTCAACTGCCATGGCTCTATCCTACAGAATCCTGGGATTTGTAGTTCTGAGGCACAAGCACTCTTTGGCAGAGTCCCAGGACACCATCTATAGCAGTGGTCCCAAAACTGTGGGATTTTGGACTTCAGCGCCCAGAATCCTAAACTACTGGCCAACATGGCTGAGGTGTCTGGGAGCTGAAGTCCAAAATCTCTTAAAGGGCACAGTTTGGGGACCACTGCTCTATAGCAAGTGGTGTCAAACTGCATTATTTCTACAGTGTAGAGGCACCCGTAGCTTATGTTCCTGGAGGAATACAGAACAGGCATGCCTTTGTCTCCTGTTACTGAGACCTTGAAGAACTGGGGGCACAGAAGGCACATACATACATCCCATCTGGGATGGATAGCCAAGGCACAGACTGGCCCCGCCACTGGCCCCATTTTCCGCCCATAGGACATGTATGTTTGTGTGTGGGGGTAAACCCCCTGGGTGACCCTGGGCAAGTCACACTCTCTCAGCCTCAGAGGATGGCAATGGCAGCACCCCCCCCCCCCATTGAGAAAACCCTGTGACAGGTTCACCTGCGCATCACCATAAATCAAAAATGACTTGGAGGCACACAGCAGCAATATACAAACAGAATCCCCTGTGTGTGTATTGCTGTTGTTATATAAACACACATATAAACCCAGATAAACCCTGTTTGCCAATGACAAACCCCTTTGGAAGAAACCTGCCAATAAAACCCCATGCTAAATATGCCTTAGGGCCACAAACAACGGCAGCACACATAACAACACCACATACACAGGGGGGCATGTGTGTTGTTGTTACTGTTGTACGTACACACAAATAGGGGCCCCCATATATATACATGTGTGTGCGCGTATGCAGATATATGTGTATATAGGCTTGCTGTGTATGTCTGTGTGTGTGTGTATTGTTGCTTGTTGTAGATACACACACACAAAGCCCCCAATATATATGTGTGTGTGTGTGTGTGTTTATGTATGCATAGATATATATGAGTGTATCGTTGCTCTCATATATGAGTATGTTTATCTGTGTGTGTGATATATGCATGTGTGTGTATATACAACTGACAACACACACATATATGCATGTATCACACATATATACACATTCACACATACAATGCCCCCCCCATGTATGTGTGGGTGTGCATGTGTGTATTGTTGCTGTACATACACATACAGCCCCCGATATATATATATATATATATATGTGTGTGTGTGTGTGTTGTTGTTGTTGTTGTTCTTCCATATATACACACACAGACCCCAACATATATATGTACGTGTGTGTTGTTGGTTGTTGTGTACACACACATATATATACTGGGGGCTCTGTGTGTATATATGCAACAACCAACACACACACATGTATATATATATATTTGAGGGAGAGGCGTTGCTGATATCTGGCCGCTCTCTCTTTCCCTGCTCCGCCTTCCTTACTCACGAGTTGAACAAACACTCCCCCCCCCAAAAAAATTGCAAAGTCCAGAGCCGCCGCCGCCGCCGCCTCCTCCTCCTCCCTCAGCCTCTGCGGCGGAGGAGGGCTCCAGCCGGCCTCCCGCGGCGCCCGCCCCGCTAGAGAAGGGGAGAGGAGAGGGAAGTAGCCGAGGGGGCCCGGCCTTCCCTCTGGAGCCCGCCAGCGGACACCCCAAAACTACGGAAGTTTACCTCGATTTTCCTCAGAGCGGGAAGGGAGAAAGAAGAAGAAGGCGACAACGACGAGGAGGAGGGCGGAGCCGGGAGCGCACGTGACGGCGGGACACAAGGCGACAAGGGATTGGTGGCGCTGGATGCCACTCAGTTGGCCTCCGCCAACCAGCTGGCGCGCAGGAGTGGGAGGGAGGAGCCACTCCCCATCCCGCCTCCTCTTCCTAGTCTTAGCCCAGGAGTTGCTGGAGTTTTTTTTATTAGGAGGAGGAGGGGGAGGAGGAGGAGGGGGGAGCCCGCGAGCCGTTTCCCTTGGCAACGCGGCCGTTAGCGGCTGAGGCCTCGTCCTCCTTCTTCTTCCCATGAGCCTCAGCGGCCCTCGACACAGACCTTAGTGGTCCCAAACTCTGCGCCCTTTAAGAGATTTTGGACTCACCTCCCAGAAGCCTCAGCCATGTTGGCCAATAGTCTGGGATTGAGGGAGCTGAAGTCCAAAATCTCTTAAAGGGCACACAGTTTTGGGGGACACTGAACTCTTTGGAAACAAGCAAAAGTGATTTCGTCCTCTTCATTCTCACTCAGTGCCCCCCAAATTCTGCTCTTTAAGGCATGTTGGACTTCAGCTCCCAGAATCCCAAACTGTTGGCCACCGTGGCTGAGGCTTCTGGGAGATGAAGTCCAAAATCTCTTAAAGGGCACAGTTTGGGGAGCACTGCGAGGCAGCCTTGGCTTTCTGGAAGACCTGAGTTCGAATCCCCTACCAGCCACGGAGACCCACCTTGGGCCAGTCACGCTCTCTCAGCTTCCCACCCCTCTCCCTCCTTGGATTTGTACTTTTTGTGAGGGGAAGAAAGAGAAACGGGGGTATTTGGAAAGCAACTGAAGAAGTGGGGTGACAGAGGATTGATTGAGACTGTTCCTGTCAATTCAGGGCAGTATGTAAACAAGAGTTAACAAGAGGAGAAGCATGGCCAAGGCAGTCTGGGGGCTAGGCAGTAGAAGCAGCCTTAACAAGGCCCAACACCTGTCAGGGATTAACCAGAGAGAACAGTCCAACAAAGACACCAAAATCCAGAAGCTGGTGTAGAGCAAGGCCCATCAAAGCAACACAGAGATCGTAGCACTACTGCTATTCACACCAAAGCCTTAGCAATGCTGGCTGTAAACCACACCAGCTGTTTGTTTTAAAGCCAGCTGAGGCTTTTCTGGCTTATTAAATCATTTTATTTTATGGCCACTGGTGGTTTAGTCTGCAATGCTCACAGGGGTGAACTTCCGCAGCCTCTTGCTCCTGCCGAAAACTAGAAGCTACATCATGGGATTGTCCTGGCTCTGGTTCCAACTAGGGTTGCTGCTGGGGTTCAGAATCATATCCCAGGCTATGAGAACTAGGGGCAGCACTTGCTGATGCCATTATGTGTTACGTATTAGGTACCAGCCAGCCACAGCTTGTCATATAAACATACACACACACAGAGGAGGGAGGCATGTTTTTTTTCTGTTTGCAAATGAAGACAGGTATCTGATTGCAAACCCATATAAGATAATGCAGCACATGGAATAATTTCAGAAGAAAACCAGCCTGTGCTTTATAGATTATAGAAAACACTTTGATTGTGTAGCTCATGAAAAAATTATGGATCACTCTTAGGGGTTTTTCACATTGGAGCTAATTTCGGCATTAAAAAGAAATTAACGTGCATTTAAAGCATCCCGCAAATAAAGCAAAAATGGTGGGTAATTGCGCGAATGATTATCACATGCAATTGCACAAATAAAGTGATATTGGAAATGCACTGCCGCCGAAATCCTAAAAGTGAAAAGATGTGTGTTAATGCTTCTTTGTGGCTACTTTAATGGCAAGTTTTGTGTGATGTCGTACGAAATCGTTTTGCGTAATTACGCAATTTCTCAGGAATATTTACGGGATAAACTCCCGATCTCCTTTGTGTGATAAACTCCTTAAAGAAATGAGAATACCACATTTTATTAATCTAGTCTATAACCTGTACTCACAACAAGAGGCCACTGTCAGGACAGAATACAGAGAAAAGTAATGGTTTCCAATTGACAAGGGAATCTGGCAACACTGCATTTTATCACCCTATCTGTTTAACCTGTATGCTGAATGTATCACACATAAAACAGGGTTCGACTCGGAGGAAGGAGGCATGAAAATTCAAGTAAGGAACATCAACAATTTTAAGATATGCAGATGGCACCATACTGCTAGCAGAAAGTGAAACACAAACACATACACAGAGAGAGTTTTAATATTAATATGATTTGGCAGCAGTCTGACCAAAAACAAAAGGTAGTAACAATGACAGTGATTTCTAATACAGGTTTTACTGGGTTTTGTGTGTGTGTGTACTTTTTACTCCCCTTGCTCCCTAAATTGTATTAATATTTTGAAAATCACCTTCCCAATTGGTGCTAATATTGGGTATGTTATAGGAGGTGGGGAAATTCAAAGATATAGCCATGTTCCACGTCTGTAGATGCAATATGCAGAGAACTCTTGTAGCACCTTTGAGATTAACTGAAAGAAACAAGTTGGTAGCATGAGCTTTTGTAGATTTAAGTCTACTTCCTCAGATGCATTCGGACAGTAGACTTAAGTCAATGAAATCTCATGCTGCCAACTTCTTTCTTTCAGTTACCGTATAAACGCAACTATAAGTCAAAAAATTAATGCCCAAAAATTGACCCTAAAATCCTGGGTTGACTCAATACAGTAACATTGCTTAGAAAGGTCCTGAAAGAAGCACCACCCCATGTGCCTCGCCAATAATTTCTGAAAGAGCTGCTGAGGCAGGTGTGTGCGTGTGCGTGCATATGTGCATGTGAAAGAGGTGATTGCCTTAATCCAATGTTAAAACCTTCTCTCCCTATCTTCCTCCTCCTCTGGATATCTCTCCCCACCAAACACAATTTAACTCCACTTCCCTCCTTTCCCAATCCAATATTAAAAACTTCTCTCCCCACCAAAACATCCCACTTTCCTCCATGTCCTTCCCTTGTCAAACTGACATTAAAACCTTCTCCTCCATTACCAGGGAAGTGGTGATAGCTGGTCAGGAGAGGTCCAGAGAAGGAAATGGAGGGAAGGAAGTAGTGTTTTCCCCTTTACATCCTTTAGAATCATAGGGGCGTTACAGAGCGCCCAAGAAGGGCGCTCTGCTGCTGCCGCCGTTTGCTACATCTGGGAACCGCAGCAGCCAAACCGTGCAGTTCCCGGGCGCAGCAAGAAAGAAGCACCGAAATGGCGCTTCTTTCTGCAACCCGTAAATGGCGCCATGAGGCGCTAGTCATGCACTTGCGGCGTCACTTCCGCCACGCGACGTCCGGACACTACGCGTCCGCAACATCAAAATGGTGGCCCCTGTGTGGACGGGCACCACCATTTTGTACGGACTCGGTCTGTATTAGGGTTGAGGGGCATCCGGAAGGGACGCCCCTTCTCAACTCTAACACGCCCCTTCCTAACCCTAGCACGCCCCTTGGCGCATCTGTAACACACCTTAGAATTGGAAGAGAACACTAGGGCCATCCAATCCAATCCACTGCCATGCAGGAATTCACAATCAAAGCACCCCTGATAGATGACATCCAGCCTCTATTTAAAGACCTCTAGAGATTTCCCTACAATTACCCAAATCTTTTATCTCAGGAAATACTTCTAACTATCTGTGCCTCAACTATTAAGAGGATACTTGGATCTTGATGGCAACCTAGTGATTTCTTACTTTACACCAAATTTTTACTTCAGAAATCACTCTCAAAGTTCGTTTCTCGGGTGTGCTTTTTCTCCTTTTCCTTCTAGTCTCCTACAGTTACCTCAGTAATTTACCTCAGAGACTAGATATTTTCTCACGTGGTCAGTTTCCGAATAATCTCCTACATGATACCCTTTACATTTACCTCAGAGATTATTCTACTGACACAAACACTGAGATTCTTAAACTGTTGAACTTTTTACTGTAAAGTTCAAATTAAATATTGGGTATCTGGTAATTCGCACTCAGACCGCTATAAGTCGAGCACACCCTCAGCAACCGGATTTTTCAGATCCCGGCGCTGCCAACAATATTATTTATGTGACGCACCCTCTCTTTAAACTGTCACCAAAATGAATACTTATGCAACAGTGGGCCCCCAAACTTGAGCTGACCCTTTTAAAAACTCTCTGGTTTTAATGTGAAGTTGAAGGCTTTCATGGCTGGCATCCATAGTTTTTTGTGGGTTTTTTGGGCTATGTGGCCATGTTCCAGAAGAATTTCTTCCTGATGTTTCACCAGCATCTGAAGATGCCAGCCACAGATGCTGGCGAAATGTCAGGAAGAAACTCTTCTGGAACATGGCCACATAGCCCAAAAAACCCACAAAAAATCTTTACAGTGTGTCAGTGTTACTGGTTCTCAAGGACATTCACCCTGCCCTTTTCCCTTCCTTAGTTTCCTTAAGCCCAATACTACCACTCAGGCAAAATATAACCCACAGGTTATTTTCACAAGATAACTCCCTAACCTGGAGCATCTATTAGGTTATAAGCCCTCAACTCTGGCTATACCGTCATTTCCACTCTGGAACTCATAAAACTATGTCCACTCACTGGGACTCAGCAGAACCCTGAGTTCCCTAACTGCCACAACAGAACTTCAGTCTTTCCCTGCCAGCATCTCAATGGCCGACACTCTCTGGCTAATGCTAGGCTAATCTATCTTTTCTCTACAGGGGGTATTGGAAAGTTCTAATTATCACCTTTAAAAAATTGACAGGAAGTTTGTTTTGATTTGTAGTTGTTAACTTTTCTCTAAGTAATCACCATCCAGATTTACACATTTTCCCCAGCGTTTCTTGACCCTCCGAATACAGTTACTGTAGAAGTCTGCAGATTGCACCTTAAACCACTCTTCTGCTTCATGAATGACGTCATTTGTGTTGTCAAATTGGCGATCCCGCAACAGATTTTTCATTTCTGGGAGCAAGAAAAAGTCACTTGGTGCGGGGTCAAGAGAATAAGGCAGATGCTGCAAAATCTCAAAGCCACATGCCCTTGCTTTGTTAACTGCAACTTGAGATGAGTGAGCTGGTGCATTGTCAGCTATGAGACAAATGCCTCTGGAGAACACTCTTCCCATATGAACTGGAAAGGTCATTTTCTCTTCAAAATATCATTTCCTGTCCATCTGGGGAGGAGCCTCACCCCAGCCCAAGAATTGACAATACAGGGGCAAATGCAGCAAGAAGACATCAAGGAAGATGGTGGACGCCTCTTTCTCCATGTTTGTGTACTGCAAACAACAAGCCAGATGACTCCTGGACTGCTGGTATCACACTCGTTTCAGAGTGTATAGTAGATTGCAGAAATGTATCATTCAGTGTGAGGTTATTCAAGTGATCCCCCCAAAAATCCCTTTCCAGGTCACTGATTCTATAGACTTCATAACCAATCATTTTTCATATACCTATTCTAAGGGTAACATCTCCTAAAAATCTAATTGACAGATTGCCAAGTGTTCAGGGACTATTTCATGGAACACTTTAAAAATGTTTTCATTATGATGATACATACAACACATTAGTGGTAAAACTCTGGCACGGTGTTTAAGTGCCTGTACTGCAGCAATTCACTCACAAACCACAAGCTTGTGAGTTCAGTACCAGCCAGGGGCTCAGGGTCGACTCAGCCTGGCATCCTTCCAAGGTCACTAAAATGAGTACCCAGCTTGTTGGGGGCAATTGGCTTACAAATTGTACACCACTTAGGGACTGCTTAAGTGCACTGAGAAGCAATATTGGAATCCCCTTGTTATTGCTACTTGCCTTAGTAATTATGTTAGTAAAATGTAGCCTTATTTCAGAATCGACTATTCTTTTCCTCTTAACAAGGCATTTTATAAAGTAGCACTTAAAGAGAGCCAGTGTGGTATAGTGGTTTCAAAATTGGAAACTAGAATTTGAATCCCTACTCAGCCATGACAATCCATTGGGTGACTGTAGGCAAGTCACACTCTCTCAGCCTCAGAGGAAGGCAGGGGATTCTGAACAAATCTTGCCAAGAAAACCCCACGATAAGTTCACTTAGGGTCCCTATAAGTCAGAAATGACTTGAAGGTACACAACAACAGCACTTCTTCATACATTTGTAATCAAATAAATGTGTTATATAGTGCAGCATATTTGAAATAAAGTTCTGATTTGTTAAGTCAATGTACTATTTCTTTTGACCTTTTATGCAGAACTCTTCACCCAGTAATAGTTTGATAACATATAGCATTAGAAAGTGTAAAACAAATAATCACAAAGAGCATAGCAGAGGAGTTTATCAGACGAGGGAAATTGGAAGTATAATCCAATGGCAATCTGAATGCAATCATGGGGTTTAAAATTATTGCGTGATAACCCACTACACATAAATTCGGGCAATGGGAAGTCAGTCCAAACACAATCATGGGTTTTCATGTTATTGCGTGATAGACTACCATACACAAATTTGGACAATGGCATGCTATTTTTGGGCAATGGGAAGCCAGTTCGAACGCAGTTTGCGTTCACGTAAATTAGCTGAACTAGCGAATTCACGTGAATGCGTTCTGGCCCCACTTTCTTTTCATTCAAAATTATGAGAAATTCCTCATGTGTGATAAAGTCCAGAAAGGGAAGATAAGTAAATAAATTAATGCAACCATCTGATGGGAAGGGGGGAAGAAAAACTACTAATATATGGGAAGTTGCAACAAATACTGCATTTTTTTTTTCTTTAGGAAGCTTTTGGGAAGCCCTAAAATAGATAAAATAGCTTGTGTTCCGAGATGCTTTTCCATGTACACTTTTATTGTAATGCTGATACATGGCATATCCAGTAGGCATACCATATTATCAAATGGCATCAACTATTGTCTTCAGAAATAGTCACATTGTTGTTTTATGAAAACCTCTTTAGTGGTGGCCTTGTGACAATACAGATGAATTCTGTCAGCACGTCCTCTACTTGGCCAGTGAATATTGGCAAGGTTCAGGCATTTGTCTGCCAGAATTATATCCTCATTGACTGACCAACAAGCTTGATTCTGCCAGGAACTGTCACCCTCGACAGAGGATTTTTATTGGACTAGTTGACAATGGCCAATAGATATGAGACAGTGGCTCTATGTTCTGAGTCAGTGGATTTTGCACACTGACAAATCCAGAAAAATTTTGCCATTCTATCCTGGAGCAAAACATGTGAACAAGCATATTTTAGTAAATTATTGTAGATCTAGTCTGATCTCTCCGATGAGGGAGAGAGTAGGCTGACCCAGCTCCATCAGGGGCTAGCCTGAAGAAAGAGACTCCTCCTCCATAACTGTCATCTTCCGGCCTATGAGGGGGAGAGTAGGCTGGCCCAGCTCCATCAGGGCCAGCCTGAAGAAGAAGAGCCCTACCTCCAGTCCATCTGCCTTGGTCCAGGCCTCAGAGGGAGAGAAGAAATGCTGGACCTGATCCCCTCACCCCCCCCTCACCATTCCCTTCTTCTTTTGTGTCGTGTCTTTTAGATTGTAAGCCTGCGGGCAGGGAACCGTCTATTATCCCCTCTGTTGTAAACCACTCAGATTCCCAGTGATTGGGCGGTATATAAATAAAACCTATTATTATTATTATTATTATTATTATTATTATTATTATTTTAACTCCTTTGTCACAGATTCTACCAAATCTTTGATTTTCAGATACTTAGAATCCCAGTGTTGAATTGCCAGCCATGCATTTGCTTTTGATTAGGTTTCTACAAGTGAATACCTGTTATAAATCTGCAGGGGATGAGGTTATTCTTAATGTGATGCATCTTTAATTTGGGTGCTAAGCACTTTCTGGAGGGAAGTATTCAAACTATCTTGCTTTGTATCATGAGATGGACCCTGGCCATTTACTTTCCTTCTTCCTACCCAACAAATAAGTTTGTCAGCCAGAGCTTTACAGGTCCAGGCAAAATTCCATCCTTTTGGTCCATTTCCAAAATTGGAGGATGCAAATCCAGAGAAAACATTGACCCGTCTTGACAGTTAGGGCGAATAGGAGCACTTACATAGCAAGGTGTCCCATGAGAATGATGGTGGTATTTTTAATGATGGGCACATACATATTATGGGCTGCAGAGAGAAATCCATTGGTTAAGAAATGTGGAAAGATGTCTGGCATCATTTGTAAGGGGGCCAAATCACTGTTTGTTTTTAAAGCTCCACTGTACACTCAGCCTGTTGATGCAGAGCATAACATTTCAATGTGTGGCTTGTATTTGGATTTTGTTCAACTTTCTTCAACTATTTGTTCAACAAATTATATGAAGGGGAGGTCTGGACTCACAAAAAAGAGAAGTAAGATAAGAGGAAGGAGCATCAACAATCTAAGATATGCAGATGACGCCATAATACTAGTGGCAGAGACTTGGAACAATTACTAAGAAAAGTTAGAGAAGAAAGTGCAAAAACAAGCTTGCTGCTGAACATAAAGAAAACAAAAATAGTGATCATGGAGGATTTAAATAAATTCAGCCTGGATAATAAAGAAATCAAAATACAGATTTCCCATATCTTGAATCAATCATTGCTCAGAACGAGACTACAGTGAAGAAATCAGAAGACTAGGAATGGTTAGGGCAACAATGAAAAACTAGACAAGATTGTAAAGTGCAAAGATATATAACGGAACACTAAAGTTTTTGTCTGTTCATTGTTAGAAAGTACATGTTTCTGAGTTAACCAAAATACCTTGAAGGCACCAGATCCAGTCTGATGTTGAAAGGTAAGCAGGGTCAGCCCTGGTTAATACTTGGATGGGAGACCACCAACAAATGCTAGATGTGTGACTTGAATGTACACACATGCATTTATGACCCTGTCCTGGATAGTTTTTCCTTTGGCTGTTCTCTTGTAGTATATACAATGTGCACTTGCCAGGTGTCCTGAAACAGGACAGAAGTAGCCTAGCTCTAGCACTTTACCTCTGAGGTTTTAGAGTCTTTTTAAAAAAATCCTGAAAAGAACCCACTGGTTAAGCAAAATGTGTTCATTTTTTAAAAGAGCTCTTTCAGATTGGGCAAAAGTGTTAGAAGGCAGAGGTATTTGTTGCTATACTTCCAATTTTTTTTAGAGGAAGGAAGGAAGGAAGGAAGGAAGGAAGGAAGGAAGGAAATACATTCAAATGATATTTTCCCTGCAATGTTTTGGCCTATTTTTTTTTCCTTTACTACATTATTCCAAAATATTTTGTTCCTATCTGAAATGCATAAAAACCAATAAGTGCATGGAAGGGGATGACAGAAGTGGATGTGTCCAGTCCCTGATTCCCTTCCTATTTTCATAATGTTTATGCCCTATTTCATATCTTTCCCCCTTTCCCAAATGTTTCCTTTAAATGGCTTAATATTTTAAAACTGTCTCTATATTCTTAGCACTAAAGATCTAGGCTCTTGTGCTCAGAAAGATAAACCCCTCTCATCTCCATATACATACTAGACAATCTGAGATCTCAGGCTGGGGGAAAATCCAGCAACATTCCCTCTTTTTCCACTTTGGTGGTGGTGTGTGCCTTGAAGTCATTTTCAACTTATGATAACCGTAAGGTGAACCTGTCATGGGCTTTTCTTGGCAAGATTTGTTCAGACAAGGTTTGTCATTGCTTCCCCTGAGGTTGCAAGCATATGACTTACCCAAGGTCACCTCCAGGTTTTCATAGGATTCAAACTCTGGTGTCCATAGTTGTAGTCCAATGCTCAAACCACTACACCAACTAGCTCTCTTTTCCAATTTGCAATTTTAAAACACTTCCTCTAGAGTAGATCTCAATAACTGCCAGGGGTGGGGGTGTAGAAGGCTGCCTTGCAACCAGGGGACCTCAGGGGGCTGCACCTCTCCACTACACTTTGTACATGTGCCTTCAAAAGTAAATGAGGCCTCCAATGCCTGGGACTGGGTCTTCCTATAAGCATTTTTTTATGTTTGTGAAAATCATAGGGTTACTCCAAATCTTCTGACTCCTTTTTCATATGTGTCCTTAAAATGACTTTCATTGTATAAAAGCAGGAACACCTAGACACTTGAGATCAATATTGCTAGATCTAGATATATAGATATATATGTTGTCCATTCCAATGCATTTACTCAAACATGGTCACGGTTCATTAAGACTGCCAAGAGAAATGCCAAAATGGAGTCTTACATCTGGGATTTTACAAAAAAGAGAAAGATAATGTTATCTATCTGCTGGTGTCTTCTTGTGAAAGTGCAACAACTGAAAATTTTATCATCCCTTTGTGCATCATCACCGTCACCTCTCATATCTTTACCCACTATAGCTGTACTGCTGTTAGCAGGCAATCAGTATAAACAAAAGATAGCATGAGTTGGGATCAACTCATGGGTGGCTAACAACAACAACAAAGGTAATTTTTGCTTGACATCTCTTCTGTTAAAACACAAAGTGTTAGAACCTCAGACTGCGAACCTTTTCAGACTGGAGCTAGTTTAGTTGTTGATTGGAATCATCCATTCTATGTGGATTGGATCTTATCATTCTGAAGAGCTATCTATGTGGACTGAAGCTCATCTGTGTTCACCCTTTTCTGTGTCATCGGTATATAAAGTTCTCTCTCTCTCTCTCTCTCTCTCTTGTATTATGTGAGATTTTCATCCTCTCTTTTTTTGTGTGTATACTGTAACCTCATATAAAGAGTATTTTTACCTCATTCTTTTATTGTTTCTATCAGCAAGGGTGCAGCTAAAGGACAGTTGGGCCACAACTGTGGAAACCAGAGTTCAAATCCCCTCTTGACCATGGAAACGCACTGGGTAACTTTGAGCAAGTCACTCTCTCATCCTCAGAGGGGACAAAGGCAAACTCCCTCTGAAGAAATCTTGGTAAGAAAACCCGCCCCCATGACACATTTACTTTAGGGTCACCATAGGTTGGAAATGACTTGGAGGCACACAACAACAACCACAACAACAGCGACAACTAAAGCTGAGGGAAAAATGAAAGCATTGCCTCCCCCTGTAAGACTTCTTCCTTTTCAAATGAAATTTTACTTTAATCCCAATTTTTTTTTAGCACTGCAGAAACTTAATACTGCAGTTGAGCACTTAGAAATAAAGTTTAGGCATAGAGAAAAGGGGCAGGCAAAGCTATCAAGGGAATGTGAGTTCTAGATGTAAAAGATTTTCAATGGCTCCCTTTCTACAATGATCACAATTTGGGGACTGAAGGACAATTTCAGAGGGGGTGACAGAATTTGTCTTTGGAGGGGCAATGCCTTCATTGCTCTGTCATCTTGTAGCTATTGTGTTGACTGTTGGTCATTGGCAAGTTCTGTGTAATCATATGTTGATATTGTTATTATAATATATGCCTGAGCATATGACTTATTTTTAAATTTATATTTACTTATTATCTTTTTATTTATAATTATTTAGTGCCTTTTCTTGTACTAGTAGTCATTTGGATTGTAGTTCTAGCATCTGAGACGTTTCCCTTTTGTTTTTTTGTGGGGCCACTAACAATTTCCTATAACACATTTGAGTGTTGATGGAAGAAGGATGGTTTGCCTACCTAATGTTAAATCATTCTTCTTTCATCAACATTCAAGCATGCTAAGGCTTTTTCATTAATTCATTCTGTTAGTTGTTATAGCACCTAACACACATTATTCCAATAATTACACTAATTCTATATATTAGAACAATATTATTTAAGCAGAGACTGGGTCTGAACAACAATGGCTTGCTCAAAACCTGCACATGTTCTTCAGAGATAAAGACAGGGACACCTGTACTAAGCAACATCATGGTATGATCAAGATGGCAAAAATTATTAATGCAGAATAATACACAAGGCCAGAGAGGCTGCAGCAATTTGCTTTTGCCTGAGCTACAGGGAATGATAGCATTTTGCTCCCCTTGCCTCTATCTGGCTGCATCCGCACTGCAGAAATAATCCAGTTTGACAACATTTTAACTGCTATGGCTCAGTGCAATGGAATTCTGGGAACTATAGTTTTGTGAGTCATTTAAGCTCTGTCAGAGAGCTCTGGTGCCACAACAAACTACAGTTTCCAAAATTCCATAACATTGAGCCAGGGCAGTTAAAGTGGTGTCATTCTGGATTATTTCTGCATTGTGGATGCAGCCGCTACTGAGTTAACTGAGTGCAAGTTACTTTTGCACTTTCAGCTCAGTTTGCAGCAACTGAAGTAAATTAAGAACAAAGATGGAAAGTGGAAAAAAGACAGAGAAATTACAACATTGTAAAAGAGCTGAAAAAATTGAATTATTCAGCATTCTCCTTGCCAAATCAAGATGGTTGGTGGATTCATGGACCCGGCAAGCTGAGTTCCACTCATGGTCAAGGTGACACTTGAATTGGGAATTTCATTTTTTGCTATTCACTACATGTGAAATGCAGACAGCATGTTGAAGATGTCACGAAGTCTGTAATTACATGAGCATGTTGTTTATCCTGGACTGTTATGTGAAGCTACTTTATCCTATCATGAAAAAAACTGTTGGGCAATTGTAGAAAGGTAGGGTGAGGTCTGTCTGCCCTGCCTTCATTAGTAAGATCCACTGCCTGAGAAGTACTAACCTGCCTGAAGATGAATTGAGAAACTATAAATAGACTGATTGACTGAATGATTTGTTCAGTGTTGCAACAGACAGTCTAATCCCTGGCTATCTCAGCTCATGCTGAACAGGTGCCATATTTGGAGGGAATTCTACTTTACTATACAATAGAATTCCCACAGTGACTCACGAAGTTTCAGAACACAATAAAACTACTTTAATGCATAGACTAAAACATATTTAAAATTTACCAAAACAGCCAGAACCAGTTAACAGCTAGGTACAGCACAAAAACAATCGCATGGTGACATTTTTTTTAAATGCATTAAAAAGCCTGAGAATACTTTTTAAAAAATCTTTGCCTTACGTGGAAATGAAATTAGAGCAGGCACCAGGTAAGCCAACTTGATCAGAACGTTCCAAAATATGTCAACAAGGCTCTTTTGCCAATAGCCACCTGCTTTACTCAGATGAAGGCAAAGCCCAGAAGGAACCCAGAAGAAAAAGTTCTCTGTTTAAGATCTTAGTGCTCATGTCAAGGCCAGAAATCTTTCACCTGTTCTGGGCAGCTGCATGGTCCAGCATAGCTACTACTGCTATCATTGCTTAGCATATATTATTCAATAAGCAATATGCTCCTGGACAGTTGCTGTTGACAACTGACTGACTCCATGTCTTATATCAGTCACATATTGCTTTTATTAGTACACATTCCTGTGGCAGACTTTGATATCAGATCTATATGAGACACAGGAGTCCTGCTCCATATATTAATGTGCAGTCTGGCCTTAGGAGATCACATTCCATCACCAAAGGAAGAGGCAGTGCACATGCCTCCCTTTGTGGGGTCTCCATAACTCAGGTTTGTTTATATTTTTTTTAAGAATATCTCAACTTTCTCTAAAATGGAAATCAAATCAGCTTAAAATATAAGTTTAGAACAGAGCTCCTAAAACAATATAAAGTAGAAATGTTTAAAAAGCATGAAACCATCAGTCAAATTAAAACACTAAGGCATTAACTGGTGGTGGTAGTCTGACTTATGGCAACACTAGGGTGAGCCTATCATGGGGTTTTCTTGGCAGAATTTGTTCAGAAGTGGGTTTACTTTTGCCTTCAAATATGTTTCTCATTTCAGACTTCTACTTACTCCCAGAACATTGTTGCCATGTTCTCTCCACTTCAACTTGCCTTCCTCCTCACCTCTACATCTGCTACCAACCCCCTTCCACCTTGCTTTATTTCCTTTCTCCAGTTCTTTATCTAGGAGCAGCAGTTGCACCACTGCTCTTACCTGCCTGCCCTCTGCAGATTACTACATGTCACTTTTAAACTGAAATTACAGCCAGAAAAAGAGCGGCTTTGTGATACAGTGATACAGGCAGCTTTCAGCCACCTGGGAAATGTGCGTGCAGCGAGCACAAGCCCCATTATATCCAATGGGGCTCACAAGTCACACGCGTGGCCACATGGCACACACACAGCCACGTGGTGAGCATGAGCCCCATTGGTTATAATGGGGCTCAAGCTTATGCATTATTTGCTTTATGCAAGGGTGTCCGGAATGGATCCCCCACATAAAGCAAGAGCCCACTGTACTTATTGCATGATGTTGCCTCCAACCTGTAGCTTCATTGTCCCTCAAAGCAGAGTTAGAGTGTCCCTTTTCATTAATGGGGAAAGCTATCAATGACCTCCCACTTGCACTAGTTCCCAGGGGTGAAACATCACTGCCAGGGCAGTTGCAAGATTGGTAGTCAGGTGGACTTATGGCAACCTAAGGCATTTATCATGGAGTTTTCTGGGGCTGATGTGTCTGACTTGCACACGGTCACCCAGTGGGTTTTGTTGGCTGAATGGGGATTTGAACCCTAGTTTCCAGAGTTCTAGCTCAACACTCAAATCACTACCCCTGAAGCTAAAAAAAACCCTCGGGTTCCACTTTTGAACCAATTCCACTTTCTGACAGTCCTCTAGTTCCTACCCATCAGCTAAGCAGGGGCTTCCTGTATATACCTAGAGGGAGGAAAGACAGCAAAGGATTAATAGTGCTTCAGGTCTTGTACTGCCTGCTGGCCCTGTGGTCCTGTTATGTCTGTTGTATCTCATCATTTGTAAATTAACATATTTATTTATATTTTCTATAATATGCTTTATATATTTATATTATTTATAATATTGTATAATATATGTATTTATTTTTGTATATTTAATATATATTAACATATTAGCAATTATTAAGTTAAATTGCTGTTTTAAGCAAATGGATCAGCTGCTGGATGTTAAGTCAATACTTATGTAAATCACATTGATTCAGGGAGCCTACACTAGTTAGGATTAAACATTGGATTTAAAACATTAAGTAAACGTAGCTGCATTATGCTTTCCCTGTAAAATTAGTCTAATGGTCAAACTCTCTGTTTCAAGAAAAAACATAGATTTATGTTTCTATGTAATAATGACTAAAAAATAATTGTTAGTCCCAGCTAGAGCAGACTCACTAAATCAAATGGTTTTATAATTGTGTTGACTTACAATTGCTTGTTTCTGTGGGCTTTTTTCTATGGTTCCATACTGTTAAAACATTTTCCCTCTTATAACAACATTTTCTAATCAATATGTTTCAGCAACCAGAGTTCCAATTAAGCCTACACTTATGTTCCAATGATCAACCACAAAGCAAAGCATGCTGAATACAAGGTGTGCAGCTGAGGACAGTCATGTGCTGTGTCAAGCAGTCACCTTGCACAACTTGAGGGAACACTTTGTCAAAATATGTCCTAAACACATTGTCTAGATTGACTCTTAAATTCTCACCACTCCAGGGGTGGAAGAGGACAAAAATAAATGATGGACTCTCAAAATTAGATTTTAGCAAATAGAATATGTTAAATAGAAATAATGTATTATTAGAAAGAACATGTTAAAAAGTTATCAAAGATAACTGTTGCTTTGCAATTTGTATCATGAGATTAGAGTCATTCAGCCTTCTCCTGAGCTAGTGCTCTTAAGACATTTTAAAATACACTTCCCACCAGCTTCAAGTTCCCCCTGTCCTGTTCAAAGTTGACTTTCCCTTTTTTAGGTAGAGAACATTGAATTTCTGAAGAGGTTTCTGTACTGTTACATCTCGAAAAACATAGCTGCTGTGCAGGTACAACATGTCATTGTAGTCCAGGCGAAATACTTTTACCTTGGTTGGAGGTAAAAGAAAATCTCAAAGAATTACAGTAAGTCCTAGTCCATTAGCTCCCTCCCATTGTGGCAAAATTTGGTATTTTCAAATCCACAAAACATATTCAAGGGTAGTTGTAATGACCATGCAGCAAAATACAGCAAAACCCACAAAAGGGTGATACCTTTATTGGCCAACCAACATGCACCAAATGCATCATGCAAACTTTCAAATCTTAACTGTCTCCTTCATCAGGTAAAGATGTTGTATTTTGTTGTACAGTCATCCCTCCTCATTCTTTGGGGTTAAGGGTGAAGGTCCCCCAAGAATGTGAAAAATCTGCAAATAAAAAAACACTATTCTTTTTACCTGAGAGAAGACTTTTCTAGGAATCTCCAGATCTTCCAGTGTAACTCTATGAGCCTTCTCACACTAGACGAATCCCGCTCAGAAACAGGATTTTAATAGTAGAAAAAATCCGCAAATTTAGGATGATTTTCAGACGCATTTCTCTCAAACAGCAATAACGTAAAAATAAAGTGGACAGAAAGTGGACAAAAACTACACTATTTTACTTTTTGGGAAGTTCCCCAAAATTAAAAAGTTGAGTTTTTTTTTTGTTCACTTTATTTTTGCATTATTGCTGTTTGGGAGGAACATTGTCTGAAAAACATCCTGTATTTGCTGGTTTTTTAAACTTTTAAATCCCATTTCTGAGCAGGATTTATCTAGTGTGATAAGGTCCTATGTTCAACATCTGCCAGAAGTTGATCATAGAATCATGCTGGAGGACCTACAAAGGCCTAGAGAAGTATTTTCTCTAGGATCTTGTAAGTTATCCAGCACAACTCTATAGTCAACATCTAGCAGAACTGTGCTGGAGAACTTAGAAATTCTTTGAGAGAACACATTAATCAAAACTGCAAATAAACAAATCCACAAAAGTCAAAACCAGAAATGTGGACGGCCAACTGTATTTTGCAGCATGGCCAGCACATCTACCCCTAAATAGGTTCCCTTTGAAACTATCAGCCTTTGGTGGCATGGTATGTAGGAGGAGCTATGGGAATTGCAGTCAAAACCTTTTGGAGGCCATTAAACTGTGGTATCAGAGTACTATACTCTGATAAAAGACTGGAGAAGGGCAGCCTCTTTTTGGTCCAACTTAATGAAACAACAATGACTCTAGAACAAGTAAGACCTTCTAAGGAAATAACAACCTCACAATTTATAGGCATGCTGGGAAAAATACAGCTTTCAGAACCACGTGATTAAATCTGAGATGCCAGATTACTATCCAGAAAGAGTTATAAACTATAATTGCTTGAAGCATCTCTTTCGCATGCCACTTCAGCAGTCCCAGCTTGGAATGTGGGTAGGGTTTGGCTGTTTTGCTCTTGCAGAGAAACATGTGGTGTTGGGTTTGTTTGTTAGTGTGTATGCACGTGCAATGCGCTAAACAACATTCCTTAGATTTTACTTTCACACCCTAGATGTAATAAAGATGTTCTGTCAAAAGGCATTGAATATTGTCCTTCAGACAGGCAGCTGAGCTTTGGTTCATCAAAGTTGCAACAGAAATCTTAAGAAAAGCACAGTTGGACCAGATCTCTTTTAAAATGGTCTGTTTTAAGGGTCTTTTTTTTTAGGGGGGGGGGGGGGGGGTGCAAGGTATTTTGCTGTTTGCATTGAAATTAGAAAATCATCTTCTCTCCTTGCCTCCTGATTCAAAATACAGCATCTAGATTAATTGCTGGTACATCTAGGAGTAAGCATATTACACCAATATTAAAATCACCCCACCGGCTGCCAGTTAGTTTCTGGGCAAAGTACAAAGTTGTTACCTTTAAAGCCCTACATGGTTTGGGTCCAGGTTACCTATGGGATCATCTCCTTCTGCATAATCTACTTTGTATACTCAAGTCCTCTAGGGAAACATTTACTTCAACCAACCAGGACTAGAATGGCAACTGTCACCCAGAGGACATTTTCATCAGTCGCCCTTAAACTGTGGAATGACCTGCAGGGAACGATTTGACAGCTAAATATGCTATCTGTATTTAAAACAGTATTAATGACAGGTCTCTTCCAGCAGGCTTACCCAGTCCATTTTAAACTATGAATTTTAAATAGTTATATTTCAGTCTGGATTATTTTAATGCATAATGGTCATTTTAATCTTTTGTTTATGTGTTTTAACTTATGTGCTGAATAGTTAGTTATATATTGTATTTTAATCTACGTTCTACCCCACCGCAAGCTTAAGATAGAGGCAGGTAAGAAATAATAATAATAATAATAATAATAATAATAATAATAATAATAATTTGTTGCCTACCATCCTATATCCTTAGCCTTCTGCTGTTTACTTTGGCATGGTGGCCACCTTCAATAATCCTTTGCCAGCATGCTTGCATGTGTACACAAATACAAACACACATGTACACATTAATGGTGTGGCAGTCACATCTCTACTAGGCCTGCCTTCAAACATTCTCAGTAAGCAATTAGAAACTGACCAAAGTAAAGTCAAAAGCTACAGATGTACTAATTCTGCTGAGAAAACCAGTTTGAAAGTATCTAGTTACAAATAACAAAATAATTAATGTGTAATACTGCATTTTTCCCTAGTAGGAAAAATATAAATATAAATAAACTCTTATAGAACATGGCCACATAGCCCGAAAACCCTACAAAAAACTATGGCTGCTGGCCATGAAAGCCTTCAACTTCACAAAATATAAATACATTATGGCTCTAGACTGACGGATCACTGTTTTTCAAGCACAGCTGTAACATTTAATATTATTCTTTTGTTAGATTTTTGTCATTTTGTTTGTTCATTCCTTTTCCCATACCACCTCTTTCTCTTTGCTGTCACAGCCAGGCGCTTTCGTACAAATGACCTTGCCCTAGTTCTCCTCCTTCCTTTATCTCAGCACCTGTGTCTGAAATCATCTAAAACATTTTTAACTATCTCTACTACATACAGAATTCCATCACTACTGTATATTATGGCAGGACAAAAGTATATGCAACTTCTGACAATAGCAGGGGATTTAACTACATGATCTTTGTGGTCCCCTCCTACACTGTGATTCTGTAAGGCTTAGTGAAATAGGAATTGATAAAATTCCATTGAGCAATGCTGAAGAAATCCTGAATGGATCCAATATAGGTTTTAAGTAGTTGTGAAGAGTACAGTTACAATGATAGAAGCCAGGGATGATGAAACATCTGGAGCTCTCATTAACTATATCCAGAGCAGTCAATGGTAGGAGATAATGTCAGCTGCATATACCAACATGTTACCCAATCATGGGTAACCCAGATATTAATGGTATGTGACAGATTTTTATTTCTATCTATTTAGAAAACCTGGAGCAAATCAAACATTCTTTTCAGGAACACTAAATACTTGAGGAAGAATGCTTCTGATGTTTGTGTTCATGAAAGCTGATACAGGGTGGGGCGCCAGAGCTGAGGAACAGTTCTTCTTTCAGGATTAGATATAACATGCTCAGCTCGAGTTGTGTGCCAACACACTTAATTATGCTGTGCATTTCAGTACAACTGCCAAATTCCCTACCTGCAAATTCCTCTAATCAGCAAGTCTCTCTTCCTTGAAGTATCTGGCTTATTATCCCAGTTGCCCAAACTCAGTCATCACCTGCTCTGTTTAACCACTCTCTTTGCTGGCTGCATCTTGGCTTTTTACCCTCATTTTTAATGACGTGTTCTGGTCTCAAGTTATTTCATCTGAAAAACATGTGTGCCACAGTGCTTCAGAATGCTTATGTCAGACGTTCTGCTTATTGTTGAGACAGGGAGAGAGAGACGTGATAGGTCCAACAAATCTAGGTTGGCAGGTATCAAAACTGTGGCTTATGTGCTATATCTTTCTTTTCCCTCTGCAAGTGTAAAAGAAGGCTGGGATTTTTTCAAAGCGAAAAACATAATGGAGCTTATTGCTCACATGGGATGGAGGCAGGGATTATCGCTTGCTAAATCACCACTGAACCACTGGCCAGAACCAGCCCGGGTCCAAGCCGGGTCCCAGTCATGCTCCGCCAGCACTTTTTTGCAGTAGCGGGGGAGAGGTCTTTAAAATTCTCAGTCAGAGGGCTCCTCTGAGCATACTAAAAAGCCCAAAATTCCATAGGATGTTTCCCAAAGTAGAAACATAGTGCTATAAGTGTGTGGTGTGAATGGGTCCCTTGTTTTAATT
The DNA here is from genome assembly GCF_019175285.1 of Sceloporus undulatus. Classification (NCBI taxonomy): domain Eukaryota; kingdom Metazoa; phylum Chordata; class Lepidosauria; order Squamata; family Phrynosomatidae; genus Sceloporus; species Sceloporus undulatus. The sequence continues at coordinate 97,122,257 of NC_056523.1, forward strand.
CATGTTGTGGTTCACCTTAAGTCCCATTCTGGAAAAAGGCAGGATATAAATCAAGTCAATAAATAAAATGAATGAATTTTGTACAGTTAATGAGTCTGAATTACATACTAGACCAAGGCACTCCAAAATTCTTTGCACTACAAACAGGGATCACTCATAACTATGTTTTGTTGCTGAGGAACATACCACATCTGTTGATATGAAGGTTGTCCATAAACTCAGATAGAACAGGACACCTGAGGAGAATAGGACACCCAGATTCCCTGAAATCAACAAGCTGAAAAATCCCACAGCACTATGTCAAACATTTCTTGGTGAGAATTTTTGAGCATTTTTGTGTGTGTCAGACAAACTTCACAAAGATTTAAGTGTATAAATGTACTCTTAGTGGTTCAATTAAAAGAACCCAAAGCGCTCTACCAATTTTCTCCTGAATGAATGAACTGAGCCCTGGTGGTGCAGTGAGTAAATGTCTGTACTGCAGCCACTCACTCATAAACCAGAAGGTTGTGAGTTCAGTGCCAGCCAGGGGTTCAGGGTTGACTCAGCCTGGCATCCTTACAAGGTCACTAAAATGAATACCCAGCTTGTTGGGGGCAATTAGTTTACACATTGTAAACTGCTTAGGGGGTGCTTAAGTGCACTAATAAGCAGTATATAATTGTACTTGCTATTGCTATATTAAATATTAATTTATGGAGCATATTAGACAAATGAAAGAAGACACCTGACATTCAGTCTCCTAATGAAGCCATTGCAAATACTCTATTATAATCAGGCAATGGAAAGAGAAATGTTAGACAAATTATCATTGACACTTCATAAACAAGGTACCATGTAATGTAATGTAGGAACTAGTATTGTATCTTAATTTCTTCTGCAAAATCATTTTATTTTCCCTACTCCTCTAAAAGGAAAAAAAAACAAAACAGCAAATCAATTCTAATGATCCTTTAGAGAAAAACATTGGGTGCCAACACTACATTAATTTGTCAGAACAGCATTACCAAACTACTTAAATGTTAACAATGAAACACATGCACTAAATACCAAAGAGGATATTAATATAGTCAGTCCACAATTATGAAGTCCGGCCTCTTTCTCTAGAAAGAGTGCACGCACACACACAGGGAATGCTCCATCATGTTCCTCCTTTATGCAGCATAATCAGAAGTAAAATCCACTGACTTCAATAGAACCTATTCTGAGTCACTGCTTTCCCTGACACTTTTGGTGAATACAGGGGAGAAGGTCTTCTTGGTGACTACTCCTAGACTTCGGAACCCTTTCCCTAGGGAGGCTGGGATGGCTCCATCCTTGCTCTCCTTTCCTCACCAAGTGAAAACGTTCCTGCTCTTCCAACAGGCTTTTATAATTGACTGAATGGGCGTTGGATGTGTGTGTGTGCATGCGTGTGTCTTCTGTCTTTTAATGATGGTTAACGGTTTTAATTCTAGATTATTTAGTTGCTTTTTAAAATAACTAATAATAATAATACATTTTTATAGACCGCTATTCCGCAATGATCATAGCGGTGTACAGTAAAAAATTGCAATACAATACAAAATACAATGTGACAGTTAAAGGAGGGAGAAGTCTCATCCTTCAGGCAGTCCCTGATGTTGCTGGGTCTGCCTGATTGCTCCCTCTGAGGCCGAGATGACAGTTAAGGAGGGAGGGGCCTCTTCCTTCAGGCAGTCCCCGATGTTGCTGGATCTGCCTGATCGCTCCCTCTGAGGCCAAGATGACAGTTTATATATATATATATATATATATACACACACACACACACACACACACACACACACACACACACACACACACAGCTCACTGGCATTTTAATAGGTTCTTAATTGGTGCTGTTTTCAATATCCTGTAAGCTGCTTTGCATCCCAGTGCTGTGAGAAAGGCAGAATTTACATGAATAAAAATGATTGAGATGATGATTGATGATGAAACAGTCATAAGGTTAACAGTCCCAGTAAATTAAATGCTTCAGTCCTGGACATACCATTCCATCCAGATTCCTTCTAACTAACTTCCTCTTGAAAGTGATGGAGCTAAACAGACACAAGTCTCGTCTAGATGTCTTTCATTTGGAGACTGAGGCTATATCTACACTGCAGAATTAATGTATATTGACACTGGTTTAACTGCCATGGCTCAATGCTATGGAATTCTGGGATTTGTAATTTTGTTAGGTATTCAGCCTCTTCATCAGAGAACTACTGCCACAACAAATTACAAACACCAGGATTCCATAGAATGGAGCCATGACAGTTATACCAGTGTCAAACTGCATTAATTCTGTAGTGTGGCAGCACCCCCATAGATCTATGAATCCTGCCAATCTATGTCTTCTCCACTTTCCACACCCAGTGCCACACTCTGCCCCCAACATGCCCTAGTCCTCCCTTATTCACAAGGTTTGATTTTTGACCTTGGGGAGATCTGAAGATTTGATTCACTTGCCCACCTGTGCTGCTTGGATTGCCATGGAGGAGACCTTCTGATACATCCTGTAGCCCCAGGACTGTAGCCTACAGATGTTTAGAATTGCAGCCTAATATTTCATTCTTCTTGTATCTGTATGTGTCATCTAATTGCTCCATGTTCCATTATAGTTCCAAGTCTGTACAACATGCTTCTTCTCATGCTCCACTGTCTGTCTGTTTACATCCTGCTTTTGCAATACCTCAGTTCATAAATGGTGGAGATCTCTGGGAATTATTTCCTGGAGAACTGCTCGGTCCTGGGTGTGTCTTCACATAGCTGCACTAGACTAAACAAATTTACTCATGACATCTATCCTGGTGAACAATATTCTATTTATGATATCTATCCAGGTGAACAATATTTATAGAATATAGCTATCCAAGTGAGCATCCTTCTGCTCATCACTCACTGTTCTGTATTTGTAGGAGAGCCAGTGTGGCCTAGTGGTCTGAGTGTTGGACTCTGGAGACCAGGTTTCAAATCCTGGTCGGCATTGGAAACCCACTGGGTGGCTCTGGACAAGTCACACTCTGTCAGCCTCAAAGGGAGGCAAAGGCAAATCCCCTCTGAAGAAACATGCCAAGAAAATTCCATGATAAGTTTGCCTAAGGGTCACCATAAATCTCAAATGACTTGAAGGTACACAATAACAATGAACAGTATTTTTGTCTGCATCCTGCTCTTCCCTTTTCTTTCTGAGTTTAGCTATAATCCTCATGGTAACTGGGGAAGTGGATTACCCCAGCAACAATATATTCTTGTGAGTCATCTCTGAATGCAAAGTCTTTTTAAGGGAACTTGGTCTTGAATGGGAAATTAAGACTAATTAGTCTTATAGAAACACCAAATTAAATTAATAGAGGTTCAAAGATGTGTGTTGAGGCTGGTGAATAACTGGTAGCTTCCAAGTAAGTGGGGTGGTGACTTCAGGTTTTGTTTGGAAGACAGAGTTCATCACTTTGGATAGCTTCTTTACTACCCCCTTTGACATGGAAGCCATCAGATGCCACTGTATCCAAGTCTTTCCAGCTGAAATCCAGCAAACTAATCACTGCCCTGTCCCTTGCTGGCTTATTGTTCTCACTATTCTGTGCCAAGTAATCCTAATAAACTGGGTGTTGTTACACTATGTACTGCACAATGCAAAATGGGAGAGAGAGATGAATCAACACAGATGAAAGCATTTATACACGCTATTTGAGGGTGTGGGAACCATTGTAATGAGCACCTGCACTTCAAAATATCTTGCTGTATCACTGATTCTAAGAAATGAGAAGTATCAGATCATCAGACTAGATAGCACTAACTTGTGCCTTCAATAAAGTATGCCTTACAAATGGAGAAAGAGAACAGAAGCTGCTTCTGTTCGGCAAAAACACCTAACAGATGCCAGAAGCTGTTTCTGTTTGGCAAAAACACCCAACAGATGCCAGAAGCTGTTTCTGTTCGGCAAAAACACCCTACAGTTGCCAGAAGCATCTTCCTGATGTCTCTTATTGCAGCTTCTACTTCACTCTCTAGGATTTGGGGTTCATCTTTGTATTGTTGTCTTCATTCCATGTGTTGTTATTTCCCCCCATTTATTCCTTTTATTTCTTCTTGATCTTGGAGTATGTTCCTCTTCTGATAATATAACATCCCCATCTTTGGCTAGAACTTTCCTTTGAGCTCCCACATCTTGAGGAAGAGGTCTCTTGTCCCCCCCCCCCCCCAATTGTATTCTATTTCTCTACATTGGTTATTATAGAAGTTTTCATTATCCTTGTATATTAGTTAACTGGACAGTTGCATTCATGCTCTGGTTTTGTTCCTATCTCCGTTTACTTTTGCTTCTCTTCTTTCCTTTACTGTTTGAATCATTTCCGCTGCTCTCCAATGTTTCTTCTCTTTATTTTTGGCCACTGCTAGTGTCTTTCTGTATGCTTCCTTGATTATGTCTTTGACTTCTGACCATAGTTCTTCTGGTTCCTGGTCGATAGCACAAATTGATTTTTTTTTACATTGTTTGCAAATTCTGTTGATATATTGGTATGATTACTATTTTTGTTTATTTACTTACCTTTCCTCTAATTTTTGTATAAGTAGTTCATGATCTGTTTCACAATCAGTGTCTCATGTTATCTTGGCTGCAAGAATAGAACTTATCCATCTTCTGCTTCCAGTTATATAATCTATCTGATTTTTGTATTGGTCATCTGGTGATATCCATGTGTATAATCTCTTCTCTGGTTGTATGAAGAAGGTATTTGCAATGAATAGATTGTTGGCCTCACACAATTCTATCAGTCTCTCTTGTGCTCCATTACCTAGTCCAATCTTCTGCTATATTATTATTATTATTATTTGCTACCAACATTAGCATTCCAGTCTCCTATGATTTAGCTTACAATCCTGTGTTGATGTGTTGTCAAATTCTTCCTGGACTCCTTCATAAAATCTCTGTTTCTTCTTTCTCTGCCTCTGTGGTTGGCACATATACTTGGATTACAGTGATATTCACAGGTTTTCCCTGAAGCCTTATTGACATTATTTGATCTGTTTTTGCATTGTATGCTTTGACTGCTTTTGCTACATCTCTCCTTAGTTTGAAAGTCGAGATGTCTGAGTTGAAATGACCTGTTCCTGTCCATTTTAGCTCGTTCATCCCTAGTAATGTTATGTTTATGAGTTCCATTTCGTTTTTACCTTTACCTAGTTTCCCCTGGCTCAGACTTCTCCTATTCCATGTTCCTATAGTATGTGTAGTGCTGCTTCAGACAATGTTTGCTTCACTGAACATGTCTGCTGTTTGACTTCCCATCATTTGGGTTCTTTTATGCCCTTGCTCAACTCTCTATTGTGATTTCCCACTATGACCCCTTTCTACCTCTCTGTCTCTGTTCTGGTCCTGCCTTTTATTTCACTTGGGGCTGTCTCATCAAAGGGTTTTCTTGGGGAAAGAGTCTTGCAAAGTGGTACACCTTTGCCTTCTTTTGCATATTTCTAACCTGTGTTAGTTATGGCCTTACTGCTGTTCTCTCTGTGACATCCTACATCAGTGTCATCTACCACAACTGCTGCTGCCCAGTAGCTGTTTGTAAGACTATATCATGCATTCCATTGATCTAGACTGGTTTGTTTCCCATACCTGACCACTCATCTCACACCTTCCTCGATCCTTGGGAGCCTGCCTCAATCCTTGGGAGAAGTGGGAAATATAAATAAACTTTATTATTAAAATTATTATTCCTTCGTTTCCCTCCAATCCTTCCTTCCATATATTTTCCCTCCCTATGCTTCAAGTCCTGTAAAGTTACCACCAGTCTGCCTGTACTTAAGACTTTCCCTCTTGGTTATTCTTCATGTCTTCTCCTCACTTAGTTTCTCTTTTGCCCCACAGTGTTTCTCAGTGGCAGTGGTGACAATGGTGGTGTTGGTGGCTGCACTGGTGATCAGGTGGGTAGCCTTCCTGCTGGTCCTTCTTCCCTCTGTGGCCTTCTGGGCACTCTGGTGATCGGCAACAGGGCTACAGTGGGAGCAGTGGTATTAGTCTTCAATATATGATTCTATTATAATATCTGTAAAGAACTGTGCCTAAAATATATTCTGTCAAAGTCTTCAGCCTGGTCTCTATTTATTTCACCCTTTCTCTCCCCCCCCCCCCATGTGAAGCTTGACACTAGTATAGAGAAAGAGAGCACATGCCTCTGATTATGGACATAACACACCCAACTTGCTCCAATGAGTATTGTGTTGGTAGAGCAATGGGGGGAATCAGGCTGGTAAAATTTCCTTTGATGTCATGTGTTTCTGGAAATAAGAGGAAGAATTTCTTTTGCATTCTAAATTGGTCCCATTTTTATAGTACTGTACTCTTTAACTACTTCCTCAGGAAATTTCAGCAGGCCTGTTGGCAGGCCTTCATTCCAAGCAGAAACTATCTCATCAGGAGGCTTAAAAGGTAAGGATGTGTGCTAATTATCTCTCTTGTGAGTTGGCAAGACTGTGAGAGGCCCACTATAAGCTAAACTGCACGCTGTGGTTATAATCACAGCTAATGCTCTAATTGATGCAGTTAGGGCTTTTAAAGCATTTTCATTGTAATTACAAGTCTGGATCCCAAATACAGTTCTATTACATTTGTGAAACACATGATCAGGCAGAGCAGTCATTAAATGCCCCACTCAGCCCCAATGCTCACACAGCAATGAAAAGAGGCAGTCAAACTTTCACACTTAATTCCACTTTCCTTAGGTTTATGAAGCATTCAGTATGCAGACAGAATTTAACAATTAATTTGTGGTTAAAAAAATAAACAAAAACAAAATATTTTAGTAGAGAGATAAAGGCAAAGCAAAGGTTACCAATTAAGGAACAATAAGTGAGGCTCACTCAAAACCTAGCTCACTTCCTAATAGACGTGTTCTTCTGCATGGTTCTGGCCTTCTGACCATCCATGCTTCCCTTCAAGGGGTCATTCAGACTTCAGGTTTTTTGGAACAATGATGCAAATTATCTCACTCACCCATTCCAGGTTTGTTATTCATCAATGTCCATCTCTGCAAGTTCCATTGCTCATACATGCAAGCATTCAAATAAAAATGGAGTTGACAATGCAAATGCATTTGGAACACATTCAAAGTATGCAGAGTTTTTCCCCAGGTCTATCCAGGTCTATTTGCATCAGTTATTCACACTACTGAAGATGCAGATCTTTAAAAAAAAAAAAACTCAGGGAAAACCCTAATATCGATTATCCCAGATAAACTGGATATTTTTGGCAGCTCCTCCCAATTTAATCAGGTGCATTCAGGGTGTGTGTGAACAATGGAGTTATTTCTGTCACTGCATACCCTCCATGTGTCTCAATTTGACAGGGTTAGTCCTGCTTAATCCTCTGCAGTTCCATTTTTTCAGCTGTTTTAAAAATGTCTCACTTTATCTCTCCTACTTCCCCCCCTTTGTCATCAGCTTACTTCAGTTGCTGCAAACTGAGGATTTTATCACACATGGCATTTTATTTACCATAAAAGTTGGCAAAAAGCACCTTTGGTGATAAACTATCACATGACATACGATTTCCATCTCATCACAGCCTTGTCTTCAAAGCATTGTTAGAGTGCACCTTGCCATTGTAGGGGAAAACCTGTCAATAAGCTCCCAATTGTTCTTGTATAGCATTCACCCTCAAGTGTGATGAGTTACTCATGTGGAAGTTCTGGTATTGGGTAGTCATGTGAGTAGTCAATATCTCCTCCTCTCTCCCTTGCCCCACTCTATTCCAGAACAGCCTGTTTTCTTTTCTTTTTACTTTCTTTTTTCCTTCCCCCATTTTTTTTGTTAAATCACTTTAGCATAAGTCCAGAATTGCATTAAACAAACAGACAAAAAAACAACAACATACACACATATGCACACACAAACACACAAAAGGCACACTGGTTGGGGCATAGAGCAGGAAGGTGAAGTTAAGGAGAACAGCAGAAGAGACCATGCGGGACCAGCAACAATCCAGTGGCACAATTGAAGATACATATGATAGGGAGTGCTCTCAAACCACCGTTTTATTTCATCAATGTGATCACAGCAAGAACAGAGGTCAGATGATAAAGTCCTGCATTCAAAGTGCAAACGTCATCTATCCACAATTAACTCAACAGTGGGGAGACAAGAGGAAGGGGTCAAATCTTGCCATGCCCTGTAGACACAGGTAAAAGTATACCACTACAGCTGTTCCTATATTTTCTGTTTTTCCTCATTAATAGGAAGACTTCTGCCATCTTGATCATACTCTGATGTTGTTTTTATCTGTAAAATGTTAGTATGTATGTATGTTAGTATTGTATGCATGCACATTCAGTGAGTAATATTTAATGATTTAATTTTTGGAAACTAGGGTAAATTGGGGGGGGGGGGTTTCCCACCCATTTCTTAAAAAAAAAAAAAAATGAGGAGTTTATTTGCCAGATTTTGAAGTTGCACAATGGAACAGTAGCTTCAGGACATCCAGATTCCCTTTAATGAAAACTGAAATGAATAAATTAAACCATCCTTCAACTATGATGATACTAGGTGAAATCTTTGTTAGATTCCCCCCACCACCACCACCACCATGTTGTCCCCATATATAATCTAAAGCTAGATTTCTTTTGCCAATATGCTAATGAAAAACCACACCTGGCTATTGAATAATAAATATTTAAGCTTTACATTTGGTGCCTGAGAAATCTTGACAACAGTATCTGTAGCTGGATGCAAATGCTGTATTTTAGGTAGCCCAAGATGGCCATATTTCTACAACACCCCTGCCAAGGTGTGCATATATATGCTTTAAAATGAAACTACTTTTGAATGTTGGACTTATGCTAAAGTGATTTAACAAAAAGGGGGGGGGGTAAAAAAAAAAAAAGAAACCAGGCTGTTCTGGAATAGTGAGGGGCAGGAGAGAAAGGAGGAGACATACATGACTACCCAGTTCCAGAACTTCCACATGAGTAATTCATCACACTTGAGGACGAGTGCTATACACACATGATTGGGAGCTTAGTGACAGGTTTTCCCTATCAATGGCAAGGTACGCTCTACCAATGCTTTGAAGACAAGGCTGTGATGAGATGGAGATCGTATGCGATGTAATAGTTGTCCCCAAAGGTACTTTTTTCCAACTTTTATGCTGATGCTCAGTTTGCAGCAACTGAAGTAAGCTGATAAAAAAAGGAAGTAGGAGAGATTAAGTGGGACATGTTTGGCCAAGGATATAGAAAGTTTTGGTGGAAATGCCTCTGCTGGTCAAAATATTGTAGCTAGCACCCTTTTCTGAAAGAATGAATTCTACTAGCTACCATCACCACCTTCACTAAGAAAACTTATTTAAACTGTGAAGTCAAAGGCTTTCATGGCCAGCATCCATAGTTTTTTGTGGGTTTTCCTCCACAAGATCGCTACACAATAGCACAACAGCACATAAACCACAAAACCCACAAACAAAGCACAAAAAACATTGGAAAACAATTGAATGCCCCCTACCTTCTTGATAAAGTTCCATCTCTCCCAGCTTGTAGTCTAGCAGTCGGTAAACAGCGCCATTATAGTCAGGAACTGATAGGAAATGTCACCTTTAGGGCAAGGTTGATTGACTTAATGCTTCTGTGATGTCTTTCTTAAGTGGATGATCTAGACAATACTAGATTACTAGATTTGCTTTGTTCAAGCAAATATTAGGTAATGTCTCACAGGAAGTCCAGATGAACATTCTTTCTTTGAAGTTGTTTTAGCGTACATGTACACTGTAGCAATAATGCAGTTTGACACCACTTTAACTGCCATGACTCTTTGGCAGAGAAGGCTAAAGACTTTGTAAAACTACAAATCCCATGATTCTGTAGGATGGGGCCATGGCAGATAAAGTGGTGTCAAGCAGCATTATTCCTATAATGTAGATGCATCCTTAGAGAGCTTGCTGATTTCATGCTTATTTTTCCCCACCTGAGATGTTTTTAAAAAATCTAAATTCAAAGGTAGTCATCCTGGGGTTGGAGTGTATTTAAGCCCAGAGTTTGAATTGCCTGCCTCCTCCTTCTGGAGGCCTCTTCATCTGAAATCACTGCCTAAGCTAAGCTGCACTCCTTTTAGCTGAAAGAAGTCTTTTAGACCCCCAGAATTCTGGGCAGAAAATCTTCTTTTCAAAGTCTTTGTTTGAGCATAGAAGACGGTGGTTAGCTTGTTGTCCTTGACTTTGCACTGTTCCAACCAGGAGTGTTCTCTGGCTTCTCACAAGTCCAACAAGACCAAAGAGATATAACTTTTGTTATATCTAAAATCTGTGTCCAGGGGAGTACTTCCCCTGCCCATTGCAGCTCCTCAAAACTGATTCCTCTTTCTCTGGTGTGTGGGGATGCAGATTAGCATTATATTGCCCTTATTTCTGAATCTTTGCCCCCTCTCATCTGCCACACCTCTGGACAACTCTTACAGCTTCAAACAGCTTAATTCCAAACCCATAAAACTTGTATGTTTGCTCACTTTGTGTTAATATTCCCTATTTTAAAGCAACTGTGTTCAATTTTGCATGCACTGTTTAATTTGAATTTCCTATTCTCCAATGCTGCTGTTGTGTATATTTTGATTTCTATGTGTTCAATAAAATTCCTCTTTTAGATAATGTGATGTTGATTTTTTAGTCTAATTTGCCTAGGTGTGCCATTAGCCAAGGCCACAAGTTCCCCGATAGGCATGTGTGCTCTGAACACATGAATTCATTCATGAATTCTGAGGGCATATCTGTTAACACTTATTATTATTATTATTATTATTATTATTATTAAAGTTTATTTATATGGCGCTGTATGTTTTGCACAGCACTTTACATAATCATCAAAAACAAAATAAAACCTGCCTACAGCATACAATCTTATTGATAGGGCCACCACTGTCTTTTCAGAGGTGCAGCATTTTACCATTAAGGCAAAGGACCTTGCTACAGACCACCCCATCTTTGTCATTTGAACGCCATATCTGTTCCATTTTCCTTATCTCAGGAGAAGAACAACTGGGTTTTTTCTTCCTTGAAAAATCCATCAGGGGTGTTGTTGCCAGCACAGGACTATTTATAACACATTGAACAATAGCTGACCTTGGACAACTACAAACATTTGGACAGCTCAACATTTTCATTGCCTTGGAGTATCCTCTACCCACCCAACAGCCTGGGGCTCGCTTCCCCAGTTAAGATTGCCAAGATGTTGCACCAAGGGTGGAGACTTCAGAAGAAAGCATAAACAAAGGCAGAGCACCGAGGCAATGCAAGTAGCCCAGGCGAATTTCAGTGAAATGCAAATGGCATTTTGTTTTCTTTCTTCAAGTACAAACACATAATCCACTCTAAATCTTTCCAGTTGGTATTCTTATCACCATTACTTAAATACACTGTTACACACATTGGTTGCAGATCTGATTATGTCTGTTTCCTTATCGGGCCAAAGGTGCAAGATTTATCTCACATGGGCTTCCAGTTGCTTCCAGTGTAAGAACAGTTGCTTTAAAATGTCAAAGAAAGTGAGGTTGTTGTTGTTGTTGTTGTGTGCCTTCAAGTTCTAACTTATGGTCATCCTAAGGTGAACCTATCATGGCTTACTTGACATGTATCTTCAGAGAAGGTTTATCATTGCCATCCTCTGAGACTGAGAAATTATGACTTGTCCAAGATCACAGAGTGGGTTTCCATGGCTGAAAGGGGATTCAAACCCTGGTCTCCAGAGTCATAGTCCAATGCTCAAACCACTACATCACACTGGCTCTTACTGATTGATTATATTTATACCCCATCTAGCCTATGAAGTGCCTGAGGCAGCCAATCCCTATAGCTTTTTAATCCTTAAACTTTTGTAATTATTTAGTTTTTAAAGATGATTTTTGGATAAAGGACAGGATAGAAATATTTTAATAAATAAATAACACTAGTAGTTTTTACTTTTACAAGTAACTATCCAACTACTTAGTTTTAAGGAAAGACCACTGCATTTTAAGCAGAATTTTAAAAAGTCACTTTTTGTTATTGTAGCTCCCAGAATTGCCCAGGCATCATGGCTAATGGTCATGGTGGCTAGAGAATTCTGGGAGATACTGTTCAAGAAAAGTAACATTTCCAAGTTACTGTTTAAAAAACCCATCCTGATTTCCTGTTCAAAAAACAACTGTCCACATCGGCGATTCAAAGAGATGGCCACTAGAGGGCTCTCTTGCTTTGACCTATGGAAATTGTACTAGGAGAAAAGGAACACAATTGCTGATATTGCTGAAGGATGGTGTAATGACTGTTACTAGTTCTGCATTCTGCAATTTTTAGACATGTTGGTTGTGTTTCTTTTTTTAAACTTTATTGTTATCTGCCTTGATTTTTTTTTAAAAAAGCAGGAAAATTATTAATGCTTTGCTTTTTTTTATTTACCAAAAAATCCACTTTGAGTATAAAAGAGTATTTGATGAGGAGTGGTTTATATCTACAGTTGATACTATACCCTGCTTCACCAAGGCATCACAGTGTAGCTTATACAGCCTACTTGGAAATTAAACTGAGAAAATACTCAGAGTAAAAAGAAAAAAAAGGTTTTCCATAATAAGACACTGTCAGATTATAGTGACACAACTTGTAGTCATGGGCACAAAAATGAAAACAACATCAGGAACCAACTTGAGGCAAAATTCCCAAAGGCATGGTATGGGGACACTAAGTCCAACCAAGGAAGTTTACCACATGCTAAGCTGCCACCCATTAATATAACCAGATCTTAAAAGTGCTGAACTTTAGCTGTATCAAGCCCTTGGTGTATACTAGATTTTAAAGCTTTATTATCCAAAAAGAATGTTTGATTCACGTTCTTAATTTCTTTCCAATGATTTCATGGTTGCTCTGAACTCTTTTGTTTCATTTGAGGTAAACCCAGATGGAAATGGATCAAAGGGGCCAAAATATTTTCAACCAGTAATAGCTTAAAAATGAAAAAGGCTTGGATCCAACGTGTCCAGCATACACATGGAAGTTTGCTTGGCTGTACAACCTTTGGGTAAGTGTTATGCATCTGCCATGTCACTGTGTCTTATTGTGAAAAGCATTTTTTAAAAAACTTATTTCCTTGATTCTGCAAATGTTTTCATCTTTCAGGAGCTTCTCTCCCAGAGTAGCAGATGCCACTTACAAGGGTTCAGGAGCAATTCAGGTTTGGGGTGTGGCGTGTCTTAGAAAGAGGGCCCCCTAACACAACTCCTCTAACATTTCACAGATGAAAACTGGGGCCAAGTAACAACATTGTGTGCTCAAGATAACAAATATTATTACTGAAGAAGAATATACAAGATACAGTTGGAAACTATGTAATATATACTGACCTATGCTGCAGTGTGGCATAGTGGTTTGAGTGTTACACTGCAACTCTGGAGACCAGGGTTCAATTCTCCGTTTGGTGATGAAACCAACTGTGTGACCTTTAGCATATCATGCCCTCTCAGCTCCATGGGGAAGCAATGGCAAACCACCTGTCTTACCAAGAAAATCCCATGACAGGTGCATTTTAGGGTTGCCATATGTTTAAAAATCTTGAAGGAATACAACAACAACAGAGCTTTTAAGGAGCAGAGTAGCACACTGGTAGTGTTTAACAAGGCCATCAAAACACAAGATAAGGCTTAGCTGCAGAGAAGATATGATTCAAATTCAGAACCTGTTTGGTTTTCCAAATGTCTGATTTTACATTCACCAAGCTGCTTTGTCTCATCTAAGAGTAATCATGACAAATATAAGAAGTCAAATGTGTGCACATACATATCCATAGAAATGTTATGAGACTTAAGAGGTGTCTAGTGTACATAGAAGGCCTACATCTCAGATTAATGCTAGATATAATGTTTAAATACTTTCCCTAACCCCCCCCCCCCAAAAAAAGTATTGACTATCAGAACTCATTGTATTGTTTTCTTACCATGAACCTTGTTCTCCTGTGTATATGGTCTATATAGCTTTTCTTTCTCAAAAGAGAGGATGGTTGTGAAGAAGGTTCCTGTACAGTTGTTAGAAAGTGCCATGTTTGGTTTTTCACTATTAACTGCTCTTGCCAAAATCTGTCCTTATACTAAACTGTTGAAGAAGCTTGTACTCCAACATCATTTGCATCTCTTCTCTGTTAAAGAAGCTTCTGGACAGAACCTTCTTGTATCACTGTAGCCTCATTTTTCTGAGCTGTGGAATTATACTTCTGGGCCATAGTAGCTTGTAGGCTTTAGTCCAAACTATAAAGGAGCTGTCCAAAGCACTGAAACTTATCCTCCAAATAGCTTCAGAACCTTGGATAGTTCCTTTAAAGTTCAGACTAGAATGCAGAGGGGATTTCTCACTCCACTGACATGGGAGGCCACAGCAGCAATTGCTTTGAGGGACAGGTTGAGTCTTCCATAGCCAAACTCCCAAAATGCGCAATACTCCCAATTCTAAAATTGTCTACATGGGTGGCTGAGAGAGTAACAACTTTGCTTTCTGATGGTTCAATGTACACAAAGTTTGTTTCATGCACAACATTATTAAAAATATTGTGTGTAAAATTACTTTCAGTCTATGTGTATAAGATGTACTCAAAACATAAGTGAATTTCATTTTTAGGTTTAGGTTCCACCTCCAAGATATCTCATTATGAATATGCAAATATTCCAAAATCCCCCCAAAAATAAAAAAAATAAAATAAAATCTGAAATCCAAAAGACTTTTGATCTCAAGCATTTCAGATAAGGGAGACTCAGCTTGTATTATCTGGGCCCACATGTATCTTAAAATCCAGCTGTGTTTAACACTACTGAAGAACAATAGTCAAAATACAGTAAGGAAGCTTCATGTCAACACAACAAAACTCAGAAAGGAGAATATGTGGCTAGAAGGACATCTCTGTTGCTGTCTTCAAGAGGAAGACAATACAAATTTGTGAGAGTGAGGGACTGAGAAAGACAAATTTTGAAAGTTGCACTGGTTACTGTATATATTCATATATAAGTCTAGAAATTTAGGTCAAAAAGTTGACCCAAAAAACTGAGTCGACTTCTCCACAGATCAATGTAACAAACAAACAGCTTCGTTTATATACTGCTTCATACTGAACTAGCAGTGCCTAAGTGGTTTACAACTGTAAGCTAATTGCTCCCAACAATCTGGGTACTCATTTTAGCGACCTCCTCAGAAGGATGCAAGCCTGAGTTGGGCTTGAGCCCTTTTGCTGGTATTGAACTCACAATCTTGTGGTTTTGAGAGAGTGGCTGCAGTACAGGCATTTAACCACTGCACCACCAGGGCTCCTAGCGCATCTTAACTCTTATTTAAAAGAAGGAGACATCCCCTGGTGAAAAGCAGGAGTATAATCTATCCTGGAAGCACTCTACTCTTTCATCCATCCAGCCTGAAGAGTAAGCACAAAGAGTTATATCTGCTGGAATTGTGTAAGTTCTTTGACATTGTTTTCCTTTGCTTCATCCTTTAGATCTTTTGCTATATGCCCCTAAGTTTTACCCTTGACTTATCCACGGGTCATAGCAAAATCCATTATTTTGGCCCCAAACTTGCCCTCAACCTATACATGAGGTCAACTTATAGTCCAGTATATATGATAGTTAGTTTCAATGATTAGTTGTAATGAAAGTTCCAATGATTGTTAGTCTTTCAAATGCCACAAGACTCTTTGCAACCCTATTCAGGAAACATATAGGGTTTGTGTTAGAAGTGCTATCATAAATATTCCCTATCCAAGAGGACAAGAGGTTTTGCTATTTCACTGGCTATGTTTTTACATGTGAGAGTGAAATCACATGTTGCTCAAGTGGCTCCACAACGGGAATGTAAAAATCTCCCTCTGTCGCAATGCACATTTGATATTCTCTGGCATTAATAGTGTGCATGCACAGCACAATTGGACTGGGGAGTGAGACTCTGAGACCTTCCACCAGCCCTTTCTTAATAGTGTGAAAACATGGTCAGCCACTCACATCTGATCAGACTTAATGCCCCTCATCACTCCGGCAGCAAATGCCAGGGAAGATGGGAAAACAAAACTAACATACTAAATTTGGGAGTGGAATAAAATACCTTGACTCAACTGGTTTGGGAGGTTTTATAGAGATTAATTAAAACACATTTTTGGCCTATTTCCTCAGAGCACTTAAATTCTGAACAAATGTCACTTCTGTTTTGATTGATGTCTTACTGACTTTATACCACTAATTTATGTATCTATTGGCTAGGTTCTTTCCCCAGAACTTATTAATGACACTGTCCCATAGGTAAGAGTCCTGCCCTTTCACCTCTGTACTTCCCTTTTTCTTTTCCTGTGGGGAGGATTTTTTTTAATAGCAAGCTAAAAGCTTTCTTATCAGTCGCTTAGAGTCAGTGTTATTTTTGTTCTATAAACCACATTCCAGATGCCTTCATATCAAATGTATGCCAGATTTCATGATGACATTAAAGCTAAAGCAATAATTCCTGTGGAAATTAAACAGGTTTCCCTGATGTCAATGTGCTTTTCTCATCATAGAGGAAGTTTAAGCACCTCTAGCAGTTAAAAAATGTGGCATTGTGCTTTATCACATTTAGAAACTGAAGCCCTTCAGAAAAGATAATAAATAAAGTGATAGAAAATTGAAAAGATGTACCTGCACACATGGGTATAAATATCTGTCCCTAGGCATTTCACTCTATGCATCTAATGAAGTCAACTCAGGTCCAAAGCACACTGCAAAAATAATCCAGTCTGAGACCACTTTAACTGCCCTGGTCCAATGCTAGGGAATTCTGGGAAATGTAGTTTTGTGAGACATTTATTATTTATTTTATTTATTTACATAATAATAATAAATAAATAAAAATTTTATTTGTATACCGCCCTTCCATTGATCAGGGCGGTGAACAACATATTATCAATACAAAAACACCATAATACAAAAAATACAATACATGTATATTAAAAACAAAATTAAAACACCGTCAGCCAATCACCATTGTCGTCGGGGGGGAAGACCAGCTGGAACTTCATTCGGGAAATGCAGATTGAAATAAGAAGGTTTTTAGCTCCTTCTTAAACTGGATCAGGGAGGTGGCCGAGCGGAGCCCTATGGGCAGCGTATTCCAGAGGGC
Source organism: Sceloporus undulatus (assembly GCF_019175285.1). Taxonomy (NCBI): domain Eukaryota; kingdom Metazoa; phylum Chordata; class Lepidosauria; order Squamata; family Phrynosomatidae; genus Sceloporus; species Sceloporus undulatus. Next base: position 97,139,391 of record NC_056523.1, read on the forward strand.
CGGGGCGACGATGGAATATGACCTCCTCGTTGTGGAGGTTAGTCTAACCCCTGGGACCCTCAGTAGTTGCTGCCCGGAGGTTCTGAGGGTGCGGGGCGGAATGTATGGAGAGAGGCGGTCCTTCAGGTATCCTGGGCCCAAGCCATATAGGGCTTTATAGGTTATCACCAACACCTTGTACTGTGCCCGGAAGCGAATGGGCAGCCAATGCAGATCTTTAAGTATAGGTGTAATATGGCTGGCCCTGGAAGTACCAGTGACCAGTCTGGCTGCCATATTCTGTACCATCTGTAGCTTCCGGGTATGGTATAAGGGTTGCCCCATGTAGAGCGCATTGCAGAAATCCAATCGAGAGGTTACCAGAGCGTGGACCACCGTTTCAAGGTCTCTCTGGGCTAGGTATGGGCGCAGCTGGCGAATAAGCCGAAGCTGATAACAGGTGCTCTTGACCGTCGCATTCACCTGAGCTGTAAGGTGAAGCGACGAATCAAGAAGCACCCCCAGACTGCGCACTGAGTCCTTCACAGGAAGCGTGATCCCGTTCAGGACGGGTGGAACCACCGCCATTCCTGGACCAGGGGAACCTATCACAAGTACCTCCGTTTTCTCTGGATTCAGACTGAGTCGGTTTTCCCTCATCCAGCCCATTACTGACTCCAAACAGGCCACGAGAGGAGAGACGCCATCCTCAGTCACTGCATCAGTCGGAGACATAGAGAAGACTATTTGGGTGTCATCAGCGTACTGATAACCCCGTGCCCCATGTCTCCGGATGATCTCTCCCAGCGGTTTCATGTAAATGTTAAATAGCATGGGAGACAGAATGGCTCCTTGAGGGACCCCAGTTGTGAGGGCCCTCTTATCGGAGCACACGTCTCCCAGCTGCACCATCTGGAACCTCCCGGAGAGGTAGGAGCGGAACCACTGGAGCGCAGTGCCCCCGATTCCCACCTCTGCCAGGCGCTCCAGAAGGATACCATGGTCTATGGTATCGAAGGCCGCTGAGATGTCCAAGAGCACCAACAGGGACACGCTTCCCCTGTCGATGCCCAGACGGAGATCATCGACCAAGGCGACCATGGCCGTCTCAACCCTGTAGCCCGCCCAAAAGCCGGTTTGAAATGGGTCCAGATATTCCGTTTCTTCCAAGATCGATTGAAGTTGGATTGCAACCGCCCTCTCGATCACCTTTCCCAAAAATGGCAATAGCGATACTGGCCGGTAATTATTATGCATCAGAGGGTCGAGGGAGGGCTTTTTTAGCAGCGGTTTTACAGTGGCCAATTTTAAGCTGGATGGAAATTGCCCATCCCTCAGAGATGTATTTATAATCCGGTGTAACAGCGAGGTTACAACCGGTCCCCCCTGAGCCGCTAGCCATGAGGGACAGGGATCGAGAGAGCAGGTTGTCTTCCGAACGCTTCCAAGGATCTTGTCCACACCATCGGTACTCACGAACTCAAACTGATCCAGTTTAATAGAGTCCACGGAGGCTCTGGATGCCTCTACCCTAGGTTCTGCTCTAATGCCGGCGTTAAGACCTTCGCTTATCCGAGAGGTTTTATCCGCGAAGAAGTTGTTAAATTGGTCACAGCAGGCCTTTGAAGGTTCAAGGATCTGGTTCGGGGCGGGAGGGAGCTGAGTTAGCTCCCTGACCACCCTGAACAACTCTGCTGGACGCGACTCCGCGGACACGACACGAGCACCATAGAACGAGTTCTTAGCTGCTCGTATCGCCTCTCCATAGTCCTCCAAAAGGCAGTCTAGGAGAGCCTTGTCGTCTAAGCGTAGGTGTTTCCGCCAGCGGTGCTCTAGCCGTCGCAGATCCCGCTTCCTTGCCCGGAGATCTTCTGTATACCAAGGCTTATGTTTGGAAGGAGGTCTGAGAGGGCGCTTGGGAGCGATACTGTGTATAGCCCTAGAGAGACCGGTATTCCAAATACCAGTCAGGGCATCAACAGAGTCGCCGTCACTTCCAACCATGTATCCCTCTAGGGCTTCCTGGAACCTTTTGGGTTCCATCAGCCTTCGAGGGTGGACCATCCTAATAGGTCCACCACCCCCGGGGGGGGGATCTCGGTAGAGACCTTGATTTTTGCCTCCACAAGGAAATGATCCGTCCATGACAGGGGGAAAATATTGGTTATTTCCGCCCACGGATTTTCCGCATCCGAACAAAAGACCAAATCCAGTGTATTACCCGCAAAATGTGTTGGACCCGAAATCAGCTGGGACAGGCCCATGGCCGCCATGGTATCCATGAATTCCCGAGCCGCACCGGATGGAACATAGCTGGCCGTGAGGGAGATGTTGAAGTCGCCCAGGACAAGTAGCCTGGGCGTCTCCAGCATCAGCTCCGCGACCAGCTGTGTCAGCTCGTTAAGGGAGTCCGTTAGCGCACTGGGTGGTCGGTATTTATACCCTGCCCGTCATCCCTAAAGGCTCTCATTCTTTCTCTATCAGAGAGCTCTGGTCTTTTGGATCTCGATCCTCCTATTTTGATCATTTTCTTTGCCATACTATTGTTTCTGCATGTTTCCATGCATTGAGTAAACTGATTTGGGAATTCAGAACTGAGATCTCAATGAGTCTCCTGCAGAGACTTAAGAGAGACAATGTTGGAGAAGTAAAATGTCACAGTTAGTTATACACTAAACTAAGTAGGCCTCCCTTTATAGCTGCATACCCTCCAGCTGTTCCAATATGGCGGGGACAGTCTTAATTAATTCTCTGCCATCCCACTTTTCCACCAGCTTTAAAAATGTTCCAGTGTCTCTCTTGTCCTCTCACTCTTGCCCTTTGTCCTCAACTTACTTCAGTCGCTGCAAACCAAGTTCAAAGTGCAAAAGTAGTTCGTACTCAATTAATTCAGCGGAGGAAGAGAAGGAGGCAGATTTTGCCCTTCCTTGTGGAGGCAGCCAAAGCAAACGGCTACAGCTTCTCCTAACTTGTGTGTTCTTCCTTGTTAATAGTTTTGGCCAAATTAATGTGCAAAAGGATCTTGTAGCATACTGCATACTGATATTTCTTTGCATACTGATATTCCAGACCAACACAGCTATGTCTCTCAATTTTGCCAACTAAAACACATTCTGATATTTCTTGGCTACGTGCATCCCAGTTTTCATCTGTGAAATGTTGGAGGATATACAGTAAGGTGCTCCAGTACTTCAGCCGCTCCTTTAATTCAGCAATAAAAGAAGGCAAATATTCTCTTAAGCATTACTGGCATGGAGTGTGCCATTTTACAGCTGAAAATGGCTTCTCAGAAGGGATGAAATATAATAATACAGTGCCACTAAAACAATAGCAGTTTGAGTTCCTCTATCCAAATAATAGGAAAAGATCCCAAAAGGAAGGATTGATATTGAGTTGACAGCTTCTGGTTTAAGCCTTAGTCGGTTTTACAACTGCAGCACTCAAATGAGGTGTTTTTTAAACCTCTTTGGCTTAATAGAAAACATTGCTTGGTGAGGCAATAGATTCAAGGGACAGCAACCACATTTAAATTACTTTGCAGATGGGAATATGCTGCAAAGGAAAACCCAGAGTAGAATTAAATCTTTGATTTCCAGTAAATGGAGTAAAGTTATTTATCAAATTGCAAGTCTCCTTGGAACTTAAATTTTTAAGGTACTACACCAGGGATAGATCTTTATAAAAAGTTACAGTAGTTCAAAATAATATAGTACTGTTTAAAAAGTGCATCCTCCAACTACTGTGATTATTGTTTAGATTGAGGGAAGCTTGAAGGCAATGGCAGATGATACTGTCGCCCCCCTGTAGACTAAGTAGTACCTACAACCCCTGGTTCTACTACACCACTTGCCCTTATTTCTTAGGGAAGGTATTTGTCTTGGCCAGGTTGGCCCGGTAGAGGGAGCACTGACTGCATTTTGGTCACCTTTTAGCTTCTTTATGTGTTCTATACTTCTTAAATATAAGTTAACCAGGTTTCCAGCCCACTTTACACCTCTGATAAAATAGGACTCAGTGTAATTCCATGCATGTTCATCTTTAAATTGTCACATTTTTGTTCTATTCAAATAGCTTGGGGGGAGGACTGGGATTAGTCGGAAAACAGAAACGATCCAACAGAAAAACAAAAGCTTCCAAGAAAATGGGCTGAGTTAAAAGTCAGTCTGTCAAATACATTTATCCCTTCCTCTTGCCAGTTGTCATTTTAAAAAATATTGGCATATTTGGGACAGGAAGAAGTTCAAATCATAAATCACTAACTGAGCAGAACTCAGGAGAGTTTAGAACCAAAGGCTCCAGTATGGATTTCTAGTGTGAGTTATTTTTCTGAACATTGCTTTGGGCTGTTAAGGCCATCTTTAGAAGTCGGTGACCAGAGCACCCTACTGGACTGGTTACACTACTACCTTTCCACCACCCTCTATGTGATCCTGCTGCCCTTCAGGAACTTAAAATAATCTTTGTTCTCTGGTAGCTTGTTCAATACTATTGAGGCTGTACAGGAGTGTATGAAGAAAGATTTGGGGAGTTGTAGAAAGCAGTGGGGCCCCATTCAACATTAATCCGTAACACAGACTAATGGGAAAAGAGCAACAGCAGCTAATGCCATGAGAATAGAGAGATGTTAAGGGCAAGGAACATGAATGCAAAATGGGAGGTTCAGTTACATAAAGTGACAGATTTTTTTCACATCAGCATCTCAGGATCAAGAGGTGGGTTGCTTCTGCATGGCTGTTATTCTTATTTATTTGCAAAGGTTTTGTCATTATCATAAAAATTAGCTCAGCATGAAAAGTCACTTGGTCTGAATTTCATAATCTGGGTCTCTTCTCCAGAACTGGTATGACTATAGAATTGATTCCTTGTCTTTACAGGGACCACTCCCAAGTATGTGGTGTGAATATGGTAAACATTACATGAAATACACTCGGGCAAATTTCTCTTCTTCATCTCCAGCACTAGTTGATTCTGTATCTATAGCCCCTGTGCCAAACTCAGTATCCTATGGAATGTTAACTGGTTATCCAGCTACTATCCTTAAAGTTAAAAGAAAAGGACAAAATGCCTTCTAAGTTGATGGAACTTACTGGCTGGTAGTCTCAGTTGGTTCCAGGAATTTAGTTGCTGATCAGAGACAGGGTGCTGCTCCTGGAGCTGCCCAGATTCCCTGTTACCCCTGCACTCCATAGCAATATTGGGCAGCTGTCTGCACATATGTCCCTACTGTGTCACCCAGCACTGCTGCTGGAGGTGCGAGTGGCAACTGTCTACACATGTATCCCCACTGTGTAACCCACTGCTGGTGCTAGATGCTTCCTCTGAGGTTACAGTGAGATGCCCAGTATTGATCACGTGGCTGGGCACTTCATTCTGACCTGAGGGGGACTGACTTGTACAGCAGAGGGGAAGCATATGTAGACAGCCACCCAACTATAGAGTGCTGTGGGTTTTCTTGCAAAATCTGGAGTAAAAGGTAAGTTTTGGTCTAAAGGAAGAATAGGGCAGATTCAGTGGAGAACTGGCCTTATGTCATGAAGACAGTCTGCACTTGAATGGGGAATTTGGCCTTGCATTATGAAGACAGGTAACGATGAGGAAGGCGTGATGATGGAAAGGAAATGTAGACAATTCCCTGATCTTCTGTGCAAGTATTCATACATACAGGTATTCCCATATCATATCAGAAGCCCAACATTACATTGATAATAACTTTTGAACAGTTAGTATATATCCTCACCAGCTAGTATATATTCTGACTTTATTCTGACAGAAACTTTCCAGGCTTTCAAATGAAGGGTTTTCCCTTTCGGCTACATGTTCCCATGAACAGTCTGCATGTGGTGAACATATGCTCTGTCACTGTTTTTCCCTTCCCTTTTATTATGAATATTGGCTCGCTTCTATCCAATAGCTATAATTTTTCAGATCTAAACAGAGAGTAGCAAATAGGCTTTTGCCATTTGTGAACTTTTTGTTAAAAAAAATAAATAGTACTCTTTTTCACTTTTAGAGCCAGATAGCAGCTATTTTGCAGAAACAGCAATATTGCTTCAAATAGCTGCATCCATTTTGGGTGGCTGTTTGAGCCTTCTATCCTTTCACTGAGAGTTCCCTCAGTTTCCATATATCCCTTTCAGTCCTGACCCATCTTTCTTTTAAACCGCCTGTTGCCTTCCCACCACCCACATCTGTCCCTTGGTGCAACAGAGCCAGTCCAAGGCACTTTGGTGCCTGAGGCAAAAGAAAAAAAGCTGGTAGCTATTCTTCTCTAGTCCAAGATGAATGGTACCCAAGGCCAATCAAAGGTGTTCTGGCAGCTGAGGCAGAAAATCCTACAATTAACCCAATAGCTTCCATGAGACTAAACAAAGTACAAGTACAACACAGTTTCTAATTAAAATGCATTAATTGGGAGTTATGCCATGCTAAAGTTCAGTTGCCATGTCAGTGTTCATGACACTGCCATGACTAGAAAAGCATTCATAAAATGACCTATTAAATGTTGGGGAAGTTGAGTTTCTAACATGGCTTTACATAGTTTTTATGGGCTATAAATTTTCTGGCACTGAATTCTCAATGATTCTTTAAAGCAGATGCAATAATGTGCCAAAGACGTCATCAGCAGGAGGTATGATGCAGAGGTGGGATTTGCCAGGAGCGGCCATAAACATTTGTTGTGTTCTTATATCCTATTCTTTACTCATCATGAATTCTTCATTAATAAATCAGAAGGCTGTAACTCAGCTGATCTGTTATTCTTTATTTATCACCAACAATAATTCAAACAGATTCCATTTAGGTAGGTAGCAGAGGATGTGAATAAACTTTCCATTCTCCAACAGTAATAAAAGTTTGTAAGGCATCTAGAACATAAATCATTAGAACTTAAGATTTTTTTTAAAAATAATTTGTCTCTCTCCCCCTCCCTTGTGGTTAATCACATGTTGATTTAAATGGGCACACAGCACACATAGATATGCTTAAAACTGTAAAGCTAAGATTGGCTTTGCTAGGTCTGTCTTTAAGGTAAAAGGCAATCAGTGGTTTAATCTGCACTGTAGAAATAATGCCGCTTGACACCCTTTTAACTACCATGGCTCAATGCTATGTAACTCTGGGATTTGTAGCTTTGTATGGTATTCAGTCTTCTATGTCAGAGAACTTTGGTGCCACAACAAACTACAAATTCCAGGATCCCACAGCATTGAGTCTCGGCAGTTAAGGTGGTGTCAAACTGCTTTATCTGTGCAGTGCAGATTAGACCATAAAATTTGAAGTGACTCCGAGGGCCATCAAAAGCTTCTGCGTCATGCAAGAATCCATAGCTTAGGTACTGCTGAAAGGTGTGCATCTATCCTCCATTTGAAACGCTTCAAAGAAGAAGATCCCAACACCTCCCAAGAGAGGTTTTTTTAATGTTTATTAAGTGTTAAAAACATACATAAAAATCTTACATTCAAACTATCACATATCAATTGTACATTCAGTGCAAGTTTTAACAGGTATCACCAAAGGAGGAATAAGGATATATAAGGATATGTGTAAATACACCTATATAAGAGCACATATCATATATATTCATCTATATGCATCAATATTTATACAGGTGATAGCAAATGAATATAACAAAAGTAAAGTCAATTTCAAAATGAATGGTAAACATCCGTTAGCTTTTGTGAATTAATACATTCCAACTTTCCAACTTCTTTCAAACTCAACCTTCTCTTTGTACCTTCTTTTCTATATTTCCCTTTCTAAATTCCTTCTAATCTCTCCTATACCACTCAGCTTCCTTACATCTTTCTTCTTCCCTTCATTATTTCTCCTTTCTTTCTCCTCTTGTCTCCACTTATCAACTTTCTTTGAAACATTCCTTACTTTACAACATTCTCCCACGAGAGTTTCTTCCACTGATGAAGAGTTCTTACTATCAGGATTTTCTTCCTAATGTTTAGCAAGACTCTTCTTTCTTGTAATTTGAATCCACTGGTTCACATCTTAACCTCTGCATCAGAAAAATATAGATGATGAGATACATACAAGGCCACAGCTAAATTCCGCTGTGAACACTGGTGTTCTCTAAAAACAGTTCTTCCCAATTTATCTGATGTGGAGGACCAGCAGGTGTTTTTCCCCCCAAAGTGCCTGGAATATGTAGCATATTTTGTTCACTAGCTACAATTGTAGTTAGGAAACTTGGAAACTCAGCAAACAGGCAGCCAACAGCTCAGGGACCCACATTTTGAGTAGTACTGCTCTAAACCATTGCCACTCTTCTATAGTTACCTTTAGCTTCAAGCCTCAGATTGATTCCTAGGTTCAAACCTTTCAAATGTCAATGGAAAGATCAAAAAACCAGATCAAAGTAGTAAAATAGTAGCAGAATGTGGCAGCTGTTAACACAAGGATGCTAGGCTGTGTTATCACACTTTCCCAGCTGGTAAGGATGGAAAGTTTGGTGTAGATCAGTCCTGGGAAAACACTAGGGGTGCCTCTGTAGAAAAAATGCAGTTTGACACCACCTTAAGTGCTGTGGCTTCATCCTATGAAATTTGGGATCTGTAGTTTTACAAGGTCTTTAGGCTTTTGCATTCTCTGCCAAAGAGTGCTGGTGACTCACAAAACTAAAGTTAAAGTGGCGTCAAACTGCATTATTTCCACAGTGTAGATGCACCTTGACTCTGCCATAGGAAAGGTTCACTTCCACAGAAACCCCTCTTATCTACAGAGCCCTGGTGGTGCAGTCGTTAAATGCCTGTACTGCAGCCACTTGCTCACAAACCACAAGGTTGTGAGCTCAGTACCAGCCAGGGGCTCAGAGTTGACTCAGCCTGACATCCTTCCAAGGTCAGTAAAATGAGTACCCACCTTGTTGGGGGCAATTGGCTTACACCTTGTAAACTGCTTAGGCCTTAGGGAGTGCTTAAGTGCACTGATAAGCAATATAGAAATGTACTTGTTATTGCTATCTGCAGTGCTGTCTCAGTGGTGGCACCCCAGTTACAAAATGCTCTTTGTCCAGGTAATCTATCTTAATATCATTTTATTACCAGGCAAGCCCCACCCCATCCCAACATTTCTTGTGCTTTTAAACAGTTTTGATTCAGTTCATGCTGATTACTTTATGTTGCTCTTTTAAGTTTTCTTACCTTTAGGGAAAAGTTCCAATGGTTCTTAATTATTTAATGTATTTTGATTCTTCATAAGCCATCATGGGTAATTGTTTGAAAGGTAGGATACACACACACACACACACACACAAATATTCTAAGGCAAGCTTTGATTTTGTAGTGTGTCAGTGGAAAAAAACTCTTGCAATATTAGAAAAGTTCATTTAACTTTGTGACAAAAGGAAAGTGAAACATTTATATTAAATAATGGCTAATCCCTAACAGCACTATGTAAGGGCCTTCACTGAAAGAAATATGATTTCTTGTGGAACATTCAGCTCAGCTCTGCATATGAGATTAATATTGTCTCATATAATAGTCATATAATATTGTCTCATAAGAGTACTGTTAACTGGTTGTGGACCAGATAGAATATAAACTAAAGGATATCACCTCATGTCCCATGAAACGCTAAATTAAACAAAATGTCTTCACAGTCTCAGGACAAATTAACACATGCATAGATGTCACTTTGACTCAATGTGTGTCATTTCATCTGAAGTGATAGGAGAGTTCTGTCTGTGCTGTTTGGTCCAAGATGAACCAACAGTGTTCACACCAGTCCATCACTGGATGCTGCAGCCAAATGCCAGAAATAGATGGATGAGGGTTCACCTTTTATTCAGATCAGTTTGCAAGGCTCTTTGGGACTGTGTGAAATGCCAGACAGAGGAGGAGGAGAACATTCTCTAATAATGTAGGCTGCAATCCCCACCTGGAATATTGTGACCAGCTCTGGGCACCACAAGTTAAAAAGGATGTTGAGAAACTGGAGCGTGTCCAAAGGAGGGCGACTAAAATGGTGAAGGGTCTGGAAACCATGCCCTGTGAGGAATGACTTAGGGAGCTGAGTATGTTTAGCCTAGAGAAAAGAAGATTAAGAGGTGATATGATAGCCCTGTTTAAATATTTGAAGGGATGTCATATTGAGGAGGGAGCAAGCTTGTTTTCTGCTGCTCCATAGAACAGGACCCGGAACAATGAATGCAAGCTACAGGAAAAGAGATTCCACCTCAAGATTAGGAGGAGCTTCCTGACAATAAGGGCTGTTCGACAGTGGAACAAATTCCCTCGGAGCGTAGTGGAGTCTCCTTCCTTGGAGGTCTTTAAGCAGAGGCTGGATGGCCATCTGTTGGGGATGCTTTGATTTGGATTTCCTGCATGGCAGGGGATTGGACTGGATGGCCCTTGTGGTCTCTTCCAACTCTATGATTCTATGATTCTATGATAATCCTGTTGGGAAATTACAAATGAATAACTGCCATAGTTATGTGACTCCTGCCCCACCAGCCTTCATCCCCACTTACCAGGGAGCAGCCTTTGTGAGCAACAGAGGTCCATTGCCCTGTCTCTCAGGATGCTGCTGACTGCAGTTCACACCTCTTCCTGTGAGCAGAATATCAATCAGCTACTTCCCAAGCAACAGGGGGATGGACCCCCATCAATTGCAGTGGCTGTTACCTGTGAAGTGGGAATTGAGGGGATTTCACGGTCCCTTTTTGTCGTTGTTGTTAACTGCCTTCAAGTTAACTTCCACCCATGGTGACTCTATGAATGAGAGACCTCCAAGTTACCTTATCCTCAACCACCCTGTTCAGCCCCTGCACATTCATGGTCATGGTTTCTTTGATATCCATCTGGAATGCAGTTTGCCACTTCTCCTTTCGCCCTCCACTTTACCAAGCATTATAGTCTTTTCTAGTGACTTCTATCTTCTCATGATATGGCAAATATACAACAACCTCAGTTAGTCATCTTTGCTTCTGTGGAGAGTTGAGGCCTGATCTGTTCTAGGACCCATCCATTGGTCATTTTAGCAGTCCATGGTATTCTCAGAACTCTTCTCCAGCACCACATCTCAAATGAGTTTATTTTTTTTTCCTATCAGCTTACTTTACTGTCCAGCTTTCACAATCATACATAGAAATGGAAAATATGATGGCATGGACAATCGTAACTTTAGTATTTAATTGTATATGTTAACACAGGATCTTGTCTCATTCCTTCATCGCCACCCTTCCAAGTCCTAGTCTTCTTCTGATTTTTTGACTGCAGTCTCCACTCTGATTGATAACTGAGCCCAAGTATGGAAAATATTTCAATCTGTTCATTGTCTGTTTTAAAATTATATAAATTGTCTGTAGTCATATTTTCATCTTCTTGATGTTCAGCTGTAAACTTGCCTTTGCACTTTCTGCCTTGAACTTCTTCAATCTTTCCATATCTCTAATATTTTCTGATAATATCTTTGTGTCATCTGCAAATCGTAGAGAAAACAACTCTAGGCATTTCTAGGTCCTCCAGCACAACTCTATGGTCAGGTTATATGGTCAGGATGCTGTCTAGCAAGTTGCACTGGAAGACCTAGAAATCCCTAGGGAGGTGTTCCTGTAGGTTAAAAATATATATATAGTGTTTTCTTATTTTTGCTTTTCTCACTTTCATAGGGGTCCTTGTATTTGTAAATGCACACATGCATGCCTCTTGTCACCTGTCTAAACTTGTTCAATATGTGTCTTGTTTAAAGGATGCCATTGTTTCATCCCAGATCCCTTTGCAAGCCTGTTTAAAGTTAAGAGAGCTATCCAATGTGCTGAAACCATTTTGAGAATAACACTAAGCATCTTTGTTGGCGTTTTGTGCTTTCGGGTCAAATCGTAGATGGTTAATGTTCCTTCCTCCAATTTTCACCCTTCCTTCCTCTGAGTCCAATCTCTGCTTTTCAAATGATGTTCTTGGCATCTAAATTAAATAGACAGGGCAGTGATGGTGAACCTTTTTGAGGCCGAGTGCCCAAACTGCAACCCAAAACCCACTTATTTATTGCAAAGTGCCATGTCCCTCTGGTTTTCTAGTAACAAACTCTGGCAAATTCTGTGCTGGGTTGATGGCACATGTGCCCACAGAGAGGGTTCTGAGTGCCACCTCTGGCACGCGTGCCATAGGTTCTCCATCACTGAGATAGGGTAGCAGAATACAGCTTTGCCTGATTCCCTTTCCAACTGGAAACCATTCTGTTTCTCTGTATTCTGTCCTGACAGTAGCCTCTTTTCCTGAGTACAGACTGCACATCAAGGCCATCAAATGTTGCACCAGATCCATTACTTTAAGAGTGATTCATAGTTTCTCATGATCTATACAATCAAATACTACTTACTAGGTTTAATTATCCAGTGTATATTTGCTACATGATCCCTAGTGCCTCTTCCTTTCCTAAACCTTGCTTGGACATCTGGCAATTTTTGCTCCATATATAGTAAGAATCTTTTTTTGTAGAATTTAAAGCATCACAGTCCCTGCCCAATTCTAGGTTATTCACTCATAAATCGAAAAAATGATTCTGGCCATGTTTTCCTTTGCTTAAACTATGGAACCAGATGTTGGATTCACAAAAGAATGTAATCTTTTATATTACATTGAGATGTAAGGGGCTCATGGGTAGTACAGGATCACACCCCCTTTCTTCAATTCCATATACTTGAATGCAACAGGGTTGTTTTTGTGGGAAATGGCTAGAAGTAGGCTAGCCACTGCAGCCTGAGATGGCTCGTTTCACTTCAGCTAATGACCCCGAAGAGACTTGTGAAATAATGGCATGTTAGAGAGAAAGAAACCTCAAAATGTGCTTTTCTAGGTTGTTGATCAATTAATCCCCTGCCTGAAGTTCACATATGCTTCCAGGGGCACTGCTGAAAGGGTAGTGGGAGGGCAGTGTGCTTAGATCTGTAGTGAATCAGGGAGTAACTGAAAGGCCTAACTTTGGAAGACAGTAAGCCATAAAAATAGTGTAAAGGATTTTAGTAAAAAAAATTGCTTGTAATTGAAACAAAGTTTGTGACAGGAAAAACTGCTACCAAGATCTTTGGAGGGATAGGCTCCCTGGACAGACTGGCTATAGGTTTTCATCCTTCAAGGAAAAGCAGAGCTTGGGATTGTTACCCTTTAGTGCTACATCTTTTTGAATTGCACTAGCCAGCAGTGGACATACTGGCTGAGGGGATTCTGGGAGCTATAGCTGGAAAAGTAACTTTTCCAAGTTTGTAGCAATGAGACATAACCTCAGGCAAGCATTCCACAAAACAGCCTTTTAGCTACCTCATTGGTAAGTGGTTCCTGAAAAATGTTGTGCTGCTGGGCCAGAATAAGAAAGAAGGGAACTAGACCAGCCATCCATTTGTTTATTCATTTACACACCGTTCTCCCAATATGGGATCCGATTACTAGAGTGACTTCAGTATTTATTCACCTTGCAGCCCTCTTGGGAGACAATTTGAGGCTTTTTTAAAAAAAGTATAATTTTGTCATATTCCCAAGAAGGAAATCTCCAAATGGGTTGGTACAATTCTATTGCTAAACAATTACAATTTTGTATTACGCTATTCTGTATTGCTTCAATGGATATCTATGAAAGGGGAAAACCCAACCAAGAATTTGCTCTTTAAAAATGGCCCCTAAAATAGCTCTTTCTTCCTAGCAATATATTCATGTGTATTTTGTTTTGGAAAAATGTCTGGATCCAACTGGAAACTCATAATATTTTTTCAGGGAGCTAAGAGTGTTCTGTACAATATATCTTTCAGTAAAAATATCATAAATCAGTGACTTCCTGCAGAAGAAAATAAAATAGTGTTCTTGGTTTTGGAAAATGAGTCTCTAGATAGTTGTTTTCTGTCACAATTTTAGGAGAAGTGGATTGTAGGAGTCAGATCAAAAGGATACCCCAGATGCTTCAACTTCAACTTCAACAGAGCTAATAGATCTTGGAGGTGAAACCCAAGTGAGTTTACAATGGCAAGGAAATCTATATAGTTCATTTAAATTCCTGCATGCCTGTAAAAAGCTGCTATATGAGTGCATTTAATGCAACTTTGGTTATCCCCCTCCCCTCAGCTTGGTTCTAAGGCCATAAGGCAGATAAATTGCAATAACACCAAGATAATCTTGTCTTTGGCTGAGGCTTATCACATGAGCTCATTCTTCTTCTGTTGTTTTCCCATTGAGAAGCTATTTGGAAAGCATTTCTTTTCATTAATGCAAAAAACTTTTAGTGACCTCCTTTCCCACTACAGTACTATTCTGCTACCATTTCCTGAGCAATAGTTCAATTGTGCTTTAATGCTGATTTTGCGTGTTTGGGGTGTGTACTTTGGGTGCTTTAGGTTGCTTAGGTGCCATTTGCTTACCAGTGATCAGGGAGAAGGAGAAGGGTTGGAAATTTCAATTTGATTTCCTTTCAACTAGCAAAGTAATTGAGAAACGTTTAAATTTATTTTCTCTATAGAAAAAAAATTGCAATGGCAAATGCTCCTCCCTCAGCTGGGGCTTGTAGCCCTACTCTGGGGTGTCTCTCTCTCTGTCTCTCTCTCTCTCTCTCTCTCTCTCACACACACACACACACACACACAATGTCTGAAAATAGAAGATGAAAAGGGTCTTACAATTTAAAAAGAATTTATTTATATTTATTTTAATTTATTTCTCTTTCTTGCTGTTTTCTTCTAGCTTCAGACTAATCGTCTAGCTTCAGACTAACTAATCACTGGCAGAAGAAAACCAGCATCAGGATAGATCAGACTAGTTGCTAGCTTTTATTTGTCAGTGAATAGTTAAGTCCCAAGCTAGAAGTCTGATCTATCCTTATCAAGGAACCTACCTCCTCTTCCCATCCCACCACTGCCAGGATAAAAAAGGCTCTTTTAAACAAAAGGCGCTTTACAGACCACCCAAAAACGCGGTCTGCCGGCGCCAGTGTTTGCTGCATCAGGGAACTGCAGCAGACAAACTGCGCGATTCCCTGACGCAGCATAAAGAACCCGCAAAGACGGGTTCTTTTTGTGGTGTAGAAATGATGTCGCAAGGCGCAAATGGCGCACTTGCGGTGTCATTTCCACGCCACGATGTGCAGATGCTAAGCGTACACTACGTCAAAATGGCGGTGCCCATGTAGAATGGGTGCTGCCATTTTGTACGTGCTTGGCACGTACTAGGGTTAGGGGCGTCCGCACAGCCAACTGCCCACCACTGCACAATCTCCCTTAAATCCTTACATAATTATGAAAAGTTACATTTTTTGACTGCATAAGTGGCTGGGGTAATTCGGAGAATTGTAGTCCGAAACAGCAATGTTCCAAACTCTTCTGTAGAAATTTTGCCAAGAAACCCTGTGATTTGCCATAGGCTCATCATAGGTTGAAATTGACTTCAAGAAGGGATAATGAGCCCCGGTGGTGCAGTGGTCAAATGCCTATACTGCAGCCACTCACTCAAAATCATAAGTTTGCAAGTTCAATACTAGCCAGGGTTCAAGCTTGACTCAGGCTTGCGCCCTTCCAAGGTAGCTAAAATGAGTTCCCAGCTTGATGAAGGCAATTAGCTTACAATTGTAAACCGCTTAGCCCGTGATGGCGAACCTATGGTAAGCGTGCCATGGGCAGCACGTGACGCCATTTCGCCAGGCACGGTGCGAGGGAGAAGGTGGAATGGGCACGTGCAAAGGACACCTCTGGTCAGGTGAAGCCCTGAGGGCAGGAGCAGGAGGCCGCCAGCCCTTTCTTCCTCGGCTCTTCACTCCTTGGCCTCCCTTCGCTCCGCGCAAAAGGGCCGCAAAGAAGGGGGCTGGGATGCGTGCCCAGCCTCCTTCTCCTCGGCCTTCCTTCCTCCATGGAGCCCTTTCCCATGGAGCGAAGGGCCACAGAGAAGGGGGCTGAGATGCACGCAGAGCGAAGGGAGGCCGAGGAGTGAAGGGCAGAGGAAGAAAGGACAGGCAGCCTCCTGCTCCTGCCCTCGGGGCTTCCCCTGACCAGAGGTGTCCTTCCGAGAATACCCCTAGCCTGGAGAAGCCCCGAGGACAGGAGCAGGGGCTGCTGGCTTCCTCCTCCTCCTGCCCGCGGGGCTTCACCAGGCTGGAGGTGTCCTTCGGAGGACACCTCCAGCATGGGGAAGCCCTGAGGACAGGAGCAGGGCCTGCGGACCCTTTGCTCCTTCCCCCCACGGGCCCTTCGCTCTCAACCCTGGCTGAAAGACAGCTGGAGTCCAAGGGAAGGGCAGGAGGAGCAGCCTGTCATCCCTCCCCCAATTTTCCCCGACTTCCAGCTGTCTCTCAGAGACAGCTGGAGGCCGGGAAAGGGCGCAAGGGAAATCCCTGCCCCTGGAAGGTGGAAGCCCCACCCTCGGAGGGTGGAAGCCCCGTCTCTGGCATGGGCCCCCGCCCCCGGAGGGCAGAAGCTCCACCCTTGGCACGGCAACCTAAAAAGGTTCGCCATCACTGGTTAGACACTACTAGTTCAGTATGAAGCAGTATATAAATGAAGCTGTTTGTTTGTTTTAAAATAGCAGCAATGCCCATACCAATCCAGTAATGGCTATGCCTCTCATGTAAAGAATTTAGAGCTATCATCAAGAGGCTTGTTTAAACAGATAGCTGTCATGTGCTTTCTTTTCTAAAATGGGTCAAATAGAGGCTGCAAATCAAAGCTAAATTACAGCAATATTACAAGAGGGCAGAGAGAAAGTTCAAAGAATTTTATCTTAATTCTTTGGCCTCATTCCATTTTATTACTCACTGTTGTTTCCCCTGCCCCCAACCATATTTGTCCTGAAAAGTCTGTAGCTGAACTATATTAAATGTTGGAACTAATTGATTGATGCCCTATTTAGCTGTCTTTCAGATAGAAAGTTCTGTGTCTGTCTTGAGATTCTCTATTACCTGTTCTTTTCTTGCAAGCTACCGTATTTTCCGGCATATAAGATGACTGGACATATAAGACGACCCCCAACTTTTCCAGTTAAAATATAGTGTTTGGGATATACTTGCCGTTTAAGACTACTACCCCTCTTCCAACGCACATCAAATAATAATTAAAAAAAACATCAGATTTGATCTCAGTATGGTAATTTTAATTCAAATGCTTATGACATGCAGGTACTTAGCAGGAAACCTTGTTGTATACAAAGCCTGCTTGGACTGGTCAGCTCTCCCTGTCTGCCCAGCCTTTCCTGTCTCCAAGACTATCAGAGCGGTAGCTGCTTTCATACGGTCGCTGCATATGGTGGGGATGCGTTTGCAGCCGTTTTTGAGCTCCCCCCCCCCCGCCATATGCGGCAACCACAAATTCTCCAGTCTGGCTCAAAAGTTTCAGGACCTGCCCTATAAGATGACACCTGGTGTATAAAACGACCCTCAACTTTTGAGAAGATTTTCCTGGATTAAAAAGTAGTCTTATACGCCAGAAAATACAGTAATCCTTAGCATTCTCCTGTTTTCACTTGTGACCAACAGATACAGTTATTTGCTGCTGCTTCTCATCTGCCTATTTAGATCCAGTTAAGTATAAGATGACCTTTTGCAGTAACCCCTCTTTTGGAGAAATTTATTCAAGTAAATTATATTCACTCATGTAATTATAGTCTAGCCATGCTGGCTGGGGGGTTAGAGGGAGCTATAGTCCTAAAGCATAGTAACATAGTGCTCTTGTAATTTGCAAACTCTGGTTTAGAATGATCTGATATACAGCATATTATTCACTGGTTTTGAGATTTTTGATTTAATGATATTCTCAGTTTGGAAAAAACCTTTTAAATTAAACTTAAGGAGGGAAAGCATTTTAAATGCTTATTTAAAGAGAAAATGAGCCTCTCAAGACAAAACAAATTCTCTTGAAGTTCCAGGTTTTGTTTCTGCACAAACTCATTTTATTTTGAAGAACTCGTATGATCTATATGATGTTTTCTCCATCCAGAAGTATTCCCTGGGAACTCCCTACTTTTCATTCTCAATTTTCATTCAGTTTAAATTAACCCAGTATTTCCTGAAACGAAATGTACCTCTCCATGGCTGTCTGTTTGTGTTATACTGAAACCAGCTAAGATGACCATTGCCAAGAAACACAGTGATTGTTTCCAGAAGCCAGATTCCACAGAGATCAAGTGAGGCAAAAAGGAATGCTAGCAATAAAAGAAAATGATCCCAATGATTAAGTAGTGTCATATTGTTAAAACACTTGCTTATACAGTTGGCCCTCCATATCCAAGGATTCTGCATCCACAAATTCATCCATCTATGGTTTGAAAAGTTTTTTTAAATCTCAAAAGCAAATCTTGATTTTGCCATTTCATATAAGTGACACCATTTTACTATGCCATTGTATATAATGAACTTGAGGATCCACCCATTTCGGTATCCATGGTTGGGAGGGCTGAAACAAAACCTCAGTGTATATTAAGGGCCCATTGTAACTTCTGAATAAAAATTTTAAAGGGCTCAGCAGAAATTGGTGAAAGTTCATTTCTGAAGTGTTCCCTGTGTCTAGATGTGGCATTTGAACAATGAGAGGCAGAAGAGGAAGGGCACAAGGGATAATGAAGGGAGAGAAACCCAGGATATTTCAAGAAATAGTTGGAATGCAAAACCATGAATTTGTGGTTGCTGGGTGTTTTCAAGTTGTTTCCAACTTATGGTGCCCCTAAGACAAACCGATCATGGGATTTTCTTGGCAGATTTCTTCAGAGAGGGGTTGCCATTGCCATCCTCTGAGGCTGAGAGAGTATGACTTGCCCAGTGGGTTTGCATGGCTGTGCTGGGAGTCAAACCCTCCTCTCAAGAGTCATAGCCTAATGCTCAAACTGCTACACCACACTGGATCTCTAAAATCACAAATAGTCAGGTATAATCAAAAATAAAAAGAACTGGAAAGTCTCAACACTTCCAGAGACTTTTTTTCCCTTTCTGGATGAGCCCTGGGGTCTCCAAATTCCACCTGGCTCTAATCCCTTCCAGCTCACATTCCTGCCTCTGTAGGGTTTCACCTTCTAAGACTGGGTTTCTCATTACAAGGTAAAAATATCTCAGCCTGTATCTACACTGCAGAATTAATAGAGTTTGACACTGCTTTTAACTACCATGGCTAAATGCTATGGAAATCTGCGATTTGTAGTTTTGTGAGCTATTTGGCCTTCTCTGTCTGAGACCTCTGGTGCCAGAACAAACTATAAATCCCAGGGTTCCATAGGATAGAGCTATGATAGTTAAAGTGGTGTCAAACTGCATTACTTCTCCAGTGTGGCAGCTGCCTCAGTAATAAATATATGCACTATTGCAGATCTTTTGCTGAAATCCCAGACCACTCATTTATAGTAATTCTATCAGCGCATATCACCAAGCATGTCCAAGTGTAGCGGTACTGTACTGTAAGCAACAATGCCTGTTTCCGAGATTGATAATTAGTTCCTGCTCTGGGAAATCCCAGCCTGGCTTCAAATAAAATCACAATCAAGCCATATTACTCCAAAGCCAAAGCCATGTATGGCAGAGCTCAGCAAGGGAGAAAGATGGCTCAAGACTTGTATTGGGTAGAAGATCTCTTGCAACCCAGGCCATGCTCCAACAGCAAGTTGTATTCCATTTCCTGCAATGGTCAAAGGGGAAGCCAATCCTTCCCTCAGCCCCAGGGAGGTGGGCGTGAACAGAAATTCAAGCCAGCTATTGTTTAGGACAGCCATGTTGCTGAGATGTTCATATTGGAAATATCTCACACATTCTGGAAAACTTCATTAAAAAAGAAAGGAAAGTCCAACACAATGCTAAGCGGTTCTCATTAGTGTAAGGAAATCTGCAGCAAAGCAACCGGTTCATCATCAGTTCACTCAATGGCTGCCAAGGGAATATAGCACCTCATATAAATGCAGTGACTGACATTTTTACCCCATCCAAATATAATAAAGAGAAGAAGTTCAGCTAAGCCAATAACTCTGATGTCAATTTTCCATATTTGCTTCCTCTGTTTCAAGTTCAGCTTACAGTGTGCTGTCCATTGCCTGCATATGATTCTACATCCATCACTGGTTAAAAGGACTGTGTGGAATGTGGGATAAGTAGAGGTAATGGGTGGGGGTGAATCTGGAAACGATTCTTCGCAGCAACAGCCTTAATTCCCCTCTATACCAGAGCAAGGAGTGGGGCTACACCTGGCCTGTTTTTTTCAAGATACAGCCTTTCTCTCAAATGTGCTCAAGCAAAGGACACAGTGTGCCAGAGACATAAGAGGGTAAGGAATATGTAGGCCTCCCCCAGGCATTCCAATGCCTGTACAAGTAGGATAATATCAAGAGGTCGAGCTTTCTGTTTCCCCCACACCAATGTAAGATTTCAACCATTTCCTCCACCAAATTGTGTTTACTTTTCTTTCTTTGGCATAATGTGAATCTAGCAAAGAGGCATAATGGTCAGAACTATGAAGCTTATCAGATGAACTTTAAAACTGGATCAAGTGTCCTGGGCTGCAGCTGGGATGCAGGATGGAAGTGGGGATTATTGCATGCTAAATTGCTGCCTAATCACCACCCGCATTAGCCCAGGTCCCAGCTGCACTCTGCCAGCACTTTTTAGAAGCCAGAAAGCTTCTGACTTCCAAATCGTGCTGGCAGAGTGCTGTTGAGACCCAGGCTTGGACCCAGGCTGATCGCAGGTGATGATTAGGCAGCAATTTAGCATGCAATAATCCCCACTTCCATCCTGCATCCCAGCTGCAGCCTGGGATACTTGATCCAGTTTTAAAGTTCATCTGATAAGCTCCTATATCTGGCAGCTTCCAAGCACCTGGAGTGCATGGTCAAGTTATTTATTACCCAGGGGAGAGACAGAGAAGGTACCCAAGTAGTACCTGGCTGGTGATCTGAGAGAAACATGCTAGTTATCCAGGAGGAGCCATCCATCTTTCTTCTCCTGGCTGCAGAATTGCAACTGGGCGCTTCTCACCAGCAAATGACCATGACAATGCACCTCAGGTGAGAGACAGTAGTGTATGTCATGAGGAGTGTAATTAGTATTTGCAAGCAGAAGGTGAGCAACAACTAGTTCCACACTAGTCCCACTCACATGTCCCCAGTCTAGCAAAGAAAGAGTTTTATTTTTCTTGAAGTAGGATTTATTATTTTCCCCACCAAATGTAGCACATAATAAATCAGATTTTACAGAAGACCTCAGCCTTATTTCATAATGATTTCTAAGGCCCAGTAAAGACCACCCATTTGCAGTGGCCTGGGGCCAATTCTAGGGTTCCGGAGCATGCAGCATCTGCACCCTCCAGAACCCTACCACATAAGAGAGGTGCCATGTTTATGCAGCGCCATCTGCATGGCATGCATGTCGATGATGTCATGTGCACACCACGTCCAAATGGCACGGCGCATGTGTGACATCACTGTTACGCCCCAGGGCGCTAATGGCACCTTGACAGCGTTGAGGAAGGAGCTGCATTTCGCAGCTCCTTTTTGAGGAGGATCATTGCCACGGCCATGTGGTTGTCACGGCAATGATCCGGAGAAGAAAGGAGTGGCTTCTGGCCACCCCTTTCTTCTAATTTGTACCGGGCCTTAGAGTCAAAGTAGATGTGCTGTTAAATATATCTAAATAGTACTATTAGAGGCGTTCTCACCACAAAGCTATTTCAAAAAATATTTATTTATTTAGGTCAGGAACACGTCAGTCATGGAAAAGGCTATGTTTCCCCAGCCTGGGCTCTACCATCTCAATGATTACTCAACCACTGTGGCAGGGATTGTGAAAAGCATGCACATCAAAACTAAAATCATGTTTATCATCTTATTTAGTTTATTCTTTAGACAATTTGTAAAATGCTTGATCATACACATTTTTATCAAATTGTATATCTAAATCAAACTGAGTCTTTAGCATCCTATTAACATCTTCAGATCATCATCACATACTGGCCAGCTGTCCTCTGGTATCCCACTTTCTCAGCTGCTTTTAAAATATCCCAATTTGTCTGTCCTCCTCCCACTTTCCTCTTGTGTCCTCAGGTTATTGCAGTTGCTGTGAACTGAGTTCAGTGTACACAAGTTGTTTATACTCAGCAGGAAAGGGAATAGAGAGAAAAGTGTGGAATCTTGCCCTTCCCAGTAGACTCAAGTTGCAATGTTTGGCTTATCTATTCTTCCTCATTTATGACTTTTGCCATCTTGATTCATACTGCATTCTCATCCACATCCCCATTTTCATGTGAGAAATCTTGGTGCTTGTCCAGCCTCCCCCCCCCCCCCCCCAAAATAAGGCAAAATGTAGAGCTACCAAATAGCAATAGCAAGTACATTTCTATACAGTTTATCAGTGCACTTAAGCACTCCCTAAGCATTTTACAGTGTGTAAGCTAATTGCCCCAACAAGCTGGGTACTCATTTTAGCGACCTCAAAAGGATGCAAGGCTGAGTTGAGCCTGAGCCCCTGGCTGGTACTGAACTCACAACCTTATGATTTGTGACTGAGTGGCTGCAGTACAGGCATTTAACCATTGCACCATCAGGGCTCAGAAAGAGAGCCTGTTTACATTATAGGCCCTTGAAACTGGATAATGACTTAGTAATATTCCCAAGCATTTTAAGAACTGCTGTCTTTGCAGTTTTGTTTGTTTGTTTTTGTTTTGAATTTTATATACTGTAGTTTCTTTTGCTGCTAGTTTGATCATGATTATTGTTTGCTGCTATCTTGAATAATCATTTTATTGTCTGTGTTATCTATACATTGAATCTATTTTACACCCATTGGAGAACTTTGGTTATCAGGCTGCCTGGAAGTGCAATCCATCAATGTTTGTTTATGCATTTATATCTTCATCGCTTGGCTTTTCAGTGAAAGAGCCAGGAAATTTCATACTCAACACCTCTTTGCTTTCAAGGAAATTAATCCTGTTATCATCGTAAAGCAAGAAAACAAAGCTGTAGTCACCAAATTAAAGCATTTGGCTCAATACTGCCAGCTTCTATCATTCCTGTGAGCTGGTGAGCTACAAGATCTTCCCAGTCCTCTCCCAGCCCCATTGGCTTTATTTGACTGATCATCTTAGAAGGTAATGGAATGTACTAGTCATTTATATGAACTCTTTATTGCTCATTTATAACTAGCATGTAATAATATTTCTACAGGGAAACAAGTGTTTTTCAGTCATAGCCTGTGGGTGGTTTCACCTTTGCCTTTAATTTTGCCTGTCTGAATGATCTGGAGGAGAGGGGAATAGTTGAGCCAGTGTCACAGTCTTCTTTTTCTCCACAGACTATTTTACCCTGGGTGGTCTTTTTGTACAAATGAATGCATCCACTGTTGCAAGTTTAAGCAGCAGCGTGTAGAAAAATCTCTTAATGAGATGCACGTATATGTCAATAGTGCATCTGGTAGCACTTGTGTCACTGTTTTCTTCAAATGACCACCCAAACATCAGTCCCTGGTCACCTCAACTCCCAAATGGCTTTGTCAACTGGGAAAACAATGTGCTACTTTTTTCACATGGCTGAGAAAATGCACACATGACAATTGAATTGCTATGTGGAATCTCTCTTGAAACAGCACTGTGTGTCTTTCACCTTATATTTGCAAAAGAGCAATGAAAAGTTGAAGGGAGGAGGTGATTTGTGGCAAAAAGCTCATTTAATGCTGTTTTTAAGGAGGGATGTTTCCAGTTGTTTGGTTGTTGTTGTTTTTTACTAAGAAACTCTGTTCTTAAAAATGATGATTTTTCTCATCAATTCCCACATGGTCCAGGGGGATCACATATATTCCCTGGTCTTTATCCA
Source organism: Sceloporus undulatus (assembly GCF_019175285.1). Lineage (NCBI taxonomy): Eukaryota > Metazoa > Chordata > Lepidosauria > Squamata > Phrynosomatidae > Sceloporus > Sceloporus undulatus. Next base: position 97,163,120 of record NC_056523.1, read on the forward strand.
CTGTTTGGTCTTTAACTCTGCTAATAATATTCTGCTAAGCAAAGATCCATCTGTGTGTCCTGGAATCGGAAGGATGTGGGAATCACATCTCACAAGACAGGTATCAAAAATATCAGTGGGCTTGTGCAGTGCTTAAAACGAATGCAAAATTAAGCATTTTTTTATTTAAAGTTACCATTACCTCCAGGACATATTCACCATTAAAGTGCATCTAAAATAAAATGCCCATTTAGAAGGTTCTATTTTTAAACTTTAATTTCAAAGTTTAAATTTTAAAATGTGGTTGTTTCCATCTCAATATCTGTAAATGTATTGAATGTGATGTTTCAAACAGGGCAAGGTAGTAAGGAGCTTGGAAAAGTTATGTTTGGAAATTCCATCTTCAAGACTTTACCAGCAGTATAGTAGCAGTCTAGGAACTTTCTTTCTTTCTTTCTTTCTTTCTTTCTTTCTTTCTTTCTTTCTTATTTATTTATTTAGAGCACCATCATTACACATGGTGTTTTACATGAAAAAAGGGGGGAGCTGTGGGAGAGGGGTTTACAATTTAAAGACATGAGACATGGAAAGGGGATGGCAGTGGGAGAGGGGTTTAAGTCCAGCAGAAACTGTCTCTTTTCTTGTCTCCCTCCAAGGCCAGGGCAATGGCAGTTGGAATGGAGGGAGGGCCTTTCTACTTCCTCTAGGCTAGGCATGGTGGAGCTATGTTTGCTTCTTCTTCTTTCCCTTGAGGCCAGAGTGGTAGCAGCTGGGAGGGCCTCAATGTTTAAAATTCATGTTTAAAAACTGCTGGAATAGGCCTGCTGGAAGAGATAGGTCTTCAAATATGTTTTATATCCCAACAGATGGTTTAGCTGTTGGCTCTCTTCTGTCTGGTCATTCTACAGTCTTGGGGCAGCCGATGAGAAGTTCCTTTGGGTAACAGCTGCCAGTCAGATTCTTGCAAGCTGTAGCAACTGCCCCCCAGAAGACCTGTGTTCAGAGTATGGGATTGTATGGGAGAAGGTGATCCTGTAGATAACCTGGACACAAACCATGTAGGGCTTTAAAGGTCAAAAACAACACTTTGTTCTTTACCCAGAAACTAACTGCCGGCCAATGGAGTGACTTGAGTATGTGCATAATATAGTCACTCTTGGATGTTCCTGTAACCAATCTGGCTGCCCTATTTTGAACCAACTGAAGTTTCCAAACTTGGCACAGAGGTAGCCCAATGTAAAGCACATTGCAGAAATCCAACCTTGTGGTTACCAGCGCGTGCACCACTATCTTCAGGTCCTCCAGATCTAGAAAGGGGCGCAGCTCATAAAGGGAGATAACGTTCAAACTGAATCTTCAAATATCCTGGACCAGCCATATAGAGGTTTTATAGATCATTACCACCACTTTGAGTTGTCTTGCTCCAACTGCAGCTATTTGGCCCAGTTGTAGTTTCTGAGCACTTTCAAAGACAGCCCTCCCAGGGAGAGCACATTACAGCACTTCAAAACTTGCCATGGACTGGCAGCCAATGGCTCAGGGACCAGCATTGGTCCAGGTGCTTTGATTAGCACAGTTATAAAGCACTCAGACTAATAAGGCCACACACCAACTGTACAGTAACTTAAACAGCTATAGTTATGCCATGAAAGAAACTGTCAGGATTTGAAGGGTTAAAACACAGCACACAGGGAAATGCTTGATGTGTGTGTGTTTGGCCATGAACATTCAGCAGAGTGGCAAGGTTGATCTAGCACAGCTGAAGCTCATTGTGTCAAGGACTCTTCAGTGTCCAAGTGCACGTAGCCATGGATGATGAAACATGTGTCAGGATTGCACAGGAGACACATGACATAGCTACACACCTGAACTCACTGGGTTTGAGAGACCACATGGTCTGGAGACTATATAAACCCAGGGGTTGCAAGGGTGTGGTGTGGGTTTGAAGTAGGAGTTGGATTGGTATGTTGTGGAGTTTGAGAGATCTAGTTTTGTATTATAGCACTGTTAATAAAGAGCACTTTGGGGACTTTTGTTTCTCTGGTGGTTT